>NC_091358.1:5027595-5117809 GCF_038502225.1 Cherax quadricarinatus
GCATCTGCTTGACAGTAGGGGTTGGAAGATTCTGTACGAGGCACAAGTATGCTCCATTTTCTTGGTTTGCCTTCCCCCGCTCTCATCTGCGACTGCTTGACAGAGTAGAGAACAGAGCAAGACGTCTCATCTCTCGCCTGGACCCATCCTGGATAGATCTGTCATTTCAGGAGAGCCTTCAACACAGGAGGGATGTGGGTGGCCTTACTGTTATGTACAAGGCCAATATTGTCAAAGTACTACACTTGGATCCACTTCGAGGACAGCGTGAAACAAGCTTTTATGCCACAACACGGGCAGAAAGCAGAAACTTCACTCTGGCTGTACCCTTCTCCAGAACATCACTCCATCTGAGATCACATATACCCAGGATGACTCGAGTATGGAACACATTCATACAGCATAATGTCAACGAGATAAAGCCAGTTGATCAAATTAAATTGCTGGCCCACAGATGGCTCCAACTTCATCCTGTTCCCTACTTGTGTCTCATAACAATAAAAATGCTTTCAAATGAGCTGATGTAGGTAACAGCTCTTAGCTTGTTAATAAAGCTAGGGATCCTTAACCTTGTCAAACCCTGTTTAAAAAAAAAAAGAAAGAAAAAGAAAGAAAGAAAAAGAAAGAAAGAAAAAGAAAGAAAAAGAAAGAAAGAAAAAGAAAGAAAAAGAAAAAGAAAAAGAAAAAGAAAGAAAAAGAAAAAGAAAAAGAAAAAAAGAAAAAGAAAAAGAAACAAAGAAAAAGAAAGAAAGAAAAAGACAAAGAAAAAGACAGAAAAAGAAAAAGAAAGAAAGAAAAAGTAAGAAAAAGAAAGTAAGAAAGAAAGAAAAAGTAAGAAAAAGAAAGAAAAAGGAAAAAAAAGAAAGAGAGAGAGAGAGAGAGAGAGAGACACACACACACACACACACACACACACACACACACACACACACAATGACAGCAAGGCTGAGTCAAGAATATGACAAACATTACAGCAAAAATGAAAAAATTGCATAGGCCGAAAAAGTCAAGGCTAAACAGAGTAAGAGGTTTCCAAAACATATATACACACTGGAAGAACTCTTGTTTACACAGGAACTATGATGTGGAAGAGCAAGCAGCTTGATTCAATTTAGAAACTAGGCAACATATTAGAAAGCTGACAAGAATTCAAAAGGAATGAGGCAGAAATTTATTTTGCTTTCAGTGAGAAAACAAGAAAATCAAATACAAAAAGGACCTTAAAAGCAAGTGATCATTGTGTTGACATGCTACCTGGTGGAAACTCAAGGTGAAGAATTAAGACATGTACAGGAAGAGAGTAATAGGGAATTTATCAAAAAGTACAGCAAAACACCATATTCAGAAGACAACCCATCCAAGAAATGCAGAAAATCTTTAGCCACAAATGAAAAGAGGCAGACAAATTTGTACCATCCACCAAGGAAATAGACGAGAAAGTGAAAGTATGTCAGTACGATGGGGCAAAGCACCAGCTAGAAAAAAAATCATCTTTAGATGAAGAGGGAAGCCAAAAACATTGAGATGGACATTGCAGCCAAGGCCAAGTCAAACCAAAATTTCTTTATTCTCACAAAGAACAATTACAATCCAATGATAAGCTTTAACATGCAAATAAGAGAATGTGTGAAAAAAAAAAAAAAAAAAACTATTCTCTTCTATAGTCTGGAGAGAGAGAAAGAAGGGAAAATAATAAACGAGTTTTCTGTTCGGACAAAGAAATTAATGACATGTGATGAGGCATCCTAACTTAATTTTACAATCAAGTCAGGACACTCATTAAAAGAAAATGTTTATATTCACAGCAAAAACTCTTCACTCTTGTAAACTACATAAAATTCCTCAAGAGTTGCCCATTTTTACTGTGGAAGTATGTTTAATGCAAGATTAAATATCCATGCACCTATTTGTTGTTGTTGTTCTAATTCATAGCAGCTTGCAGCTAATCTTTTGATCTCTACAATATTTATTTAATCATACATAGAATATTTAGCTTTTGAAAATTCAATTCTAATCACAAAATCTGAAAATAAAAGTTTGAAGAGAACAAAAATATGTAAATTAAAATGGGTAAAAGTACTGTAGACAGATACATTTGGTAACTAATTACAGTACTACAAAAAGTATAATAAAGGCAACATACACTACCAGAAAATACTTTTGGAGCTACATAATAGAAATATAATTATGAGTGAGTGAACAAATGAGCAATCTCATGTTACACTACTCCTCCAGCGGTGATGGAGAGGCTGATGATGGGGAGTGTGTGGGGGTGTAGAAGCAGAGGAAAAGAGACAGTAACTGAGCACAAGAGGTGTTGCAGGATGAGGAAGGTGGGGGGGGGGGAGGCAACTACAAGAGAAGCAATCCTTACAAATGTCAGCTGAAAGGTGGGAGGGAGGGGGGACAAGCAAGGGTGGAGTGAAACATCGAAATAAACCAGTTTAAAATGTTATTACAGGGAACAAGTTATATACCAAAGTAAAATGCAATTTCCACTTCTGCCATAGCACCAAGTGTTAGCCACTTAAAAGGACTAGAGGAACATTTACAGCAGACCCTTATATTACAGATTTATTTGGCAAGTATTGGTTATTACGCTATTGAAAAATTGTGGCATAATTTTATACAACACTTTGTAAAATTAACTTAACACTGTTCAGTTTGAGGGAGGGGAAAAATCTGGAGCATTGCCTGCGGGATATTTCCCTATCTCAGACCGCAGCCTGGCTGTTAATGAGACCACTATCTCCGCAGGGCTGCACCAGGTTTCAAGGTAGTAAAGGATCACTTCACCTTGCTCCTTTGCAGTAATGAGTCAGGTGATTTAAAGTGTAAGCCCATGCTTATTTACTGCTCAAAAGAATCCTCATGCTTTGAAAGGTGTAGATAAAAACACCTTATCAGTAATTTGGAGGTCAAACCAGTCAGCATGAATGACAGAGAAAATATTTATTGACTGGTTTAAGTAACATCACTTTATTCCTGAAGTCAAGTTTTACCTGCACAGCAAGAACCTTGCATTCAAGGCTCTCTTCATTCTTAATAATTCCCATACTCATCCAGAAGCTCTGTTGGATGTGACCCCACATGTAAAAGTTGTATTTTTACCTCAAAATACATCTAACACAACCACTTGATCGAGGAGTTAAGTCATTCAAGTGTAACTACACAAGAAAAGTGATGAAGAAACTAGTTGCATCAATGGACTGACTTCAACCTGGCAGTACCAAGCTTCTGGAATAATGTACTGTATAATGTACTGCAGGATAAATGAAGCCAAAGATTCATTACAGAATTTATGCACACTCCAATACAGCCATCGACTTTAGTACCAGAACCTCAACCATCCACTTCTGTTGACAACCGACAACCATCCACCTCAGCCCAGTAGGGCTACACCATGCATCTCCACTCCCTTCACAATCACTGACATACACCAACAACCACAATTTAAGGTAAATATTATTTCTGTTGCATTTGTCATCTTAAGCAACAAAAACATTATCATTTTTAATTGTGTAAGATCTACACAAATAACCCGCACATAAAAGACAGAAGCTTACGACGACGTTTCGGTCCGACTTGGACCATTGACAATGGTCCAAGACAATGGTCCAAGTCGGACCGAAACGTCGTCGTAAGCTTCTGTCTTTTATGTGCGGGTTATTTGTGTATCGTTCCAGTCACGGTATTGTGCCTTTTTGTTATTTATTTGTGTAAGATCTGGATGTCTAAAAAAAAAAAAGTTATCTGGCTTATGGAGAGGGGGGGAACAGGTACCAGGAATGTAATCCTATTTTTCCCACAAGTTCTTCAGCTTATATAACATTGATTTATCTAACATGGCATTTTCAGGAACGTAACTACCGTGTAATATGAGGGTCTACTGTATAAAAAAAGGTGGATATTGAGTTTTTGCTTGCAATTAAAATATCAAGTACAGAGAGATAACACTAGGGGGGAGCAGGAGGTATATCATATGATACATAAACTTCAATACAAGCAACATTTACCTAATGTACATTTGCTTTAATAATTACCAGGACACTAGACGGCTTCTATACCTAATCACGATAAATTTCCGTGTGTACACACTTTATAAATACTCTTGTGCCTTTATTTTATTGACTGGAAATTGTAAACGAATATTTGTACAGTGGTATATTATACAACACTTAAATTTGAAGAAATTAAGCACGAGTACCATTGACAATTAAAAAAAATACTTTTTTAAATCTGCCATAAAGAAACTATAAAGATAAAACAAGTTCCCAAGAAATACATATATAAATACATATCAAAGTTTATTGAAATGGGTTATTCACTATTACACTACAGAGAAAGACGGGAGAGTGGAGAAACAAGTAGAGGAGGATGCAGGGTTGACTTTTTTTTTTTTCTTTTTTTTTTTTTACAGTATTTTAAAGCACTTTACTTGTTCACATACCACCCACACTCTGAGTTTCCTCCTAAGTTTACAGATTATTTTTAAATGTTCCAATCATGGTATTGTAACAGTCTGTACTAAAACAAGTCATTCAATGTTAAAAAAAAAAAAAAAAAAAAAAAAAAAAAGTTGTGTCACCAATTCACCGCTATTATAACCTATTCGTTTTCATAATACTTAACTATTACAATGCAATCAATCAGGAGTTACATCCCACAAACTATGCCTATAATTTGTTCAAAGTTGTATGAAATGAGTCACATTACAGAAATCACAACTATAATATAAATTCTCCATGAGGTATTTAAGCTTGATCCAAGGAAAGGGATGGGATTAAGTACCAGCTGTTTAGAACAATAGTCCTTCACAACAGAGACCCACTTCCCTTGAAGAAGTTGAGAATAGATGGAGAGACGTGAGTAAAGGGATGGACAGAATAGAACCAAAGCTGCTGCAAACTTTTAAATGTGTTTCACAATCATTGGTATGTCAAGTGACAGAGGGGCAAAAATCACCTTCAAGTAGGTGACCATGGGTGAGGTGTGCACACACCCTTCTCACCCCCAATCTACAGACAATAAGAGATTGTTCGCATGAAATTAGAAGGGTCAAACATGCACATATTGCCAAGCCCAATACAGTTGGTTATTTATCTGTAGGGTTTACAGTGCCTATCCATTCACAAGGACAATCTGACAAAATGCAGAGAAAATGACAGAACACGACTACTAGAGCATATTCAATATATCAACCTCTAGGTTGCTCGTTTATTAAACCCAATATGCTGTAGATTGAGTACTGAGCTGCATATCTTTATATCAGACAAAGTGAAGTCCTCTTGAATCTTTTTTGGAACAGGGGTTGGAGGTAATGGATCAAAGGAGGAAAGATGGATGGATGTATAGGAAACAGAGGGAAGACATGCATTATGACAGGAAATAAGAGAGGTGACTATTTCAGTAACCTATTTTATCTCCAAATACCTGGCTACACAATGACTGCTTTAACATTACAAAAGATGTGTAGTGCCCACTTTCAAAGCAATCACTAACTTGGTGTTCCATCTGTCTGGGAGCAAGAGTTGGTAGATTACATTACCTTCTGAGAACAAGATGTATCAAGACAACTAAATTCTACTTCTGGAACTGATTTAAGAATGGTGGAGATTTACACCAAGGGATGAAACATATCTTTGGGTGGAATTTAACTCTGCAATGACTAAAGAATCATGAGGCAATTCTTGCAAGATTAGCAGACAAACTGTCAGGGCACACTGTACTGTATACTCGTTTGACAGCAGAGGCTGCAAACCTCTATACAGGTTACTAAATATATGACTGACAAGGCTAATAATGTTTGCTCAACATGTGTTCTGCTTAAATTAGGGTACTTAATTTATATCATGCCCAGTTCCCCCACATAGCTGTAGATGTGCATGATTGTAAGAAAAGTACAGTACCTGCACTATATATGTCAGAAGTAAATTAATGAATGCACTCTGCAATCAGAAATGCAGTACACTGCTCACACTTGGTAAGCAGGTAGTACAGTCCTTTCATTTTGAAGGATATCAAGTCAACAGATGCAACCCCCCCCCCCCACTTCCTCTCCCAGTCAAGATTAACACATGCTTTGTATGTAATAAAACAAAAAATCCAGCTGAAGTACATATATTTACTCAAACTAATGTGCCCAAACAAGCACTGGTAACCAATCTAGGGACTAGCCTCAACCCAACACTTACACTAATAACACTTTTTTCACAGGTTATTTATTATAAAACTTTTTAAACTTGTTTTTCCTTGTAATGTTTTCCTGTCCCTACTGGGAAAGTGCCACTCACCCTCCCCACCCAGAAAGTGGGAAGCAGAATGTTTAAGAGTGAAAAAAATAAGATTTTTACGATTTCATCTTTTACACTATCAGGCGAGAAACTAAAGTACGTACAAGAACACACATGGTGATAATGGAAAATGAAGGAAACAAAAACTGGAATGTCTAGCGATGAAGCCATTAATATTGGTCGAGTAAAGCAGAGAAAGAATGCCTACAAATTCCTTGCAAATACCTTCTCAGGAAACTAGGAGATAGGCAGAGATTAAGTTTAGTATAGTTGGCTGGGATACTATGACAGTGATAGAAGGGTGGGGGAAGGGGATAAACTACAAGGAAATGAGCAAAGCTGTGGTTATGGGGAGTGCGGGTCACCTCTGGAGTATGGTGGTGGTGGTGGTGTGGGTGCGTGGGGTGACAGTATGGTACCTGAGCACCCCGCGTTGACGACTGGGCCTGCTGTTGAGGCGGGCGCTGGCTGAAGTGGGAACCTCTCGTGGGTTCTGGAATAATGGGTGAGTGGGAATGGCATTGCTCCCACCTGCAATAAAACAATCAAGTTAAAAGCTTAAAATGATACGAATCTATAATGAGGCACACATAAAAACATTTACCATAAAGGTTAAGTATTTCTGATATTACCGTAAGATTAAATTCTGCATGTAAGCTAATGCTAACACTAGATAATGACTGGTCCCATTATGATGATAAAAGGGTAAGTTTGATATATTCTACCATAACCTCTTCTAAATCAGGATATTTTTTTCTTTCTGTGGGCTTATTTATAGTGCAGATCTCTGCAGTACAGGTGTAACTATTATACACACCTTCTGATACTTGCTCATTCAAAAATCTCCTGCTCCCATTTATTCTTTCACCTGTCCACAGCTTGCACCATCTCAATCCTCTCCAAACTTTCTAAGTATTGTCATTTTTTCCACACAAGCTAAAAGTGACAGTACAGCAATCCTACGTGCAGTTTATTATAACTATTACTACTCCACCTCCAATTACTAAATTACTCTACATAAATACAGCAAATCTGATAGTTGATGTAGTCGACAGTTTTGCAAGCAATTGCGTACACTTAATCGTAAGAATGCATCATCAAAATTATCTTGCCGTCGCCTCCTCCTTCCAATCCATAGTGAATTTACTCTACATCAGTAGAGTCTGTGTGTCTCACAATTAGTGAATTGTGGATCAAGCTTTCATAACTCCTTGTGCTGAATGAGCCTCATGGGTTTAACCCTTTATATATAATACATAATATACAGTAGTTAACAAAAATACAAAACATCAAGACGTACTTGGATTAGCATTTGGTGTCGAGGCCATGAAAGATGGATCCTCGTGGGAGTTACTATGGTGATGCAGGGATACTCTATCAACTCTATCCCCAAATATGATGGTATCTATTGTATCAATGTACTGTTGATATGAGGGTAGCAGAAGAATATCATCGGAATCCCGGTCTCCTGGAAGACGAATGAAGGCTTCCTCAAGGTCTTCATAACCCTCATCAAACACAGAACCTTCCTCCTCCTCTTCCTCCTCATCGTCGTCATCATCAGCTGTTTCAAGTAACATTCAAACTAAGTCCTTTTATGTGGAACTTAAATTTCATCTAGTAATAGTGGGTAAAGCATAACTGCTCTAACACTAACCTTACCAGAAGTGAATGTGTTGAGGATGAGGTAGTAGGCAGGATGACAGCTGGTAAAACAATTGGGGGGAGAGGGGATTAAGATAGATACAGAAAGGTGGGGACAGATTTGTAATGGTGTAATAATTTCATGTGTAAAAGGAGAGAAGATTACTGTGGACCTGCATAGTTCCTTTGTGTATGGGGGGGGGGGAGGGGGATAGAGACAAAAGTTAAAAGTAAAGGGGTAGTGCCAGCAAGGTGTATAGCAGAACTGTTATTGTTGAAAGAATAGGGAGGGGGGGGGGAAGGAGAGCAGAATTACCAAGATGTATTTAGGAAGGAAATGCAATGGGCTGGTCAGGAGTTTAAATACTACATAAGCAACTAATAAGAAATACATTAGAAAACAGTTGCTTTATGAACTTGGAAAAGGAATGGTGCTTTTGGGAGAATTGGAAGAGAAGCTGTAGGAATGTCTGAGGTGTGTAAAAATATTAAGCTGAAAGAAAATGCATAAAAAGCAAGTGATGGTAAAAAGAATGAAAACTACTAGGCAATGAAAGACTGAACATCAGATTGGAGGAAAATTACAAAACAAACTGTGTTTAAATACAATGTTTGGTGGAAGATGTACAGGCAGAGCCAAATATTACATGATCCACCTTAGCTGAAGGAAAGGTGGCTGAGGTATTGGCATTGGCAATACAAATGTCGGTGGATGCATTTAAGGGAAAGTGATAGAATGCAGTTGTGCAGAAAAGAGGCTTAACTTTCAAAATGCAGCAAAGAAGTGGTTAACTGGAGTAGAGAGTGCATTCAAGATTCAATTTGTGTGAATATTATGCAGAGAATAATGAGTAAAGAAATTAAAAGATGGTGTGGTGGTAGGAAAGGTATAACTGGGGAAGTGAAAATAAGGTTGTGGAGATGGTTTGGTCATTCAGGAAGGATAGCAAGTGAAGCTGCATAAATCAGGGTGTATGGAGAAATGTGTAGGGGACATCCCAAGAAGGGTTTGGCAGAATGTAGTTAGTTCTGATTGATAGGGGCTTGAGCATCCAAAAGCCATGTGTGAGCATGTTGTATCAGGGTGGAGATAAATAGGTTTTAGGGACCTAAACATGTTAGAGTAAATTATATGAAAGGCTTCAAGAAAACTGGTTAGTCAGAGTTGAGCTCTGGAGGTGGTGGTACAGTGCTTGCACTCTGAAGGATGGCTGGGGGAGAGGGATGGTTTGCTGGGTCATTTGAATTGCAATGTTTGTACACATCTGAAAAGATAGCCAAAGAATGAGTGATAGTGAATGCTTTCCTTTTGGTCACCCTACCTTGGTGGGGAAACAGCAGACATGTTCAAAATATATGTAGTTATCTTCTCTTTCCTGCTAATCTCCAAACATTTTTCAACGTCAATGTTTTCAACATTTCTTCGTATTTCATAACTCTGGTGTCATTTTTAGTCTTTTTGTGAAGACACCAATTACAGCTGCATTTTCCGATTTTGGTCAATCACATTTGTCAATGATTAAAGTTTTACCTTTCACCATCCCTATATCAGAAGGTTATTTTGAGGCTTCCTGGGAAGAGCAAGTCTACTACATTTGATAATTTTCAGTGACATCTATATTTAAAGCCCTTGTATATCAGACATTAAATTTCAATGCAAAATTATTTCTTGCTTTTTCCATTTCAACTATGTAATATAACATACCTGTTAAATTTTTTCACTAATCTGAGTCATCGTTTGTTAAAGTAATCCAAGATTTTCTTTCATTATGAAGACATTTAGATTTCCTATCCTGCACAAGACTATCTTCGAAGCACATTTTTTTTTTTCTGGCAAAAAAGTACAGTACAGACCCTTGCAAGACCCCAGTGCTGAGGCTTCCCAAATGTATATTTTTTTTTTATTATTACAGTCCTTCAAATTTATGGCCAGACAAAATTTCTCGCCTATTGTTATAGTTTGCCTTTTTGTTTCATGTAGTCTTGAGAGCCAGATAAATGCCATTTGCCCACCAGATTCTTTCCAGTAATATTCTTGACTATCACAGTAGCCAAATAAATTTTACATCCAGTCATCATTTGATGTACAGTAACCTCTTCCTCTTAAACAATCCTCTAAAAGACTTAACCATCTAGAAAGAGACACCAACACTGCCATGTTCATTTGGTTACCCAGAAATAATACTTCCCTAACATTAAAAATGCTCTATTCACCTCAATAAATAATACTGCAAGTAAACATTGTATTTTTTGATCCATTTAAAATGTAGTAGTTCAGTATGGCATTTTTTGAGGGGGAAAGGGAATCTGAAATAATTTCCTCAAAAAATATACTGGGAATCAAAATTTACAATTGGACAGGGAATTTTTTTTTACAAAAACTGAAAAGTGTGATGTTACGTTCATCATGAGCATGGCTATGAGATGATGACAATGAGTATGTAATGGAAGGAGCAATATGTCAGATATACAGAGCCCCTACCTCTTCGAAGTACCCACTTACTCTCTTAGTATTAGGGCTGTTGTGACCCAGCTAAACTCACAGGCCCTGATCGATTGGGCTAAAACCAACTATCAGTTAACTTTGGAGCCAACAACAGAGCAGCTAGTGATTGTCAAGGAAGTGGTAAACTAGACATAGCTGCAATTGATATAACATATTGCTGCATCTTACACTGCCTTCCATATCTGTAAAATGGGGATTCCTATGGAAGTTTCTCATGAGATGGCCCTGTATTTTGGATTGTGTGGCATAGTTGCTGTCTCTGGTCGGCCTAGTGCCCATTAAGAACAAGAGACAGAAGACTTCTACTTGTTGGCAGACATTGTACTGCTGGCAATAATGTACAAGCTGGCAATTCTTTTTGATATCATGCACCATTACTCCTGTCAGTCTTGACCACCCATATCTAACCAACTGTAATTACCTATTTGTAGCTACAGAAGCAGATGTCTTCAATACTCTGTTCATCATGATTTTTTAAATTTCCAATGGTTACAGCAATTATTATTTCCTCTTGTGTATTTCACTGGTCAATCACTATTTGAGAAGAAAAATTTTCCATCCTTTCCACTAAACTTGTTCCTCAATTTATATCCTGTGTGTATGGCATGACACGTGGCATGATACAGCACGTGGTGCGGCATCATATAGCGTGTGGTGTGGCACAGCACTGGCACGATATAGCGTGTGGTGTGGCATGGCATCTAGCACGATATAGTGTGTGGTGTGGCACAGCATCTGGTATGATATAGAGTGTGGTGTGGCATGGCATGGTGTAGGGTGTATACTTGCCTATTTGTGGAAGCAGTGGATGATTTTAAGTTCCTGGCCCCACCTCTTTACCTGCCACTCTTGATTCACTCAGCCTTATGGGCCGTTTCATACCTGCTCTTTAATTAAAAAACTATGTATGGAGCCTGACTCCACTACCTCACCATGATGAATCCACCACTTGACCACTGATACTAAAGAAATATTTCCTAACATTCCTGTGGTTCATCTGTAAATGACTCCAATGGTGTCCCAGAGTTGCTGTTTCTTGCTCTCAAATAGCCTATCCCTGTCTACCTTACCAATTCCCCTGAGTATTTTGTATGTTAATTTTCCCCTGGTTCTTGTGTCTAATGTCATTAGGTCCAGTTCTGTTAGCCTCTCCTCAAAGCTTATGCCTTACCTCAGAAAAAAGATTTGTTACATACTTCTGAATTTTCTCCACTTCAGAATGCTCTTTCAGGTGTATACTCCAAGATGGGCCTAAAGAATGTTGTATAAAGGGTCTGGAAGGACTTGAAATTCCTGAAGCTTACTCAGGTTTGCTGGAGGAGAATTAGCTGTAGAGGATATTCATCTGTTGTAAGCCTCTGGCATTATACTAGGAACTATGCTTACCCTTAGATCTTTCTGAGTGAAGACTGCAGCCTGTCCCCTTAGCCTGAACCTTCTTGCTCCATCCCCAAGCTTCATCACCTTGCATTTACTGGAGTTGAATTACAGCAACCACACATCTGACCACTCTTGCAATTTGTCCAAAACCATTTGGAGCTTTTCCTTGTCCTTATCTGCTTTTATTCTCTCAAGTTTCACATCAGCAAATGGATACATTTGACAAACCAAGCACTGCAGTAGACCAACTGACCCATGCTATGCAGATACCACTCAAATCCAACATTTCTCACTCATATCTAACCTATACCTTAATCATTCCATCTGGAATGTCATTCACAAACCAGAAACAGCACTGGTCCTAATACCAATCCTTGCAAAACCCTGCTAGTTACTCTTCCCCATTCTGATGTCCCTCCTCACAGCCACTCTTTGCTTCCTTCCTCCAAGATACTCTGACCCTGTAAGTTTTTGGCCTTCTGTGGGGGTACCAAATGCCTTCATGCAGCCTAAAACAAAAATGCAGTCCACCCAACTCTAATGTCATACGTGCATGTGCGTGAGTTTGTGTACTTGCCAATACATGATTGCACTGGCCAAGTCCTAGCATTTAGCCTCGCTTCTCAAGGTGTATGTAGGGAAAAGGATGGGAGGGAGGGGATAGTACAAGTATTATTTTGCTCTTCACTGATGGGTGTCCCTGGCAGATGCTCTTGCTCTTCAATTTTTCTTTTATTAGAATATTCACTTAGGACCTAACCCCCTGTGCCTCTAACATGGAGACAGTATAACCATTCAACTATGGTGAATGTTATCCAGTCAGGTCCATACAGTCATCTCTTATTGGAGATCACAGGTTTGAACCTAAAGCATTACACATGATTTTTTTCTTTCTTGCTCTCCATCACTGGATTACATTCCTTCAGAAACTCCCTAGCACTCCAATGGGGAAAAAAATGTGGTGCATCCTTATCCTGAGGGTCCTGCACTTGTCGACAGGAATATAAAAGAATCATGTTTCATAAAAAGTAGTTTTGAAAATATGAATATTTCTTTTGGTTTATATAAATTGGATTCATTTATAATTAATAAAATTTAAGGTATATTAGACAAATTTTTCAGTAGAATATAAGCTGCATTTCACAGATCACTGACTACCTACCTACATCATAAAAAGTCAGGTGTTGTTGTAGGGTGGCAGCGAGGTGTAGTCTCGTCCTTATACGTACTCTTTCCTGTTAACCTTTCATTTTTATAGTGCCTTGATAATGTAAAGTCACAAAAGCGTTTGGAATTTCCCTATTTTTTTCGCAGTGGTTGTTCTGTGCACCTCTATCCAAGTTTAAGATGACATCCAATGAGGGTTCATTCCTCTGCACAGCCAATATGGGAATCCTATGATGTGTTTGAATGCAACTTCAGGTTCTCGTCCCTTCATACTGAAGAGTTAACATTACTTGTTCTTGACAGTCCATTGGCAATATGACTGCAACTTAGACTTACACATATATCTGATGGGTCACCTTCTTAGCACTTGTTTTGTGTGTACCTATCTCAATAGCAGTCTAATGATTCTCTGCCCTTCCCATCAATGGATCTTGGATATAGTTTCTAGCATCCTGGATGGAATGATTCCACATTATTCACAACAGATCTTCTATTTTTACCAGGGCATTTTGTCTTGGTTATATGTAGTCTGATTCATAGTCATAGGTTCCTGCCACTGCTGAACATTTACTGACAGGACACTAACCCATTACATAAGTCCACGCTTCAAGGACCCAGCCATTACATTCGGGCCAATGAATCTTCAACTGATAAGGCTGATACATCAGTCCTTGTCTGTTATTCACTGCAAAGCGTCTACCCTCTCTCTCTCTCTCTATGTGTCTGTCTGTCTGTCTGTCTGTCTGTCTCTCTCTCTCTCTCTGTGTGTCTGTGTCTCTCTCTCTCTCTCTGTCTCTCTCCCTGTCTCTCTCTCTCTCTCGCACTTGGTAAGGCTTTAGGCGAGGGTCAACCTGGCTATTCTTCTGGGTCTGTATTCATAACATGCCCTCCTTTCACTCCACTACTGCCACCTTCATATGGAGATCTGCCCTCAACATGCCCTGCTCACATGGCTTTAGCACCTGCATCATCTTCAAGACTATTGAAGGAAAGATACATTCAGCATTGGCATACTTACCCACTATTTTTTTTTAAACATGGAGAAAGTAAGGCCCTATTGCCCCCCCCCCCCGAATTTTAAAAAAAATACAAAAAAAGTGGGCAGAAGTGGTCCTTGAAAAATTAAACCATAAAGTGCTAACTCGTCAATATTTTTTTTCAGATTTGAATTTCATAAATTCTGCATTAAAATTTATGTACAATCTATAGTGACAAGATATATATATATTAGAGACAAAATAAAGAGGGTTGGAATAGTTTTAAAAATGCAGTATTAGAATGTGGAGTAGAAGTATGTGGTTATAGGAGGGTGGGTACAGGAAGAAAGAGGAGTGATTGGTGGAATGATGAAGTAAAGGGTGTGATAAAAGAGAAAAAGTTAGCTTGGGAGAGGTTTTTACAAAGCAGAAGTGTTATAAGAAGAGCATAGTATATGGAGAGTAAAAGAAAGGTGAAGAGAGTGGTGAGAGAGTGCAAAAGGAGAGTGGATGATAGAGTGGGAGAGGCACTGTCAAGAAATTTTAATGAAAACTAGAAAAAAAATTTGGAGTAAGTTAAACAAGTTAAGAAAGCCTAGGGAACGAATAGATATATCAGTTAAAAACAGAGTAGGGGAGTTAGTAGATGGGGAGATGGAGGTATTGGGTAGATGGAGAGAATATTTTGAGGAACTTTTAAATGTCGAAGAAGAAAGGGAGGCGGTAATTTCATGCACTGGCCAGGGAGGTATACCATCTTGAAGGAGTGAAGAAAAGCAGGATGTTAGTGTGGGGGAAGTGCATGAGGCATTATGTTGAATGAAAGGGGGTAAAGCAGCTGGAACTGATGGGATCATGACAGAAATGTTAAAAGCAGGGGGGGATATAGTTTTGGAGTGGTTGGTATTTTTGTTTAATGTATGAAAGAGGGGAAGGTACCTAGGGATTGCCAGAGAGCATGTATAGTCCCTTTATATAAAGGGAAGGGGACAAAACATACTGTAAAAATTATAGAGGAATAAGTTTACTGAGTATACCAGGAAAAGTGTACGGTAGAGTTATTACTGAAAGAATTAGAGGCAAGACAGAATGTAAGATTACGGATGAGCAAGGAGGTTTCAGAGTGGGTAGGGGATGTGTAGATCAAGTGTTTACATTGAAGCATACATGTGAACAGTATTTAGACAGAGGTAGGGAAGTTTTTATTGCATTTATGAATTTAGAAAAGGCATATGATAGAGTGGATAGGGGAGCAATGTGGCAGATGTTGCAAGTATATGGAATAGGTGGTAAGTTACTAAATGCTGTAAAGAGTTTTCATGAGGATAGTGAGGCTCAGGTTAGGGTGTGTAAAAGAGAGGGAGACTACTTCCCGGTAAAAGTAAGTTTTAGACAGGGATGTGTAATGTCACCATGGTTGTTTAATATATTTATAGATGGGGTTGTGAAAGAAGTAAATGCTAGGGTGTTTGGGAGAGGGGTAGGATTAAATAATGGGGAATCAAATACAAAATGGGAATTGACACAGTTGCTTTTTGCTGATGCTACTGTGCTTATGGGAGATTCTAAAGAAAAATTGCCAAGTTTAGTGGATGAGTTTGGGAGTATGTGTAAAGGCAGAAAGTTGAAAGTGAACATAGAAAAGAGTAAGGTGATGAGGGTATCAAATGATTTAGATAAAGAAAAATTGGATATCAAATTGGGGAGGAGTAGTATGGAAGAAGTGAATGTTTTCAGATACTTGGGAGTTGACGTGTCGGCGGATGGATTTATGAAGGATGAGGTTAATCATAAAATTGACGAGGGAAAAAAGGCGAGTGGTGTGTTGAGGTTTATGTGGAGACAAAGAGCATTATCTATGGAGGTAGAGAAGGGAATGTATGAAAGTATAGTAGTTCCAACACTCTTATATGGGTGTGAATGCAGCAGCGAGGAGGCGGTTGGAGATAGTAGAGATGTCCTGTCTAAGGGCAATGTGTGGTGTAAATATTATGCAGAAAATTCGGAGTGTGGAAATTAGGAGAAGGTGTAGAATTAACAAAAGTATTAGTCAGAAGGCTGAAGAGGGGTTGTTGAGGTATATTTGGTCATTTAGAGAGAATGGATCAAAGTAGAATGACATGGAGAGCGTATAAATCTGTAGGGGAAGGAAGGCGGGGTAGGGGTCGTCCTCGAAAAGGTTGGAAGGAAGGGGTAAGGGAGGTTTTGTGGGCGAGGGGCTTGGACTTCCAGCAGGCGTGCATGAGCGTGTTCGATAGGAGTGAATGGAGACGAATGGTATTTGGGACCTGACAATCTGTTGGAGTGTGAGCAGGGTAATATTTAGTGAAGGGATTCAGGGAAACCGGTTATTTTTATATAGCCGGACTCGAGTCCTGGAAATGGTAAGTACAATGCCTGCAATCTAAAGGAGGGGTTCAGGATACTGGCAGTTTAGAGGGATATGTTGTGCATCTTTATAGGTATATGCTTCTAAGCTGTTGTGTTCTGAGCACCTCTGCAAAACCAGTGATTATGTGTGAGTGAGGTGAAAGAGTTGAATGATGAAAGTATTTTCTTTTTGTGGATTTTTTCTTTCTTTTTGGGTCACCCTGCCTCGGTGGGAGACGGCCGACTTGTTAAAAAAAAAAAAAATATCTCCAAGCATTTTACCACTCATGATAATTTTCCCCATTACTATGCATGTTATGTCAAAAATTGGTCTGCAGTTCAATGCTTCCTGTCTCCTTTCAATATAGGGACTACATTCACTATCTTCCAGATCTCTGGCAACTCTCATCTACCGACTTCTTGTAGATTCTAGCTAGCAGTTCAGTGTTCCTGCTCCCTCTTGCAGAACCAATGGTGATACCTTGTCAGGTGCCACTGTCTTATGTATCTGGGTCTGTCAAACATTTCTTCATCTGTTTGTGTACCCTGGTCTCTAGACTTTGTTACTATGTTTCTTTATCACCTACGTAAGATGTACTTGTAGTAAATACTTGGTCAAACGTTCCTGCTGCCTCATCCTCTTCTCTCATGTCCTTAACATGACGACTTCACATTCCCACCTCTTGGCACTTATTGTTAGGTGGTAGGTTGCATATGACTGCAATTATTACTCTTGGTCCCTTACTCTTAACCGAGTCTACTGTGAGTATGTGTGACTTATTTGTTTATCCCTCTCACCTCTTCAAAACATACACCGATTCCCAATTAACAGGCTCTCTTCCACCTACTGTTTCTTCGGTCTTTCCTTATCACTTTATATTCTGCTGAAAATATGGCATTTGATATCACTTGCCTGCCTTGTCTCTGGTAACTATGATGACTGGGGGTTACCTCAGTTAATCGTGTGATATAATGTAATCGTCAAAACAAAACATTGTTACATGCTGACTAACTCATTAAAATAAGGTGGTAGTGGCCAAGTTGGGAGAGAAGTGGCACAGGAGGGTAAATAGCAGAAATTTTATACTGATTCAAGTGACATCTAAACTGTTGTATCAGAGTGCCACTGCAAAGACAGTGGTTATGTGTTAATGATAGTGAAAGTGTTTCTTTTCTGGGTTACCCTGCCTCGGTGTGAAATGGCCGATGTTCTGAAAAAATATACTTTAGTATAACCCTATGGCATGTATTGGTTAACCTTTGATTTTTTTTGCCAAATCTTCATGGTGCATAACTAGATCAAATGAAACTTTGGTAGGCTTCGAGAGTGAACTCGACACGTTAACCAAGTCAAGTTTGTGATGAGCTGGGCAGTTGGATTGTGGGCTGCAGGCATCAGGTATCAACAGCCTGATCAATCAGGCTAGCAACCATGATGCCTGGTTTGGGACTGGGCTAAGAGGGGGCAGTGAGCTCCCTAAGAGACTACTGGTAACCTACAGACAACACTAGCCATCTCCTGAATTAGGGGTGACACACTGTCATTCGTTTAGTTGCTGTCTTCCTAAAAGTGTGTTGACATCACAGCTCAGATGACCCTTTGAACTGCAACACCCCTCCATCCTGCCTTCAGACTGCCATCACTGTACTTCTCAACTCCAGGACTCAAGTTCACCCAATGGGTTTACCCTGGATCTCTCTATAAATATTACCTTGCTCATGCTCCAACAACACCAAGTCAAAATCCACTTGCCTCCACTCACATCCTATGTAACACACCTGAACAAGCCTCAACCTCACTTACCCCCTCCAACCCTTCCTGGGATGACTCCCCTCTACCCCCTTCTTCCTTCACCCCAGATTTATATAAAATCCTAGTCATTATATTTTGCTCCATCTTTAAATGTTCAAACCACCTAAACCCTTCCTCCACCCTCTGAATAATACATCTGGTAACCCCAGATTTCATATTTCCAATTCTCTGTATAATATTCACCACACATTACCCTCAGATGCATCTCCAGTGCCACTGCTGCAAGGTTTAACCCTTTTAGGGTTTCGGACGTACTAGTACGGCTTACGCACCAGGGTTTTTGACGTACTAGTTCACCTAAATTCTAGCGTCCTCAAATCTAGCGAGAGAAAGCTGGTAGGCCTACATATGAAAGAATGGGTCTATGTGGTCAGTATGCGCAGTATAAAAAAAATCCTGCAGCACACAGTGCGTAATGAGAAAAAAAAAAACTGACCATGTTTTTGGATTAAAACAGTGACTTTGCCCTGTATTTTTGTATGGTATTTATTGTTGTATTCTAGTTTTCCTGGTCTCATTTTATAGAATGGAAGACTTATTACAAAAATCGAGATGATTTTGACTGGTTTTACAATGAAAAGTACCTTGAAATTGAGCTCAAAGTAGCAGAAATGTTTGATTTTTACCGAAGTTCAAAAGTAAACAAATCATGCCAAGCGTCCAATACATGTCAACTGGCGAGTCTAATATTCTTTCACAAGTGCACTGATATTATTTATACCATTTCTACACCATTTCTACACTAATGCAGTAGTCTGCATAACAGTAAATCCGTAGACAGCCTGTACTGTCTGCACAGACAGCCTTGCTGTCTGCCAGCTTAGTCCATATTTTGCACCACTAAAGTGCTGCCCTCTGGGCCTGTCCAGGTCTGTGGGAATCTGGTCCCACACACTCTCACAGCGGCCTAGCAGCAAGACAGAAGGCCTACTAGCTCTCTCGTGGGATGACCCTCCCGGGCCATGGGCACAACATACAAGCCTGTGTACCCACCACGCCTTAACAATAAAGTAAGAAGCCTCCAAAGACATATCATTTACTCCCCGCTACCAGAACGCCAAACAAACTGGTTATAAATCTTCTATTTTTTGTGAGAATAAAAATTCAAAGTGGAAAGCAAGAGAATGTAAGAGGGGCGTTGGGACGTGACTAACGAACAGAGAAAATGTTATTTTAGTGCCAGGAATGTCTGTCTTGCTTATTCTGGATCCTATTTGGAAATTGGCATCTTCTGAAATTTGTGTGAAATTGGCAAAATTGCTAAATTCTGACCAATGTATTGGATAGTTGAAATCGGTAAATGGGTGGTTTCTTGTACTCATTCAATAGAAAAAAATGGAGTTCTAGCGAAATAGTTATGATTTTTGTCGACTAGTACACTGGAATTGGCCGAAAATAGGGCTCAAAGTGGGCAAAATTGCCGATGCGTCAACATCGTCGAGACCGCTAACTTCACGAAAGCATAATTCCGTAGGTTTTCCATCAAATTTCATACTTTTGGTGTCACTATGATCGGGAAAAGATTCTCTATCTTCTCATACAATTTTTTTTTTTTTTTTAAATTTGGGCAACCCTGAGAACAAGTCTGGCAGAGGGCCTGGGGACCCTGAAAGGGTTAAAGCCCATACTTCACACCCATATACAGTGGTGGTACCACTATACCCTGGTTCATACCCCTTTCTGTCTCCATGCCTTTTGGATGTAAAATTTATCAACAGTAAACTCCCACAAGGTGCACAATAATAGATCACATTTTCAGCAATTTAAATTTACTTATTCCTTGTCATTAGTAGCACGTCACTACCATTAAGTCAGTGAAAATAGTGGCATGCATTACCATTATGGTGTGTCCTTCCACCCTTTGGGCAAGGCCATGGTTTTGATAGCATCATGACTGACACAAACAAGTCGTCAGTCTATCTGATAACATACTACATGGTCTCTGAGGTTACTGTACAGTGGACCCCCGCATAACGATCACCTCCGAATGCGACCAATTATGTAAGTGTATTTATGTAAGTGCGTTTGTACGTGTATGTTTGGGAGTCTGAAATGGACTAATTTACTTCACAATATTCCTTATGGGAACAAATTCTGTCAGTACTGGCACCTGAACATACTTCTGGAGTGAAAAAATATCGTTAACCGGGGGTCCACTGTATTTCTGTTCATCTCACCTTGCTTCATCTCTAGATATTAACCAAGACACTCAAAAGAAATAAACATGAAACTTACAATTTCTATGAAAATTGTAGTTGAAACTATGGTTGTGAAGG
The DNA here is from genome assembly GCF_038502225.1 of Cherax quadricarinatus. Lineage (NCBI taxonomy): Eukaryota > Metazoa > Arthropoda > Malacostraca > Decapoda > Parastacidae > Cherax > Cherax quadricarinatus. Next base: position 5,048,022 of record NC_091358.1, read on the forward strand.
TGGGTGGTGGTTATGGCTGGTAGGTTGCTCACATGGCTAGAGTAGCACAATTACATTGATTATATAATCTTTTGCCTTAAACAGTCCTTTACCTACTTTAGCTACATTTATATATTTGTTGAATATATTGGAAATTCATAATACAATAGCATGAAAAATTTATGAGAACTGTGTAGTGTTTATGATGTACATGTAGTCAAGAGACTACTGGCAGCCATTTTAGCTGACAAGGGCCACATCAACTATGCTTACACACTTCTGTAGCGACAAGGAGCAAGGAATGGAATGTAAGAAAATTCGTCACTTATTTACCCTATTTCAAACAAGAAACAACTGTATTATGTGTTACCTAATATGTATAGTATTAGATAACATTCATTCCGCTTCCTGTGGAATGAATATGTTATCTAATCAATAAGCTAATTTGGATTAAAAAAGCAATAGGAAATGAAACCTCTTCAGAAAGAAACATTCAACAGTCGGCTTCCCCAGGCCATAGGAATGGAGGGCTGATTAACGCAACCGCATGCCCCCCCCCCCCGTATGTTTTTCACTTCAAAAGCCACATATTTCAAGAGCATAACCTAACCTGCATGAACTATGAACATCTACTGTGTATATTTTAGATGGAATATAATTACAGTGTGGTTTTTGCCCTTTATGCACCTAAGAAGTGAGCAAAAGGCCCTTAATATTCAAGGATTTCAACCTGTCTAAAGTATTTTGAGTAAGTTAACTTCACTACAATCTGCTTAAATATTTGATCCTAAAACCTAAACGCATAATCAGTTATAAACTGTAATTATATTTTGACTTGCTATTCCACACTGGTCTATTCCCAGTAACCATCTACAATGGTTTAGGATATGTGCTGTTTAGAGTGACACCTAAACTGTCGTATCTGTGCTCCTCTGACAAGACAGTGAGTGCAAATGATGGTGAAAGTTTCTTTTTCCAGGTCCCCTGCCTCAGTGGGAGATGGGCAGTTAAAAAATAAATAAATCTACAATGGCTTTAATAAGTAGGCTAAGATTTTGTTACCTTTTACACATTCACAAGCATGAGTTTGACGAGTGGCATGCTTGTGATCTAGTTTTTAGTTATTCTACTCTTGAAGCTCAACCAAAGGTCAGATTTCACTGCTGACTACTTGGTCAACCAGACTGCTGCTGCTAGCAGCATGCACCTTTTATCATCGTGCGTCAGTGTGTTGCAATGCCAGTTAAAATTATTCATTCAGGATTTCTCACTTCATTGATGACTACAGTACAGCAAGTATTTTACTCACTTCATTGATGACTACAGTACAGCAAGTATTTTACTCACTTCATTGATGACTACAGTACAGCAAGTATTTTACTCACTTCATTGACGACTCCAGAAAAGCAAGGCCATCTTACTAATTTTTGCTGAAGGTAAACCATGTGTAAAACCATTTACATCATACATTAATAAAATGATGAATAGTTCAAAACCTAATTAGTGAATGTGTGTTCACAGTGCCCATAAAAAATGAGTTAATATAAAGGTGCATACTGCAAATTTTCTCAAAGGCTTTTCAAACACTATTGAATGAAATGTTGGACTTGCTAATCTGGCATTCCATCAGAGTTATAAATTAAAGGAAATTTATTATAATTATATTAATGGAAATCAATAGCAGATTTCAGTATACATAATGTACATATTTAAAAAAAATTACACACTTACACAGCAATATAGTTTTTTTTTTTTTTTTTTTTTTTTTTTTTTGGTCTCAACCAATATGGTGATGAGAATACAAGTCGCAATATAAAATATAATCACACCATTCCATAGAGAAGAGAAATATAAAGAGCCTAGCTTGATATGTCAAACCATCCTACTTTCAGAGAGCACAAGAAAATCACTACCAGTGCAAGACACTTGTTAGCCTGGATAACAGCCAATGCTTAAAAGTTATTACAACCATCATACATGGGCTCATTAACTACTAAACTGCACTAACAGTATATATTCCTGCTACTCCATTCATTACTAATACAATTAACTATCAGTCTACTGACTGCAAGCAATGCAGTAGATTCTCATTTTTTTTTTTTATTAACGCATCAGCCATTTCCCAGTGAAGCAAGGCGACTTTAAGAAACTTTCACCACCACTCACTCCACTGTCCTGCCAGAGGCATGCCTATTGTATAGTTAAAAAATTACAACACATTAACAGCCCTCTTTCAGAGCTCAGGCAATGTGCTTCCAACCTCCAGCTAACTGATTTCCCAGAATCCCTTCAAAAGTTACTCTGCTCACGCTCCAACAGCACGTCAAGTCATAAAAACCATGTGTCTCCACTCGCTCCTATAAAACACACTCATGCACACTTATTGAAGTCCAAGCTCCCTTGCACACAACCTCTTGTACCCCCCTCCCCCATCTTCTCTAAGTGTCTGAACCACCTTAACAACCCCTCCTCAGCCCTCTGGATAATAATTTTATAAGCCCCACACCACCACCTAATTTCCAAGCTACGGATTCTCTGCATTATATTCACACCGCACATTACCCTCAGACACGACATCTCTACTGCCTCCAGCCTTCTTGCTGCAACATTCACCACCCATGCTTCACACCCATATAAGTGTTGGTGCCACTATACTCTCATACATTCCCCTCTTTGCTTCCATATTAAATTTATCAGGAAATTTTTTTTTTTACATTTTACACCAAAGTATTTACCCAATGTTAATTTTGTGTATGCATAGAAACACTGATCCTGAACTTAAATCTGACTCCCAACCACAGCCATTAGCTTGTTCATCATTACTATAAAGTAAATACTGTCAGAAATATCATCCGTGACGAGAGGAGCAGCAGTGCGTCCAACTACAATACCAGATCCCAAAACACAATGCTAACATACATGTCCTACTAGTCTCTCAATAACCACTTCTCATTCATAATTCTAACAGACTTGGCTAAAACATGATTTAAATGTATTTAACATACCTGGGAATACAGCTATACACAACTGTAGACCTAATAAGAAAGGAGAAGGTATTTCAATCTATTACTGTTTACTGATGAGATGCAGTGTAAAAATATAAACAAGAGATGCCTATGGAGAAGAAATATTTGTTCAGCTTAGTACCAACAAGTTCAAAACCTTGATAATTAAAACTTTATAAATTTTTAACATAACATAAAATTATGACAATTTCAGAAATCGACCATATATTACCAGCCATAAGTAAGCCTTTATATATATATTATTATTTTTTTTCTTCAACAAGTCGGCCGTCTCCCACCGAGGCAGGGTGACCCAAAAAGAAAATACTTTCATCAAACACTTTCACCTCACTCACACATAATCACTGTTTTTGCAGAGGTGCTCAGAACAACGGTTTAGAAGCATATACGTATAAAGGTACACAACATATCCCTCCAAACTGCTAATATCCCAAACCCCTCCTTTAGAGTGAAGGCATTATACTTCCCATTTCCAGGACTCAAGTCTGGCTATATAAAAATAACTGGTTTCCCTGAATCCCTTCACTACATATTACCCTGCTCACACTCCAACAGATTGTCAGGTCCCAAATACCATTCGTCTCCATTCACTCCTATCGAACATGCTAATGCACGCCTGCGGGAAGTCCAAGCCCCCTCGCCCACAAAACCTCCCTTACCCCTTCCTTTCAACCTTTTCGAGGACGACCCCTACCCCACCTTCCTTCTCCTACAGATTTAAATGCTCTCCATGTCATTCTACTTTGATCCATTCTCTCTAAATGACCAAACCACCTCAACAACCCCTCTTCAGCCCTCTGACTAATACTTTTATTAACTCCACACCTTCTCCTAATTTCCACACTCCGAATTTTCTGCTTAATATTTACACCACACATTGCCCTTAGACAGGACATCTCCACTGCCTCCAACCGCCTCCTCGCTGCTGCATTCACTACCCAAGCTTCACACCCATATAAAAGTGTTGGTACTACTATACTTTCATACATTCCCTTCTTTGCCTCCACAGATAACATTTTTTGACTCCACATATAACTCAACGCACCACTCACCTTTTTTCCTTCATCAATTCTATGATTAACCTCATCCTTCATAAATCCATCCGCCGGCACATCAACTCCCAAGTATCTGAAAACATTCACTTCTTCCATACTCCTCCCCAATTTGATATTCAATTTTTCTTTATCTAAATCATTTGATACCCTCATCACCTTACTCTTTTCTATGTTCACTTTCAACTTTCTACCTTTACACACACTCCTAAACTCATCTACTAACCTTTGCAATTTTTCTTTAGAATCTCCCATAAGGACAGTATCATCAGCAAAAAGTAACTGTCAATTCCCATTTCGTATTTGATTCCCCATAATTTAATCCCACCCCTCTACCGAACACCCTAGCATTTACTTCTTTTACAACCCCATCTATAAATATATTAAACAACCATGGTGACATTACACATCCCTGTCTAAGACCTACTTTTACCGGGAAGTAGTCTCCCTCTCTTCTACACACCCTAACCTGAGCCTCACTATCCTAATAAAAACTCTTTACAGCATTTAGTAACTTACCACCTATTCCATATACTTGCAACATCTGCCACATTGCTCCCCTATCCACTATCATATGCCTTTTCTAAATCCATAAATGCAATAAAAACTTCCCTACCTTTATCTAAATACTGTTCACATATATGCTTCAATGTAAACACTTGATCTACACATCCACTACCCACTCAGAAACCTCCTTGCTCATCCGCAATCCTACATTCTGTCTTACCACTAATTCTTTCAATAATAACCCTACTGTACGCTTTTCCTGGTATACTCAATAAACTTATTCCTCGATAATTTTTACAATCTCTTTTGTCCCCCTTCCCTTTATATAAAGGGACTATACATGCTCTCTGCCAATCCCTAGGTACCTTCCCCTCTTTCATACATTTATTAAACAAAAGTACCAACCACTCTAACACTATATCCCCCCCTGCTTTTAACATTTCTGTCATGATCCCATCAGTTCCAGATGCTTTACCCCCTTTCATTCTACGTAATGCCTCACGTACCTCCCCCACACTTACATTCTGCTCTTCTTCACTCCTAAAAGATGGTATACCTCTCTGGCCAGTGCATGAAATTACCACCTCCCTTTCTTCCTCAACATTTAAAAGTTCCTCAAAATATTCTCTCCATCTACCTAATACCTCCCTCTCCCCATCTACTAACTCCCCTACTCTGTTTTTTAACTGACAAATGCATACTTTCCCTAGGCTTTCTTAACTTGTTTAACCCCAAAAATTTTTCTTATTTTCATTAAAATTTCTTGACAGTGCCTCTCCCACTCCATCATCTGCTCTCCTTTTGCACTCTCTCACCACTCTCTTCACCTTTCTTTTACTCTCCATATACTCTGCTCTTCTTATAACACTTCTGCTTTGTAAAAACCTCTCATAAGCTAACTTTTTCTCTTATCACACCCTCTACTTCATCATTCCACCAATCACTCCTCTTTCCTCCTGCCCCCACCCTCCTATAACCACAAACTTCTGCCCCACATTCTAATACTGCATTTTTAAAACTATTCCAACCCTCTTCAACCCCCCCCACTACTCATCTTTGCACTAGCCCACCTTTCTGCCAATAGTCGCTTATGTCTCACCCGAACTTCCTCCTCCCTCCTACTTGTTGTTGCCACCTTCCTCTTGTCCCATCTACCTCTTACTCTAACTGTAGCTACAACTAAATAATGATCCAATACATAAGTTGCCCCTCTATAAACATGTGCATCCTGGAGCCTAGCCATGAACCTTTTATCCACCAATACATAATCTAACAAACTACTTTCATTACGTGCTACATCATACCTTGTATATTTATTTATCCTCTTTTTCATAAAATATGTATTACTCATTACCAAATCTCTTTCTACACAGTTTAATTAAAGGCTCCCCATTTACATCTACCCCTGGCACCCCAAATTTACCTACTACTCCCTCCACAACATTTTTACCCACTTTAGCATTGAAATCCCCAACCACAAGTACTCTCACACTTGGTTCAAAACTCCCCACGCATTCACTCAACATTTCCCAAAATCTCTCACTCTCTCTCCTCTACACTTCTCTCTTCTCCAGGTGCATATACACTTACTATAACCCACTTTTCACATCCAGCCTTTATTTTACTCCACATAATCCTTGAATTAATACATTTATAGTCCCTCTTTTCCTGCCATATCTTATCCTTCAACATTATTGCTACTACTTCTTTAGCTCTATTTGAAACCCCTGACCTAATCCCATTTATTCCTCTCCACTGAAACTCTCCCACCCCCTTCAGCTTTGTTTCACTTAAAGCCAGGACATCCAGCTTCTTCTCATTCATAACATCCACAATCATCTCTTTCTTATCATTTGCACAACATCCATGCACATTCAGACTTCCCACTTTGACAATTTTCTTCTTCTTATTCTTTTTATTAATCTTTACAGGAAAAGGGGTTACTAGCCCATTGTTCCCGGCATTTTAGTTGACTTTTACAACACGCATGGTTTATGGAGGAAAGATTCTTATTCCACTTCCCCATGGATAACACTAACACACACACATTATATATATATATATATACATCAAAAAGTGCCCAAGTTAACAGCTGTTCCCTACCAAGGTTGCTTGACTAAAAAAAAATGGAAAGATTTACCATCACCCATACAACAGCTGTCTTGCCAAAGTGCATGGACATCACAACTCAAATAGCCCTCTGAACCATAACACCCCCTTCCACCCCTCCCACTTGCCCTGGAGAGTGCAGCAAGCACTACTCTCCATGTCTACAACAAGTCTGTTTAACTGGATTTCCTAAATACCTTCACATATGTTATATCAAAATAAAAAAGAAAACCTCACATTTGATTCCCTTCAGTCTAATATGCTCTCATGTTTGCTAGATGCTCAAGCACCTACCACTTAAAGCCTTTCAATCCTACCTGAAATGTATCTACATCTTCCATCCATCACATATTATACACCTCTCAACATATGTTACTCCATCCTTTCAAAATGGCACCCTTTCTTTTCTGAGTTACCTAACATACCAACACACCAATTAATTGCTTCACTCATTCACTGCAAAATATACACACTGCACACTGACTGCAAGCATGACATTGCCTCTCCTCTCATAGATTCAATAAAAACATTAAAAAAAAAATGGCAATATTAGTGTATAGCTTTTATTGCAGCCTGTAATTGTTTTACATGATGGTAGGATTGCTGGTGTCCTTTTTTCTGTCTCATGAACATGCAAGATTTCAGGTACGTCTTGCTACTTCTACTTACACTTAGGTCACACTACACATACATGTACAAGCACATATATACACACCCCTCTGGGTTTTCTTCTATTTTCTTTCTAGTTCTTATTCTTGTTTATTTCCTCTTATCTCCATGGGGAAGTGGAACAGAATTCTTCCTCCATAAGCCATGCGTGTTGTAAGAGGCAACTAAAATGCCGGGAGCAAGGGGCTAGTAACCTCTTCTCCTGTATATATTACTAAATGTAAAAGGAGAAACTTTCGTTTTTCCTTTTGGGCCACCCCGCCTCGGTGGGATACGGCCGGTGTGTTGAAAGAAAGAAAGAAAAGCTTTTATTGCAGGGGTTGAAGAGCTGTATAGCCCTAGGGCCAAACAAACTACTGCCAGTAATGGAACAACAGCCTGTCACATCTTTCCGACATTGCCAGCAGCCCCCAAAGAAAATATACAAGGGCCAAGAAAAGAGTGAGCAATAAATGATAAGCACATGTGCACACACAAATGTTACTCAGTGCTTCTAGTCTTAGGGTATCTGGGGATTTTTTTCTACTGTGGAAAATGAGTAGTTCTGGGTAAACTTGCATCCAGTATGTGATTAAGATATCCCTCATACAGCTAATGTAAAAAAATGGGGAAAAAGTAAACAGAAAATTAAAAAATTAAAGAAAACACCTTATGCGAGGTCTATTTTGGAAGTAAACTTAATACAAGTGAAAAATATTTGTTACAATTGTGGTAACACACAGTGTATGCGATGTGCAATTAAATCACTCCAATACAATTAATGTCACAAAGAAAGTAGGAAGAGATTGAGAACAAGACAGATTCTTAAGCCTTCAGCCAGTGCCAGAAACAAGTAATATGTGCTGGGAGACAGCAAATCCCAAGGATACCTAATGACGAATTAAGGTTTGCAGTTTGTGGTGTCCATGGGAGAGTTTCATACTGCACATGAAAATGTTAAGTTTCCCGGGGGTTAAAGAGTACTGACATTACTTAATATAGTTGATGAGTGATGAATATAATTATTATAGCAAGTCTGAACAAATGAAGAATGGATATAAATGAAAACTGCTGCATTAGTGAAACACTGTAAAGCAAGGTCTGCTTGTGTTTCAGTGTTGTGAGGGGAAGCTATTTTTCAAGAGTAAAAGTTTACAAACTGTAAAATATATGGATCTGCAAAGGTAAGTAATGAAAACTCTAGTGACAAAGGAGGAGAAGAAGAAAAATACACCCAGGTGAAGGAGTGCACCAGTTTTTAATATAACAGATATCACTAGCATTAGTTTCTGTCTTTTAGAGAGCAGATATATGAGGTACATTCCTGAATATTGCTCATTACTTGGATGTTCAGAATATGGAATCCATCCCCCCCCCCCCACAAAACATCCATATAATAATCTAAGATGCATTCTCAAGCCATAATATTCTCTCTGCTTTATTTTAGCAAAGAAATAAATACAACAACAATGTACAGCACCTTATGAGATCCCTCCCTCTTCCCTTCCCTCCCTTGCTCTCCCCCTCCCTTCCTGTTTTCACATTCACCATCTCAATCACTCACCCTTTCTTCAATCACATTTGACAACACTGTACACATGCTTTCCACTCCTTTTCACTTCAATACTGTTTTGGTTAAAATAAATATATGGCGAGAGAAATGCGAAAAGTGTAGGTATGGGAAAACAATATCCCTCCCTATCATTGTATCTGACAACATTTTTTGCTTGTGCTCTCCATCCTCACTTGATATATAGTATGGGAAGGTTGTGTTGAAGGATGTGAGGCTGGACTGCAGTGTGGGACGAAGGGTGTGGTGTGAGCCAAGCCATTCCACCCAACTCTCCAACTTGTACTGGAAGACACAGCCAAGTTGCCGCTGAACAGACTAACATACTACTAATATTAATTCTACAATTCTTAACCTATCTCTACCAATCAAATACAATTTTTTTTTTTTTTTTATCACACTGGCCGATTCCCACCAAGGCAGGGTGGCCCGAAAAAGAAAAACTTTCACCATCATTCACTCCATCACTGTCTTGCCAGAAGGGTGCTTTACACTACAGTTTTTAAACTGCAACATTAACACCCCTCCTTCAGAGTGCAGGCACTGCACTTCTCATCTCCAGGACTCAAGTCCGGCCTGCTGGTTTCCCTGAATCCCTTCATAAATGTTACTTTGCTCACACTCCAACAGCACGTCAAGTATTAAAAACCATTTGTCTCCATTCACTCCTATCAAACACGCTCACGCATGCCTGCTGGAAGTCCAAGCCCCTCGCACACAAAACCTCCTTTACCACCTCCCTCCAACCTTTCCTAGGCCGACCCCTACCCCGCCTTCCTTCCACTACAGACTGATACACTCTTGAAGTCATTCTGTTTCGCTCCATTCTCTCTACATGTCCGAACCACCTCAACAACCCTTCCTCAGCCCTGTGGACAACAGTTTTGGTAATCCCGCACCTCCTCCTAACTTCCAAACTACGAATTCTCTGCATTATATTCACACCACACATTGCCCTCAGACATGACATCTCCACTGCCTCCAGCCTTCTCTTCGCTGCAACGTTCATCACCCATGCTTCACACCCACATACAAGTCTTCACAAAATGATACACAAAATGTGAGTACATCTGATGGAAAGAAAACAAAAAAACCACAACTAAAAATCTGTTTGAACATTTAATTCGCATTCATCTGAAATTGACTGGTTCCTAAGTGTCTTGCTCATAATGGCAGTTTTTCATAACTCTGGTATTTGTAATTCTGAGCCCTAGTGTGTGGGGCTGCATATACACTGTTTGCCACATCAGCTGTTTCAAACCAAGGTATAGTGACCCCCCAGAGAAAAAACACAAATTATCATTCATTCAATAGATGTCTTGCCAGGAGTGCACAGACATCAGTAGTGTATTGCAATCAATGGACCCAAAACATGGGGTATCACACCAAAATAAGCCGAGATCTATTATAAAATTTTAAAATACTAAAAACCACTGAATGACAATTTCAGTAATATTTATGTTGCTGTACAAATTTAGAGAATTCTGTGTTAAAATAATTTCTAATGCTATACCTTACAAGATATAACATGGCTCAATAACATCCCTCACAAACTCAAATCCGTAATTAAATACCTGTTACAAGTAAGCTGTCTAGGCTGAATTTCATTGTTCAACTGTATTTTAACTCCCAAAATCTATGTAATGCAAATCTACTGGTTAATGGTAATTCCATTACTGATTTTTTTCTAACACCACTCTTGATCACTAGCGCACTCAGCTCACACACTGAGGTCCGGAGTTCGAATCTTCTGTACAGCTGGATAACATTAGGACGCGTTTCCATAAGACACCTACTATCCCTGTTCACCCATCAGTATAAAATGAGTACCTGGATGTTAGTCGACTGGTGTGGATTGCATCCTGTGACAAAACTAACTTAATTTGCCCGAAATGCTGTGGATAACAACAGCTTTCTATATAGTAGTAGGTCAGTGATGTCAGTCTAGGCCCGTATATCTTGTACATGCACTTGTAGAAATAAAGATACATTATATTGTAGACGAGATGCCAGAAATGCAAATACTATACAATTCAAACACTTCGAACTACAACATCCCTCTATACCATTACTCAACGAATATCACACTACAAACATACTACAGTATTGTATTACCTTACTAACATTAGTATTTTTTTTTTTCTAGAGGTTATTTGCTTTAGTTTTGCTTCTAAAAGCTATTCATCATATGCTGAACAAAATATACCCTTACCCAAGCAATTTGTGCAAATTCTTAGAAAATGTACTGTATCTATTATTAGTAGCAGTTTTTTAATGTAGTGACTGTTTCCACCAAAGAGGGAACCCATAGAAAATTACTCCACTAAACCACACTTTCCCATCTTGACTTACACCTTACTTAATGCAGCTTCCTCCCTTCATTCCACATAGCCAAACATTTAATTCTTTTATTCCTTGAATAATGAAATTTTTAACAAAATATTCTAATGTTCTCTTATTCTCAGCATAAAATTCACATTTCACACTGACACCAATTACAGCATTTCTATTGCCTCTGTCTTGTTTCAAAAACATTCAAAGATCATGCTTCATGCAAACAATCAGTGGCACTGTGATACATTATTATTAAGATTGACTCTGAAGCATTTTCACTTTCTATAACAGAATACTGTTGTATACCAACAATCCCATTGAAAATAATTTCTGACCAAGAAAATACAGAGAACATTCACTGCCTGCATATATTTACACTTACACACTACTGAAAGAACCTTCAAGCTCTCAGATTTCACTCCTTGACATACACAATAGAAAGGCAAGTTACAAAACTCCATGAATTAATAATACTTACAATAGAGCTCACATTCGACACACACATACATAACATTAAAGGTAAAAAATATATATATATCAAATACATGATACTGCAATATACATGGTTAAAAACCACACACCTCCATCTTCCTCCTCCTCCTCCTCTTCTACTTCTTCATCATTGTCTTCATCATTGTCTTCATCCTCTTCCCTTTCTTCAGAAGAGTCAGACGAAGAATCTTCCTGTTCTTCATTCCCACCATCTTCTCCTTCATCCAGGAACTAAAACAGAAAAAAAAAAACATCAGATTAACCTTCACCCCTTGTAATACTATTAATAATAATTGTAATAAATACAGCCTCTCCTCACTGAACGACGGAGTTCTGTTCCTAAGACCACGTTGGTAAATGAATTCGTCACTAAGTGAGGAGCATACTATAATGGTAGTGGGTTTGTGTTAACCATCTTTGATATTGTCTTAATGTCACCTTTGCACTATTTATAACATTTCTGGTATATTTGTAAATGCTTTTACAGTAACGTACTGTATACATTGTATTGTAATAATCAGAATAAAGGAAATCATCTCTAATATACACTATTTAGGTATGCATACTGGTTAGAGAGCTCATCGCAAGTCCGAGTCATTGGTAAACGAGTACGTCGCTAAGTGAGAAGAGGCTGTAATTATCTTGGGAACTGCTCACATAGAAAAGTAATAAAGATAGTTCTTTTCTTTTTTTTAAACATGCTGGTCATTTCCCACTGAGGCAGGGTGACCCAAAAAAATAAAAACACTTTCACCATCATTCACACAATCACTGTCTTTACAGACACACACAGATATGACAGCCAATATCCCAAACCCCTCCTTTAAAGTGCAGGCAATGTACTTCAAACTTCCAGGACTAAAGTCCAGCCAACTGGTTTCCCTGAATACCTTCACAAAATATTACCCTGCACACACTCCTACATCTTGTCAGGTCCCAAAAACCATTTGTCTCTATTCACTCTTATTTAACCCTTTCAGGGTCCAGAGGCCAAATTTCAAAGTGCACACCAGTGTCCAAGAATTTTCAAAAAATAATTTTTATATTTTTTCTTATGAAATGGTAGGGAATCTTTTTCTGAAGGTAATAAAACAAAAAGTACGAAATTTGATGGAAAATTTACGAAATTATGCTCTCACGAATTTTGATGCGTAAGCAATATTTACGCATCGGTGAGTTTGCCGAATTTGACCCCCATTTTAGGCCAATTACCTTATTCCAGCCGACCAAATTCTTAGCTATTTCACTAGTATTGCTTCCATTCTATCGATTGAGCACAAGAAATTGCCAACTCAACTGTTTCAACTATAAAATAAAGTGACTGGAAATTGGTAATTTGGCCAATTTAGTGCAAAGTTCAAAATACTACAATTTCAAAATAGGGTCCAGAATAAACAATGCAGGCATTCCTGGCACTAAACTAACATTTCCTCTGTTCATTAGTTATGTTTTCATGCTTTACAAATGAATTCCATTTTGATTTTTAATTCACAATGAATTTTTATTCAAACCAAAAAATAGAAGATTTACTGTTATGCAATATTGTAATAATTGTATAAATAATACCAGTACATTTGTGAACATATATTAGACCCACTAGCTGGCATGTATTAGAAGTGTGAGGTCATTTGTTTACTCTTGAACATCGGCAAATATTTAACATTTCCGCTACTTTGAGCTCAGTTTCAAGCCATTTTTCAGTACTAAAGCCAATCAAAATCATCTATTTCTGTAATATATCTTCCATTCAATCAAATGAGACCAAGAAATTGCAAATACAACTATGAAAAACATACAAAAAAACAGTGCAAAGTTGCCGTTTTAATTGAAAATTACGGTCTCAGTTTTTTTTTCCTATTATGCACTGTGTGCTGCAGGATTTGTTTTACGTGGTGTGCACATACCATATAGATGTATTCTCTCATATCTAGGCCCAGCTTATCAGAGTGAGCTGAGCTCATGGCGTAGATCTACGGTTTGGACCCTCAACATAAAGCCGTAGATCTACGGCTTAACATGCTCACACGTGCCTGCTGCATGTCTAAGCCCTTTGCACAGAAAACCTCTTTTACCCCCTCCCTCCAGAGAAGCTGGGTGCAAGAGGAGTCTGGTCAGCAGCACACCTGTATTCCACCTAGGTAGAAACAAACTGCAGTACATCTCTCATGCTTCAGCTACCACCACTAAGAGGTGCTTTGTCCTCCAATGTGGGGAAAGCCACTAATGAGTCCACTGCACTTCCCAGTTGTAACAGCAGTAATCACCAGTTTTTTGACCACCATCAAGAACTTTATTGAAAAGGTTACCACCACAGACCAGGCCGCAGGGGCGTTGACTCTTAAAACTCCCTCCAGGTATGCACCCACAGATTCCAGCACAGAAGCCTAGCTGTCTCTACTGTATAATTTATATTATGGATTATTGTGCACCACTGATGTTTAAAACCCTAACTACTGCACTAAGAATCTATTGTAAAGGCTCAGTCCAAGTACAAAAAAAATGTCGCTAATAGTGCTAACCTGGCTCTCTGAGTGCGTAACCATGCGGGAGTCATGCAAGGTGTCATCAGTGTCCATGGGAGCATCATGGTCAATGACATAAGTAACAGTGGCTGTAACAGTGTCACGGTGAGGCTGTGCTCTACCACCACCATCTTCCAAGAGGTGGTCTAATATCTCTTCAAGTCCTGCCTCATCACCCTCGACTAGAGTACCATCCTGAGAAAAAATTAATATATATTAATAATGAAGCTCAATACCAACCACAGATTTTCCATATGCAACAAAAGAATTATGCACGTTCTGCAAATACTCAAGAATCTTTCTTATATACACACCCAGTATAATAAGCCAATGTACTAATCATTCCAAAATTATCTTTTGCCCGTTGTCAGCACATCTTAATCCCAAACATTTCCACTACTTCACACTCACTCACCCTATCTACTGCCTCACTGATGTACTCCCTATCTGCCACTGCAATGTTTTTCCTGCTAATAAAGCCTATACCTTCCTATCCCAAGAATGATATCTTCTCTTTTATAACAGCCATTCACATTTAACAAAACTCTTCAAATATCTTCTTTCCTATACTGTCACCTCCCCATCTAACTTTTTTCACTTTTAACTGGGAATTCCATTTGGTTCCCAAATTCTGGGATTCCCTGCAACTGCTAGGGAGGAGTGAAATTAGATCTAGGATTGGATGAGATTGTTCCAAAGGAAGCTCTCCTTATTCCTCTCCAAGATTGTCTTATTTTCAGTAAAATATTGAAAATACCTAGCCATTCTCTCATTTGCTTTCGCTTGCCACATTTTTTCTTCACGTGCCCTGTAACACTTGTATTTTCACTAGTAATTCTACCAAACTTTCCCTAGCTACTATTTCACCAATCTAACTTCCTATACATAAAATCTGCTACCTCCTTTATTACATTATCACTCTTTAGCTTGCCTTTCTTCCAACAGGTCCTCATACCTTTCACTAACCATCCCCTTCTTTAAGTCATTTACTTTATTTTATGCCATCACAATATTCTTGTATGCCCCATTCCTATTAATTTAGTTACCCCTATAGTGAGATTTGGCATAGATACTTTAAAGCACATATAGTTTGTCCAGATGTCTTCCCTTCAGTTTTTCTACCAAGACAGAAACAGTTCTCTTTGCAAATCTCAAATCTGTGTGCATGTATATATACATATGTATTCTTCTTCTTCTTCTTCTTTCAACACACTGGCCATATCCCACCGAAGCAGGGTGCCTCAAAAAGAAAAACAAGTTTCTCTCTATAAATTTAGTTATGTGTACCGAAGAAGGGGTTACTAGCACCTTGCTCCCGGCATTTTTGTTGCCTCTTACGACATGCATGGCTTTTTTTTTTTTTTTTAACAAGTCGGCCATCTCCCACCGAGGCAGGGTGACCCAAAAAAAGAAAGAAAATCCCCAAAAAGAAAATACTTTCATCATCATTCAACACTTTCACCTCACTCACACAATCACTGTTTTTGCAGAGGTGCTCAGAACACAACAGCTTAGAAGCATATACCTATAAAGATACACAAACATATCCCTCCAAACTGCTAATATCCCAAACCCCTCCTTTAGCGTGCAGGCATTGTACTTCCCATTTCCGGCTATATAAAAATAACCGGTTTCCCTGAATCCCTTCACTAAATATTACCTTGCTCACACTCCAACAGATCGTCAGGTCCCAAATATCATTCGTCTCCATTCACTCATATCTAACATGCTCACGCACGCTTGCTGGAAGTCCAAGCCCCTCACCAACAAAACCCCCTTTACCCCCTCCCTCCAACCTTTTCAAGGATGACCCCTACCCCGCCTTCCTTCCCCTACAGATTTATACGCTATCCATGTCATTCTACTTTGATCCATTCTCTCTAAATGACCAAACCACCTCAACAACCCCTCTTCAGCCTTCTGATTAATACTTTTATTAACTCCACACCTTCACCTAATTTCTACACTCCAAATTTTCTGCATAATATTTACACCACACACTACCCTTAGACAGGACATCTCCACTGCTGCATTCACAACCCAAGCTTCACACCCATATAAGAGTGTTGGTACTACTATACTTTCATACATTCCCTTCTTTGCTTCCATAGATAACGTTTTTTGTCTCCACATATACCTCAACGCACCACTTGCCTTTTTTCCCCTCATCAATTCTATGATTAACCTAATCCTTCATAAATCCATCCGCCGACACGTCAACTCCCAAATATCTGAAAACATTCACTTCTTCCATACTCTTTTCTTTCTTTCTTTCAACACACTGGCCGTATCCCACCGAGGCGGGGTGGCCCAAAAGGAAAAACGAAAGTTTCTCCTTTTACATTTAGCAATACAGTGGACCCCCGCATACCGGACGCCTTGCATAACGGACAATCCGCATACCGGACGCTTCGATCGCTAAAATTTTGCCTCGCATACCGCCCAAAAACCTGCTCAGCGCCCTTCGTCCGAGACGCGTCCAATGTGCGGCCTGAGCCAGCCTCATATGTTCCGCTGGTGGCATTGTTTACCAGCCAGCCTCCGCGGTAACATTCAAGCATACAATCGGAATATTTCGTATTATTACAGTGTTTTCGGTGCTTTATCTGGAAAATAAGTGACCATGGGCCCCAAGAAAGCTTCTAGTTCCAACCCTACAGCAATAAGGGTTAGAATTCCAATAGAGATGAAGAAAGAGATCATTGATAAGTATGAAAGTGGAGTGCGTATCACCGACCTGGTCAGGTTGTACAAGAAACCCAAATCAACCATCTCTACTATTGTGGGCAATAGAAAGGCAATCAAGGAAGCTGTTCTTGCCAAAGGTTTAACTGTCTTTTCGAAACAGAGATCGCAAGTGATGGAAGATGTTGAGAGACTCTTATTGGTGTGGATAAATGAAAAACAGCTAGCAGGAGATAGCGTTTCTCAAGCGATCATAAGCGAAAAGGCTAGGAAGTTGCATGAGGATTTAATTAAAAAAAGGCCTGCAACTAGTGATGATGTGAGTGAATTTAAGGCCAGCAAAGGTTGGTTTGAGAGATTTAAGAAGCGTAGTGGCATACATAGTGTGATAAGGCATGGTGAGGCTGCCAGTTCGGACCACAAAGTGGCTGAAAAATATGTGCAGGAATTCAAGGAGTGCATAGAAACTGAAGGACTGAAACCTGAACAAGTGTTTAATTGTGATGAAACAGGCCTGTTTTGGAAGAAAATGCCAAGCAGGACCTACATTACTCAGGAGGAAAAGGCACTCCCAGGACATAAGCCTATGAAAGACAGGCTTACTTTGTTGATGTGTTCCAATGCTACTGGTGATTGCAAAGTGAAGCCTTTATTAGTGTATCACTCTGAAACTCCCAGACCTTTCAGGCAAAAGAATGTCCTCAAGGAAAATTTGTGTGTGCTGTGGAGGGCAAACAGTAAGGCATGGGTCACTAGGGACTTTTTCTATGACTGGTTACACCATGCATTTGCCCCCAATGTGAAAGATTACCTAACTGAAAAGAAATTACAACTTAAGTGCCTCCTGGTGTTAGACAATGCCCCTGGTCATCCTACAGACGTGGCAGAGCGACTTTATGGGGACATGAAATTCATTAACATCAAGTTTTTGCCTCCTAATACCACTCCTCTCCTGCAGCCCATGGACCAGCAGGTTATTGCAAACTTCAAAAAACTGTACACAAAAGCTCTGTTTGAAAGGTGCTTTGTAGTGACCTCAGAAACTCAACTGACTCTAAGAGAGTTTTGGAGAGATCACTTTAATATCCTCAATTGTATAAACCTTATAGGTAAGGCTTGGGAGGGAGTGACTAAGAAGACCTTGAACTCTGCTTGGAAGAAACTGTGGCCAGAATGTGTAGACAAAAGGGATTTTGAAGGGTTTGAGGCTAACCCTGAGAGGAGTATGCCAGTTGAGGAATCAATTGTGGCATTGGGGAAGTCCTTGGGGTTGGAGGTTAGTGGGGAGGATGTGGAAGAGTTGGTGGAGGACGACAATGAACTAACCACTGATGAGCTGATAGATCAACTTCAAGAGCAAGAGGCCAGACCTGAGGAAACTGGTTCAAAGGAGGGGAGAGAGAAATTGAAGGAATTGCCTACTACAAAGATTAAGGAAATGTGTGCAAAATGGCTTGAAGTGCAAACCTTTTTTGATGAAAATCACCCTCACACAGCTATTGCAAGCCGTGTTGGCAACCTGTACACTGACAATGTTGTGAAACACTTTAGGGAAGTCATAAAGGAACGAGAGGTACAGGCCACTATGGACAGATATGTTGTGCGAAAGAAGTCCAGTGACTCTGAAGCTGGTCCTAGTGGCATTAAAAGAAGAAGGGAAGTAACCCCAGAAAAGGACTCGACACCAAGTCTTAATGGAAGGGGATTCCGCTTCTAAACACTAACACTCTCTCTCCCCTCCTCCCATCCCATCAATCATCACCAGATCTTCAATAAAAGTAAGTGTCATGTAATTGTGCATGCCTTTTTCAGTTTGTGTGTATTAAAATTAACATTTCATGTAGTAAAAAATTTTTTTTTCATACTTTTGGGTGTCTTGCACGGATTAATTTGATTTCCATTATTTCTTATGGGGAAAATTCATTCGCATACCGAACATTTCGCATAACAGCCAGCCCTCTTGCACGGATTAAGGTCGCTATGCGGGGGTCCACTGTATATACAGGAGAAGAGGTTACTAGCCCCTTGCTCCCGGCATTTTAGTCGCCTCTTACAACACGCATGGCTTACGGAAGAAGAATTCTGTTCCACTTCCCCATGGAGAAAAGAGGAAATAAACAAGAATAAGAACTAGAAAGAAAATAGAAGAAAACCCAGAGGGGTGTGCATATATATGCTTGTACATGTATGTGTAGTGTGACCTAAGTGTAAGTAGAAGTAGCAAGATGTACCTGAAATCTTGCATGTTAATGAGACAGAAAAAAAGACACCAGCAATCCTACCATCATGTAAAACAATTACAGGCTTTCGTTTTACACTCACTTGGCAGGACGGTAGTACCTCCCTGGGCGGTTGCTGTCTACCAACCTACTACCTAGGTTTCATGCATTTATTAAACAAAAATACCAACCACTCCAACACTATCCCCCCCTGCTTTTAACATTTTTAACATTTCATGGCTTACAGAGGAAGAATTCTGTCCCACTTCCCCATGGAGATAATGGGAAATAGACAGGAACCAGTAAGAAAAGAGAAGAAAACCCAGAGGGGTGTGTATATATATGCTTGTACATGCATGTGTAGTGTAAGTATAAGTAGCAAGACGTACCTGAAATCTTGCATGTTTATAATATAGACAAAAAAAAGACACCAGCAATCCTACCATGTAAAACAATTACAGGGGCTTCTGTTTTATACTCACTTGGCAGGATGGTAGTGCCTCCCCGGATGGTTCCTGTCTACCAACCTACTACCTAAGATATATACATATATCCCCATCCTCTTCAAATATTCATTGCCTATTATTAGGGGGTATGCCAAGTCTGATTAATCCCCCCCCCACAAACAGGCCATATCTCACTAAGGCAGGGTGACCTGTAATTTTAACAGGTCACCCTGTAAGAGGCGACTAAAATGCTCCCAGCACATTAGTCTCCTCTTATGACACGCATGGCTTATGGAGGAAAATTTTTTTCCACTTCCCCAGGGAGTGATGGTTTATTTAACACGTCGGATGTTTTCCACCGAGGCAGGGTGACCCAAAAAGAAAGAAAAACCCCAAAACAAAAAAAAAACTTTCATCACTCATACAAAATCACTTGTCTTTGTAGAGGTGCTCAGAAATGACAGCTTAGACGGTATTAATGGTATTGTTATTAGCCTAAAATCAAGTATCGGTATAGGGGAAAAAATGCCATCATCCCATCCCTACAGTTATTACCCACCTTTCTTCTAAACAATATAATTAAAGATCTTCCACTGTCTTCTAGTTCTACCATTCCCTTTATAACAGTACTTACCACTTCAGCACAAAGGTTCCCCAAAATAATTCTCACTTGCTTCAAAAGTTCCTGTCCAGCTTCTATCATACAAAGGGGGTCCTCTCTGTGTCATAGCTTAGTACCACTGGTCAGATGGGGTGTCACATTCAGGACCTCCCACTGTAAATTTCATGGTTCTGGCAAACATCAGTTTGGTCTGGCACAGGATGATGGGGAAGGTAATCCTCACATAGGGATGATCTGTGGCCACCTTGGCTGAATCATGTGCTGCCTCATTTTCCCCAGATACTAGTACGAGGGATCCAGTTTAACATCTCTCATACCCTGAGCCTCCAGAGCTGTCATTATGCTCAGGATCATCAAGATGGGCATTGTCCCATGGTTGAGAGTGAGAAAAGGGCATGGATTGCAGAGGTGCATTCGAAATGATTGACAGGACAAGTCATTCTCCAGTTATGGCATGGATTCTAACAATTCCATTCTCTTTTTACTGTTTTAATACAAGAAATTTGTCTGCATGCTAACAAAACTTAATGTGTACTATCTAGGTCCTAAGATGTATCAGCCATTAAATACTAAAGCTGTTCAGAAGAGGCAAACTGAAGTTTATTTAAAGTGAAATAAAAATTTCACACTATTTTACACATACAATGGTCAAATCTGCATCTATACATTTGAATTTCATTCAAATTAAGAGGCATATTCTTTGAATGTTTGAAGCTTTGCCACTGGTGAGTTTTAAATTTATCCAAGTCATTTCAGGATGCTGGGAATGGCTTCAACATTTTGGGTCATAGGGCATGTGAATATGCCAGTTGTTCCAAGAATTTAGTCCTCAATATTGTGCAGAAGCATTTAAAATTTGAAACTGATGAGACGAGGCCTTCTGGAGTTACAAGTGAAGTAAATCGAAAGGGGAGGGGGAGGGGGAGTTAGGAAACCTTTTCAAGGTCCCCCTTCGGAGATACCTAATGAAGTGACATTCCATTTTTCAGACAAATTCAGTAAAGACCCCTCAAAGAATGTTTAGACTTCAGTACCTCTCACAAGGTGCCTCACACTAACCTCATTTGGATGGGCATCTGATGTTGGCTCAAGACTCTCTCCTGCCCCAGATATATCATGTTCTGTATTTTCTGTATCCTCTATATTATCATCTCCTTGAGCACGAGTAGCTTCACTGTTAGTGGTTCCTGTCCCTGTAAAAAATATAAATAAAAAGCAAAGTAATTATTCAACTTAAATTTCAGCATTACAGCATGTGCTTTATTCTTGCCAACCAGTTTAAATTCAATTCTTCCCTTGACAGGGAACTAGTGCAGGTCATTCAAGTACATCTAGATTCAATATGCATCCCTTATCATCCTAACTCTCAAACAGATTTCCTTGTCTACTTTGATAACCCAGAGAATCTTATACCATGACCATGTTCCCTCAGTCTTCTCCCTAGCAAAATAAGCTTTAATGGCTCAGCCTGTATTAAATCAAACAGAGGAAAAAAAAGTTCACATCACTGATTGAAAAACTGTCTTTATGGTAAACCATGGACA
This sequence comes from Cherax quadricarinatus, assembly GCF_038502225.1. NCBI lineage: Eukaryota > Metazoa > Arthropoda > Malacostraca > Decapoda > Parastacidae > Cherax > Cherax quadricarinatus. Next base: position 5,069,777 of record NC_091358.1, read on the forward strand.
TCATAATTCCACTGATTTACTAGATTGTTTTTCCCTACCCAAGCTTCAGTGTCCAGGCACTGTACTTACCACTACTAGAACTGAATTCAAGCTTCTTGTTTATCAAGTACTGTATTTTCCTAACATTTCAGTAAAAGATCATGTGCCCTCCTAGGTTCCCTGGTTATGGGGAACTGTTCATGGCCTACCATAATTAAGTACAATGAATTTTACTTGCCAGCTGGTTGTTGTGAATCCTCATTTTGTGTATTTTTTTTCTTCGATGATGACGTGGGTACAAATGATGGTAAATTGACAATGCGTGATACCAGCTCAAGAGGCTTGAGGGCAGCATTGATAGTGGCAGCCATGTTAGGTGATGACAAGTCCAGACTGTGAGGAATACGTGCAAGGTCTGTCACTAACCCCTTGCGTACCATCACTCTGATCATGTTGTTCATCCTGTAAAGTTAAGAACAAAAAAATCGAAATATATATACAAAAACCAGTCTCTGTATATAACTTTTAATATATATTTTTTCCCCCCAACACGTCGGTCGTTTCCCACCAAGGCAGGGTGACCCAAAAAGAAAAAATCCCCAAAAAGAAAATACTTTCATCATTCAACACTTTCAAATCACTCGTACATAATCACAGTCTCTGCAGAGGCGCTCAGACATGACAGTTTAAAAGTCAACCTCCAAATTGCCAATATCCCAAACCACTCCATTAAGGTGCAGGCATTGTACTTACCATTTCCAGTATTCAAATCCAGCTAACCGGTTTTCATGAATCCCTTCACAAAATATTACCTTGCTCACACTCCAACAGTTCATCAGACCCCAAAAACCATTCATTTCCATTTACTCCTATCTAACACGCTCAAACATGCTTGCTGCGAGTCCAAGCCCCTCACCCACAAAACCTCCTTTCCCCCCACCCTCCAACTTTTTCGAGGACAACCCCTACCCCGCCTTCCTCCCCTACAGATTTATACACTCTCCAAGTCATTCTACTTTGATCCATCCTCTCTAAATGAAGATTGAGAGACTTATGCAACATATGGGAATCTTTATTTAGGAAATGTTCCACCACACAGTGGCTTCATCAGTCCAATACAAAGCAGAAAGGTGTAAGGAGAGGAGGAGTGTGAGGTAATCAGTCCCTCATCCTGGAGTTAATGTGTTCAGTCCATCAATCTTGTAGAATGTACAGCATAGGGCCATAGACATGGCTTATATACTATAGTCAGGTGAGGCGAAGCAGGAGGTGGCGGGGTCATAGTGGTAGCATCCACTAGTCGAAGTAGGTCTTCGTCCAAAGGTTGGAGAAGTTTGAAGAATTCTTTGTGTCAAGATCCCATGATGATGCAGTGTATGACAGTTGTGATGAATGGTTTAGAAAACCAGTTTTCAAAACCATTCATCACAACTCCCTAAATGACCAAACCACCTCAACAATCCCTCTTCAGTCCTCTAATACTTTTAGTAACTCCACACCTTTTCCAAATTTCCTAATTTCTCTGCATAATATTTACACCACACATTGCCCTTAGACAGGACATCTCCACTGCCTCCAACCACCTCCTGGCTGCAGCATTTGAAACCCAAGCTTCACACCCATATAAGAATGTTGGTACCACTATACTTCCATACATTCCCTTCTTTGCCTCCATGGATAATGCTTTTTGTCTCCATAGATAACCTTAATGCACCACTCATCTTTTTTCTTTCATCAATTTTATGGCTAACCTCATTCTTCATAAACCCATCTGCTGACAAGTCAACTCTCAAATATCTGAACACATTCATTTCTTCCATACTCCCTCTCTCCAATGTGAAACCCAATTTTTCTTTATCTAAATCGTTTGATACCCTCATCACCTTACTCTCATCAATGTTCACTTTCGACTTTCTACCTTTACACACCCTCCCAAACTTGTCAGCTAACCTTTGCAACTTTTCTTTAGAATCTCCCATTAGCACAGTATCATCAGAAAAAAGTAACTGTCAACTCTCATTTTGTATTTGATTCCCCATAATTTAATCACACCCCTCTCCCCAACACCCTAGCATTTACTTCTTTTACAACCCCATCTATAAATATATTAAACAACCATGGTGACATTACACATCCGTCTAAGACCTACTTTTACTGGGAAGTAATCTCCCTCTCTCCTACAAACCCTAACCAGAGCCTCACTATCCTCATAGAAACTTTACAGCATTTAGTAACTTACTACCTATTCCATACACTTGCAACATCTGCCACATTGCTCCCCTATCCACTATCATATGCCTTTTCTAAATCTATAAATGCAATGAAAACTTCCCTACCTTTATCTAAATACTGTTCACAGATATGCTTCAATGTAAACACTTAATCTACACATCCTCTACCCACTCCAAAGCCTCCTTACTCATCTGCAATCCTACTCTCTGTCTTACCTCTAATTCTTTCAATGATAACCCTACCGTACACTTTACTTGGTATACTCAGTAAACCTTTTTTTTTTCAACAAGTCGGCCGTATCCCACCGAGGCAGGGTGACCCAAAAAAGAAAGAAAATCCCCAAAAAAGAAAATACTTTCATCATCATTCAACACTTTCACCTCACTCACACAATCCCTGTTCTTACAGAGGTGCTCAGAATGCAACAGTTTAGAAGCATATACAGTTGACCCTCAACTAACGGCGGCATTAAGTAACAGCAATTTCGTCTAATGGCGCTTTTTGCCTTAACCAACGGCGAAAAACTTAACCAACGACGTTCGTGCAGAACATGTCCTGAGCGGGCCCAGCCACTCCAAGACTCGGTGTGCCATTGTTTACAAGCTGTTGCGGTCGGTTTCCATGTGTGCCTCCCATACATTTTGGATTGTTCCAGTTTCTAGTGCTTGTAACTGCTAAATAAGTCACCATGAGCCCCAAGAAAGCTTCTAGAGCCAGCCCTTTGGTAAAGGATGTGAGAAACATAATAGAATTTAAGAAAAAGTTTGTAGAAAAATATGAAAGTGGTGGTGGTAGAGGGTGGTACTGGTTGTGATGGTGGTAGAGGGTGGTACTGGTTGTGATGGTGGTAGAGGGTGGTACTGGTTGTGATGGTGGTAGAGGGTGGTACTGGTTGTGATGGTGGTAGAGGGTGGTACTGGTTGTGATGGTGGTAGAGGGTGGTACTGGTTGTGATGGTGGTAGAGGGTGGTACTGGTTGTGATGGTAGAGGGTGGTACTGGTTGTGATGGTGGTAGAGGGTGGTACTGGTTGTGATGGTGGTAGAGGGTGGTACTGGTTGTGATGGTAGAGGGTGGTACTGGTTGTGATGGTGGTAGAGGGTGGTACTGGTTGTGATGGTGGTAGAGGGTGGTACTGGTTGTGATGGTGGAAGAGGGTGGTACTGGTTGTGATGGTGGTAGAGGGTGGTACTGGTTGTGATGGTTGTAGAGGGTGGTACTGGTTGTGATGGTGGTAGAGGGTGGTACTGGTTGTGATGGTGGTAGAGGGTGGTACTGGTTGTGATGGTGGAAGAGGGTGGTACTGGTTGTGATGGTGGTAGAGGGTGGTACTGGTTGTGATGGTGGAAGAGGGTGGTACGGGTTGTGATGGTGGAAGAGGGTGGTACTGGTTGTGATGGTGGTAGAGGGTGGTACTGGTTGTGATGGTAGTAGAGGGTGGTACTGGTTGTGATGGTGGTAGAGGGTGGTACTGGTTGTGATGGTGGTAGAGGGTGGTACTGGTTGTGATGGTGGTAGAGGGTGGTACTGGTTGTGATGGTAGTAGAGGGTGGTACTGGTTGTGATGGTGGTAGAGGGTGGTAGTGATTGTGGTAGAGAGTGGTACTGGTTGTGATGGTGGAAGAGGGTGGTACTGGTTGTGATGGTTGTAGAGGGTGGTACTGGTTGTGATGGTGGTAGAGGGTGGTACTGTTTGTGATTGTGGTAGAGGGTGGTACTGGTTGTGATGGTGGTAGAGGGTGGTACTGGTTGTGATGGTGGTAGAGGGTGGTACTGGTTGTGATGGTGGTAGAGGGTGGTACTGGTTGTGATGGTGGTAGAGGGTGGTACTGGTTGTGATGGTAGTAGAGGGTGGTACTGGTTGTGATGGTAGTAGAGGGTGGTACCAGTTGTGATGGTAGTAGAGGGTGGTACTGGTTGTGATGGTAGTAGAGGGTGGTACTGGTTGTGATGGTAGTAGAGGGTGGTACTGGTTGTGATGGTAGTAGAGGGTGGTACTGCTTGTGATGGTGGTAGAGGGTGGTACTGGTTGTGATGGTGGTAGAGGGTGGTACTGGTTGTGATGGTGGTAGAGGGTGGTACTGGTTGTGATGGTGGTAGAGGGTGGTACTGGTTGTGATGGTGGTAGAGGGTGGTACTGGTTGTGATGGTGGTAGAGGGTGGTACTGGTTGTGATGGTAGTAGAGGGTGGTACTGGTTGTGATGGTAGTAGAGGGTGGTACTGGTTGTGATGGTAGTAGAGGGTGGTACTGGTTGTGATGGTAGTAGAGGGTGGTACTGGTTGTGATGGTGGTAGAGGGTGGTAGTGATGGTGGTAGAGGGTGGTAGTGATGGTGGTAGAGGGTGGTAGTGATGGTGGTAGAGGGTGGTAGTGATGGTGGTAGAGGGTGGTAGTGATGGTGGTAGAGGGTGGTAGTGATGGTGGTAGAGGGTGGCAGTGATGGTGGTAGAGGGTGGCAGTGATGGTGGCAGAGGGTGGCAGTGATGGTGGTAGAGGGTGGTAGTGATGGTGGTAGAGGGTGGTAGTGATGGTGGTAGAGGGTGGCAGTGATTGTGGTAGAGGGTGGTAGTGATGGTGGTAGAGGGTGGTAGTGATGGTGGTAGAGGGTGGCAGTGATTGTGGTAGAGGGTGGTAGTGATGGTGGTAGAGGGTGGCAGTGATTGTGGTAGAGGGTGGTAGTGATGGTGGTAGAGGGTGGTAGTGATGGTGGTAGAGGGTGGCAGTGATGGTGGTAGAGGGTGGCAGTGATGGTGGTAGAGGGTGGCAGTGATGGTGGTAGAGGGTGGCAGTGATGGTGGTAGAGGGTGGCACTGGTTGTGATGGTAGTAGTGATGGTGGTAGTGATAGTGGTAAAGGGTGGCACTGGTTGTGATGGTGGTAGAGGGTGGTAGTGATGGTGGTAGGGGTGGTACTGGTTGTGATGGTGGTAGAGGGTGGTACTGGTTGTGATGGTGGTACTGGTTGTGATGGTGGTAGAGGGTGGTACTGGTTGTGATGGTGGTAGAGGGTGGTACTGGTTGTGATGGTGGTAGGTGGTGATACTGGTTGTGATGGTGGTAGGTGGTGATACCAGTTGTGATGGTGGTAGGTGGTGATACCAGTTGTGATGGTGGTAGGTGGTGATACCAGTTGTGATGGTGGTAGGTGGTGATACCAGTTGTGATGGTGGTAGAAGGTGGTAAAGGGTGGTACTGGTTGTGAGGGTGGTAGAGGGTGGTGGTGGTGGTGGTGGTGGTGGTGGTAGTGATGGTGGTAAAGGGTGGCACTGGTTGTGGTGGTGGTAGAGGGTGGTAATGATGGTGGTAGAGGGTGGTACTGGTTGTGATGGTGGTAGAGGGTGGTACTGGTTGTGATGGTGGTAGGTGGTGATACTGGTTGTGATGGTGGTAGGTGGTGATACCAGTTGTGATGGTGGTAGGTGGTGATACCAGTTGTGATGGTGGTAGGTGGTGATACCAGTTGTGATGGTGGTAGGTGGTGATACCAGTTGTGATGGTGGTAGAAGGTGGTAAAGTGTGGTACTGGTTGTGAGGGTGGTAGAGGGTGGTACTGGTTGTGATGGTGGTAGGTGGTGATACCGGTTGTGATGGTGGTAGAAGGTGGTAAAGGGTGGTACTGGTTGTGAGGGTGGTAGAGGGTGGTGGTGGTGGTGGTGGTGGTGGTGGTAGTGATGGTGGTAAAGGGTGGCACTGGTTGTGGTGGTGGTAGAGGGTGGTAGTGATGATGGTAGAGGGTGGTAGTGATGGTGGTAGAGGGTGGTATTGGTTGTGATGGTGGTAGGTGGTGGTACCGGTTGTGATGGTGGTAGAAGGTGGTACCAGTTGTGATGGTGGTAGAAGGTGGTACTGGTTGTGATGGTGGTAAAGGGTGGTACTGGTTGTGATGGTGGTAAAGGGTGGTACTGGTTGTGAGGGTGGTAGAGGGTGGTACTGGTTGTCATGGTGGTAGAGGATGGTAGTGATAGTGGTAGAGGGTGGTCCAGTGATTCTCAAGCTAGTTCTAGTGGCATTAAAAAACCAAGAAGCGAGGTAACCCCACCAAAGGACTTGGTACCTGAAGTCTTTATGGAAGGGGATTTCCCTGCTGCTGGCACATCACTCATCAACAACTCCACAATAAAGGTAAGTGGCATTTAATTATTGTTTATTTTGCATGTCCCATTCGTTTCCATATAAGGAAATGTATATTTCATGTAATTTTTTTTTTTCAGACTTTCGGGTGTCAGGAACAGAGTAATTCTATTACCATTATTTCTTATGGGGAAAATTAACTCTACCAACGGCAAGCCCTCTGGAATAGATTAATGCAGTTGGTTGAGGGTCCACTGTACGTATAAAGATGCACAACATATCCCTCGAAACTGCCAATATCCCAAACCCCTCCTTTGAAGTGCAGGCATTGTACTTCCCATTTCCGGACTCAAGTCCGGCCATATAAAAACCGGTTTCCCTGAATCCCTGCATTAAACATTACCCTGCTCGCACTCCAACAGTTCGTCAGGTCCCAAATACCATTCGTCTCAATTCCTTCCTATCTAACACACTCGCGCATGCTTACTGAAAGTCCAAGCCCCTTGCCCACAAAAACTTCCTTTACCCCCTCCCTCCAACCTTTTCAAGGACAACCCCTACCCTGCCTTCTTTCCCCTACAAATTTATATGCTCTCCATGTCATTCTACTTTGATCCATTCTCTCTAAATGGCCAAACCACCTCAACAACCCCTCTTCAGCCCTCTGACTAATATTTTTATTAACTTCACACTTTCTCCTAATTTCCACACTCCGAATTTTCTGCATAATATTTACACAACACATTGCCCTTAGACAGGACATCTCCACTGCTTCCAACCGCCTCCTCACTGCAGCATTTACAACCCAAGCTTCACACCCATATAAGTGTTGGTACCACTATACTTTCATACATTCCCTTCTTTGCCTCCATAGATAATGTTTTTTGTCTCCACATATACCTCAATGAACCACTCACCTTTTTTCCCTCATCAATTCTATGATTAACCTCATCCTTCATAAATCTATCCACCGACACATCAACTCCCAAATATCTGAAAACATTCACTTCTTCCATATTCCTCCTCCCCAATTTGACACCCAATTTTTCTTTATCTAAATTATTTGATGCCCTCATCACCTTACTCTTTTCTATGTTCACTTTCAACTTTCTACCTTTACACACACTCCCAAACTCGTCCACTAACCTTAGCAATTTTTCTTTAGAATCTCCCATAAGCACAGTATCATCAGCAAAAAGTAACTGTGCCAATTCCCATTTTGTATTTGATTCCCCATAATTTAATCCCCTATAATTTTTACAATCTCTTTTGTCCCCCTTCCCTTTATATAAAGGAACTATACACACGCTGCCAATCCCTAGGTACTTTCCCCTCTTTCATACTTCAAAAACATAAAATACATTTATTAAACAAAAATACCAGCCTCTCCAATACTATATCCCCATCCCTGCTTTGATATACCTTCGAAGAGTTTTGAGAGAATATCTACTCTCTGAGCCCGGCCATGGGCCAGGCTCATCTGGTGCTTGCCTGGTCAACCAGGCTGTTGCTGCTCAAGGTCTGCTGCCCCACATATCCATCACAGCCTGGTTGATCTGGCACCTGGTGAAGATGCTTATCCAGTTTCTTCTTGAAGGCTTCTTCACTTGTTCCAGCAGTGTTTCTGATGTCTTCTGGTAAGATGTTGAAAAGTCTGGGACCCCGGATGTTGATACAGTGTTCCCTTATTGTCCCCACTGCACCCCTGCTCCTCACTGGGTTTATTTTACACTTCCTCCCATCTCTCTCACTCCAGTATGTTATGGTGGTGTGGTCTTAACATTTCTGTCTCGATCTCATCAGTTCCAGCTGTTTACCCACTTTCATTCAATGCAATGCCTCATACACCTCCCCCACACTCACATCCTGCTCTCCTTCACTCTTGCCCCTCTGGCAAGACAGTGATAGACTGAATGATGGTGAAAGCATTCCTCTTTTGGGTCACCCTACCTAGGTGGGAGACTGCTGTTAAAAAAAACAAAAAAAAAAAAAAAAAAAGGTAGCATACCCATGTTGCTGTTGTTTGAAGCACATGTTGGGAGGCTGATTTAACTGTGCAGGGCATGCCTCCATCATGGTGCAGATCAAACCCACAAGTGCCTGGATGCGTCCGTGTTTATCCACATTCTCGGGGTATACTGTTGCACGTCCCAAAGCCGCTTTTACCTGGAAAATTTAAGTCTTTTAACTTCTTAACAAGTGAAACATTTAATGTCATTTACATTCACATTTCATAGGATAAAAGTGAGTGAAGTTAGGTTGGCTCACCCACTGGCCTGCAAGATAATTTCTATAGCTCCAAAGCAGAAATTTTTTATAACTGCAGTACTTTTTTTTTTTATCAATAAACTAGCCGTATCCCATCGAGGGCGACCCAAAAAGAAAAAAAAGTTTCTAAATTTGGTAATTTAAACAAAGTATTACTAGCCCCCTTGCTCCTGGTATTTTAGTTGCCTCTTATGACATGCATGTCTAACAGAGAAAGAATTGTGAACATCAACCACTAACAGGTTACCTTGATCTATTAATAAGCCAGGTAAAGGCCATCACCATAACACGACTCCATTCTCACTTTATTAAAGAAATGTGTACAAAATTCTATATAACCCATTAAAACACCTTTATTACTATATGCTATATGAAATTATGTGGATTAGAACATGTAAAGTACTTAAAATCTTACCTCTGCTACAAGGATTGTTTGAGCATCTGGGGCATGATTGCACGAGGCCAGGGCAGCTATGAGCACTCGTACATGGCCAGCCGTATCTTTATCTGAAGTTGAACTACTACAAACTAGGTGGTCCAACATGTAAGCTAGAGCTGAGCAGTCCTAGGAAAACACTTTGAAGTTAGAAAACTGCTTGGTTATCAAAAAATACAAAGTATATACTGCATAATATAAACACCAATGTTAAACAAGAAATGATCAGTTTTCATTTAATCCAGAGCAATGCTATTTCCAGTTTATTACAAGGAACAGATAACAATACAACTCAAAATGTTAATTTAACAATGCTTAATGTACATACATCATATACATCAAGTGGCGCTTTTATTGCCATGTACCATATTAAAATTTTTCCCTTGTGATATTATGCTACCCTACCTGGGGTAATCTGAACAGTATCAGTCAAGAATAACCTAATCCATTAAAAAGGGATTAAACACACCAAACACACTTCTCATTGTTTAGACCAGTGGTTTTTCAACCTTATGACACCTGTGAACCGGTAAAAAGAAATTTCGCAGACCACTAAGGAAGTGACTAATACGCATTTTTGACAAGACGGACCAAACACTAAATGAAGTGTGTATCTATACTCTTCATTGCAGGCTGCACTGTCCCGATCATGACTGAGGCACCAGCAATAACTTTCGCTGACACACAGAAAATTTCTGCGGACCTCGAACCAGTGGTTGAAAACTACTGGTCTAGACACTGTCTGGGGCAGCATCTGTTGAATGGACTCTGAATTTGAAAGGCATTTATCCAAGAAATCTAAGTTCTCAAACCAAAGTGCAAAGAGATAAATATTTATCTATCTATATGAAAACAGGTAAACATCCTGTTGAAACCTACAGTTCAACCTACAATACAAAGGCACAAAACTCAGGAACAACTAACCTCTCACCTGATTGGGTTAGAATAATCACAAAAGTGATTAACCCAAATAGGTCAGAGGTTAGATGTTCCCATCATGCAATGCTCAGATCAAGATTTTTTTATTTATTGAACAAGCCCATTCTGATACATCTAGGCCAAAATTTGCCACTCAAGGCAACTTGATATAAGAGCAGAAAAACTTAAGGATCAAACAAGTGTTACTATCAACTGAAAAGAAAAATAATAGGCTGGATAACAAGAATCTTCAAAACAGGAGAGGCCAAGCCAATGATGACACTAGGACACTTGTACCGCCTATAAGACAGTAATGTTGTACACTAAAGCCCTCTCAATTATTACAAACATGCAATTACATAGAGCCTAATAAAATTTATTAAGAATGCCATTAGCAAAACTAAGAATTATGCTACAGTACTGTGAAGAGCATTACCAATGCAATACATAGCCCATAGAGTACCTCTGTTATTTTTTCATTAGCTCCTGCCGAGTAATGGTGTTCAGTAACTAGCTTGGCACAACCTGCATAGGACCTCACAAATTCTGCTAGAAGCTTGCAAATAAGGGACTTCGATAGAAGGGGTTTCTTCTTCTTAGCAGCATCATCTGCTTTGTCACTGGAGGCTACTTTGCTGTCAGCACCAGGCAACTTGCTTGCTTCACTCTCCATAGGACTCTACAATGAAAGTAAATACATGTTGATTTCTTTAATTACAGTGCAGTACTTCAAAACTGCAAATCAGAGCAGAACAAAAACAAGCATTTTTATTATTACAGTGCAGTATTATATTCATGCATACTCATGAAAAGTAGAAAATGTGAAGGTCTTGCCAGGTTACACAGCATAGATTAGGGTAATGGTAGAGGGTAGGAGGCCGAAGTGCCCAGGGGTAGACGAGGGCAAAAGAAACGAGTACATAGCAAACCCAGCGCTTTAAGAAATCAAAGAATTCATGTTGAAAATGAGTGTTGGTACATATTTTATATGAAAATGTGATTTTTATAGCACACTAACCCTTTGAGGGTCCATGCCGTAGATCTACGGCTTTACGTTGAGGGTCCAAACCATAGATCTACGTCATGAGCTCAGCTCGCTCTGATAAGCTGTGAGCGGTAAATTTTGGCCTAGATATGAGAGAATACACCTATGTGGTATGTGTGCACCACATAAAACAAATCCTGCAGCGCACAGTGCATAATGAGAGAAAAAACCGAGACTAATTTTTTATTAAAACAGCGACTTTGCAGTGTTTTTTCGTATGTTTTTTTTATAGTTGTATTTGCGATTTCTTGGTCCCATTTAATAGAATGGAAGATATATTACAGAAATAGAGATGATTTTCATTGGTTTTACAACTGGAAATGGCTTGAAATTGAGCTCAAAGTAGCAGAAATGTTAAATTTTTGCCGATGTTCAAGAGTAAACAAATGACCTCGCACGTATAATACACGCCTGCTGGTGAGTCTAATATACGTTCACAAATGTGGTGATATTATTTATACAATTATTACAATATTGCATAACAGTATATCTTCTACTTTTTGGTTTGAATAAAAATTCATTATGTGAATTAAAAATCAAAATGGCATTCATTAGTAAAGCCCAAAAACATAACTAATGAACAGAGGAAATGTTAGTTTAGTGCCAGGAATGCCTGCATTGTTTATTCTGGACCCTATTTTGAACTTACATTAAATTGGCCAAATTACCAATTTCCGATCACTATTTTGTAGTCGAAACACTTGGCGAATTCTTGTGCTCACTCAATAGAATAGAAGCAATACTAGTGAAATAGCTAAGAATTTGGTTGACTGGAATAATGTAATTGGCCTAAAATGGGAGTCAAAGTCTGCAAAATCGCCGATGCGTAAATATCGACGGCACATCAAAATTCACAAGAGCATAATTTCGTCAATTTTCCATCAAATTTTGTACTTTTTGTTTCATTACCTTCAGAAAAAGATTCTCTACCATTTCATAAGAAAAAATTACAAAATTATTTTTTGAAAATTCTTGGATACTGGTGCACACTTTGAAATTTGGCCTCTGGATCCTGAAAGGGTTAATCCCTACAAAATTGCAGGCTTCTTTATTTGTAGATATTGTTAATGAAAAATTTTTTTTTTAAAGAAAGCAATTAAATTTTCTAAGAATTTTCATTAAACAAAACAATGTTCCATCATCAAGTGGTAATAAGGAAGTACAGTGGACCCCCGCATAACGATCAGCTCCCAACTCGACCAATTATGTAAGTGTATTTTTGTAAGTGCTTTTGTAGGTGTATTTTTGGGAGTCTGAAACGGACTAATCTAATTCACAATATCTCTTATGGGAACAAATTCGGTCTATAACGGCACCCAAACAGACTTCTGGATTGAAATAATATCGTTATCCGGGGGTCCACTGTATCTTGGCAAGAACAATTACGAAAATTCTTACTATATTTACACGAAAAACAAATTTGAAAGATCAAGATATCCAAGATCCATACATAAAAATATTAATATGTACAAGATGCCAGCTTCCTTAAACTTATTTGGTTGTGACAAACCTGGACTGGTGACTTCTACAATTTACTATATGTACAACACAAAGCTAACCTGTTCATCAGTTTCCTGAACAACCATATCATTAGCTGAAGATGAACGAGAGAGATGAAGCTGTCTCCGAGCGCTAGTGCTTGACGACGCCCTTTCTTCTGTTGGGGTAGTGTTAGTCACAAGGCTACCAGCCACGGCAGTGCTTGGAGTCCCAGCTGAGGCAGATGCAGGATCACTGTCATCTTTCAGAGTTGTGAGAGCTTCAAGAAGATCATGAATCAATTGCTGAGGCTCTAAGCTAAGGGTCATACCTGCAGAACTGCCACTAGTGCTACCTCCAGCATTACTAATAGTGCTCTTCCCGCCAACACTCTTCATCAAAATACTATCTTCATCTGCAGAAAATAAAAAGCATTAATTTTAGTTAAACTAAATATTAAAAACACACACATTTCTCCACAATTTTTTTAGCAATTTTAATACACCAGCAATTTTATGGAATTGGGAAAAAATTACCTTTCAAAAGAAAGGTTTCTGCATTTTAAGTTTCCACATTTTATGCAAGGTGTTAAAAGCTCTAAATGCTTTTTCATAAGAATGAGGCTCAGGTTACGACACGAAGTAAATGGAAACATTTTCCAATAAAATTTGGATTAGGCAGGGGATGTATGATTTCCCTGTTATTATATGACATCTCTATAAATGGTGTTGTAAAAAGTATTTGGGAGAAGGGCAGTTTTAAATGTTAAAGTATCTTTATCCAGGTATTAAGTAGATTACAGACGAGCACAACAGTTTGATATCTTTATTGACGAGATGCTTTGCCTGCTGAGCTGGCGTCAGTTGAAATACAGATGAGACCGAAGTCATGGAGATGAAGATATGACTACCTCAAGCTTGCTACTAATGTGGTCCCTTAAACTATTCTAGAAGTATCATACCTCAAAGTTATTTCAACTCAAATCACAAAATACACGGTTTTATGGCAATTCATTCCCAGATGCCAGAACACACCCAACCTTCCCTTAGGGTATATTTTATTGTTTAAACAATGCGGTTTTCAAGGTTGTAAACATGCTTCAGCTTGAAATCTTCAGATGCACTGGCACTTAGGCATAAATTTATCTTTCATAGGCTTATGTCCAGGTAGTGGCAGGATAGGGCCAGAGCAAGCAGGGCAGGGGAAAATTGGGGAGGGAGGCAGAGATTGGTAAAGAATTGTGGACTTTAGTATTTACACTGTTGTAGCCACAGTCTGACACTGCCTGTGCCAGTACATGCAGTGTCTTCCTCCCTCTGTCTTCCTCTCTTCACACCTCCTCCCTCCCTGCTTTCACACCTTCTCCCTCCCAATCAGCACATTTCCCATCAATCTAAGACGTTCATCACCCTGTCATCATTTGGGCCGAGGCCCACCCATGTGTGCTAACCATAGTATGCATTTTTTTTTTTTTCAACAAGTCAGCCGTCTCCCACCGAGACAGGGTGACCCAAGAAGAAAATACTTTCATCATCATTCAACACTTTCACCTCATTCATACATAATCACTGTCTTTACAGAGGCACTCAAATACAATAGTTTAGAAGTCCCTCCAAACTGTCAATATCCCAGACCCCTCCTTTAAAGTGCAGGTATTGTACTTCCCATTTCCAGGACTCAAGTCCGGCTAAATCTACAATAACAGGTTTCCCCGAATCCCTTCAGTAAATATTACTATGGCCACACTCCAACATCTCGTCAAGTTCCAAAAACCATTCGTCTCCATATACTCCTATCTAACACTAACACACACACCAAAACACACACGCACGCACGCGCATGCACACACATGCACGCGCATGCACGCACACACGCACGCACACACACACGCTGGAAGTCCAAGTCCCTCGCCCACAAAACCTCCTTTACTCACTCCCTCCCTCCAACCTTTTTGAGGACAACCCCTACCCCTCCTTCCTTCCCCTACAGACTTATTTTTTATATTTTTATTATCACACTGGCTGATTCCCACCAAGGCAGGGTGGCCCAAAAAAGAAAAACTTTCACCATCATTCACTCCATCACTGTCTTGCCAGAAGGGTGCTTTACACTACAGTTTTTAAACTGCAACATTAACACCCCTCCTTCTGAGTGCAGACACTGTACTTCCCATCTCCAGGACTAAAGTCCGGCCTGCCGGTTTCCCTGAACCCCTTCATAAATGTTACTTTGCTCACACTCCAACAGCACGTCAAGTATTAAAAACCATTCGTCTCCATTCACTCCTATCAAACACGCTCACGCATGCCTGCTGGAAGTCCAAACCCCTCACACACAAAACCTCCTTTACCTCCTCCCTCCAACCTTTAATAGGCCGACCCCTACCCCGCCTTCCTTCCACTACAGACTGATACACTCTTGAAGTCACTCTTGTTTCGCTCCATTCTCTCTACATGTCCGAACCACCTCAACAACCCTTCCTCAGCCCTCTGGACAACAGTTTTGGTAATCCTGCACCTCCTCCTAACTTCCAAACTACGAATTCTCTGCATTATATTCACACCACACATTGCCCTCAGACATGACATCTCCACTGCCTCCAGCCTTCTCCTCGCTTCAACATTCATCACCCATGCTTCACACCCATATAAGAGCGTTGGTAAAACTATACTCTCATACATTCCCCTCTTTGCCTCCAAGGACAAAGTTCTTTGTCTCCACAGACTCCTAAGTGCACCACTCACCCTTTTCCCCTCATTAATTCTATGATTCACCTCATGTTTCATAGACCCATCCGCTGACACGTCCACTCCCAAATATCTGAATACATTCACCTCCTCCATACTCTCTCCCTCCAATCTGATATCCAATCTTTCATCACCTAATCTTTTTGTTATCCTCATAACCTTACTCTTTCCTGTATTCACTTTTAATTTTCTTCTTTTGCACACCCTACCAAATTCATCCACCAATCTCTGCAACTTCTCTTCAGAATCTCCCAAGAGCACAGTGTCATCAGCAAAGAGCAACTGTGACAACTCCCACTTTATGTGTGATTCTTTATCTTTTAACTCCACGCCTTTTGCCAAGACCCTCGCATTTACTTCTCTTACAACCTGGAGAGATTACCTGGAGAGAGTTCCGGGGGTCAACGCCCCCGCGGCCCGGTCTGTGACCAGGCCTCCTTAGGTCAGTGTCCCAGGATGCGACCCACACCAGTCGACTAACACCCAGGTACCCATTTTACTGATGGGGAACATAGACAACAGGTGGAAAGAAACACGTCCAATGTTTCTACTCCGGCTGGGAATCGAACCCAGGCCCTCACCGTGTGAAGCGAGAGCGTTAACCACCAGGCCACCAGAGCCCATCTATAAATATATTAAACAACCATGGTGACATCACACATCCTTGTCTAAGGCCTACTTTTACTGGGAAATAATTTCCCTCTTTCCTACATACTCTAACTTGAGCCTCACTATCCTCGTAAAAACTCTTCACTGCTTTCAGTAACCTACCTCCTACACCATACACATGCAACATCTGCCACACTGCCCCCCTATCCACCCTGTCATACGCCTTTTCCAAATCCATAAATGCCACAAAGACCTTTCTAGCCTTATCTAAATACTGTTCACTTATATGTTTCACTGTAAACACCTGGTCCACACATCCCCTACCTTTCCTAAAGCCTCCTTGTTCATCTGCTATCCTATTCTCCGACTTACTCTTAATTCTTTCAATAATAACTCTACCATACACTTTACCAGGTATACTCAACAGACTTATCCCCCTATAATTTTTGCACTCTCTTTTGTCCCCTTTGCCTTTATACAAAGGAACTATGCATGCTCTCTGCCAATCCCTAGGTACCTTACCCTCTTCCATACATTTATTAAATAATTGCACCAACCACTCCAAAACTATATCCCCACCTGCTTTTACCATTTCTATCTTTATCCCATCAATCCCGGCTGCCTTACCCCCTTTCATTTTACCTACTGCCTCACGAACTTCCCCCACGCTCACAACTGGCTCTTCCTCACACCTACAAGATGTTATTCCTCCTTGCCCTATACACGAAATCACAGCTTCCCTATCTTCATCAACGTTTAACAATTCCTCGAAATATTCCCTCCATCTTCCCAATACCTCTAACTCTCCATTTAATAACTCTCCTCTCCTATTTTTAACTGACAAATCCATTTTTTCTCTAGGCTTCCTTAACTTGTTAATCTCACTCCAAAACTTTTTCTTATTTTCAACAAAATTTGTTGATAACATCTCACCCACTCTCTCATTTGCTCTCTCTTCACATTGCTTCACCACTCTCTTAACCTCTCTCTTTTTCTCCATATACTCTTCCCTCCTTGCATCACTTCTACTTTGTAAAAACTTCTCATATGCTAACTTTTTCTCCCTTACTACTCTCTTTACATCATCATTCCACCAATCGCTTCTCTTCCCTCCCGCACCCACCTTCCTATAACCACAAACTTCTGCTGAACACTCCAACACTACATTTTTAAACCTACCCCATACCTCTTCGATCCCATTGCCTATGCTCTCATTAGCCCATCTATCCTCCAATAGCTGTTTATATCTTACCCTAACTGCCTCCTCTTTTAGTTTATAAACCATCACCTCTCTCTTCCCTGATGCTTCTATTCTCCTTGTATCCCATCTACCTTTTACTCTTCAGTGTAGCTACAACTAGAAAGTGATCTGATATATCTGTGGCCCCTCTATAAACATGTACATCCTGAAGTCTACTCAACAGTCTTTTATCTACCAATACATAATCCAACAAACTGTCATTTCGCCCTACATCATATCTTGTATACTTATTTATCCTCTTTTTCTTAAAGTATGTATTACCTATAACTAAACCCCTTTCTATACAAAGTTCAATCAAAGGGCTCCCATTATCATTTACACCTGGCACCCCAAACTTACCTACCACACCCACTCTAAAAGTTTCTCCTACTTTAGCATTCAGATCCCCTAACACAATTACTCTCTCACTTGGTTCAAAGGCTCCTATACATTCACTTAACATCTCCCAAAATCTCTCTCTCTCCTCTACATTCCTCTCTTCTCCAGGTGCATACACACTTATTATGACCCACTTTTCACATCCAACCTTTACTTTAATCCACATAATTCTTGAATTTACACATTCATATTCTCTTTTCTCCTTCCATTACTGATCCTTCAACATTACTGCTACCCCTTCCTTGGCTCTAACTCTCTCAGATACTCCAGATTTAATCCCATTTATTTCCCCCCACCGAAACTCCCCTACCCCCTTCAGCTTTGTTTCGCTTAGGGCCAGGACATCCAATTTCTTTTCATTCATAACATGAGCAATCATCTGTTTCTTGTCATCCGCACTACATCCACGCACATTCAAGCATCCCAGTTTTATAAAGTTTTTCTTCTTCTCTTTTTTAGTAAATGTCTACAGGAGAAGGGGTTACTAGCCCATTGCTCCCGGCATTTTAGTCGCCTCATACGACACGCATGGCTTACAGAGGAAAGATTCTTTTCCACTTCCCCATGGACAATAGAAGAAATAAAGAACAAGATATGTTGTGTATCTTTATATGTGTATGCTTCTAGACTGTTGTATTCTGAGCACCTCTGCAAAAACAGTGATAATGTGCGAGTGTGGTGAAAGTGTTGAATGATGATGAAAGTATTTTCTTTTTGGGGATTTTCTTTCTTTTTTTGGGTCACCCTGCCTCGGTGGGAGACGGCCGACTTGAAAAAAAAAAAAAAAGCTATTTAGAAAAAGGGGAAAACCTAGATGTATGTATATATATATGCATGTGCATGTCTGTGAAATGTGACCAAAGTGTAAGTAGGAGTAGCAAGATATCCCTGTTATCTAGCGTGTTTATGAAACAGAAAAAGAAACAAGCAATCTACCATCATGCAAAACAGTTACAGGTTTCTGTTTCACAGTCATCTGGCAGGACGGTAGTACTTCCCTGGGTGGTTGCTGTCTACCAACCTACTACCTATAGACTTATACGCTCTCCATGTCATTCTACTTTGATCCATTCTCTAAATGACCAAACCACCTCAGCAACCATTCATGGAGGTACTACCGTCCCACCAAGTGAGTGTAAAAGGAAGCCTTTATTTGTTTTACATGATGGTAGGACTGCTGGTGTCTTTTTCTATCTCAAACATGCAAGATTTCAGGTATGTCTTGATACTTCTACGTACACTTAGGTCACACTACACTTACATGTACAAGTTTATGTATACACACTCATCTGAGTTTTCTGTGATTTTATCATATTAGTTCTTGTTCTTAGTGCATTTCATTTCATATCCATGGGGAAGTGAAACAAGATTCTTTCCTCTGTAAGCCATGTGTGTTGTAAAAGTCAACTAAAATGCCAGGAACAATGGGCTAGTAACCTCTTTTCCCGTATAGTGATAGTATATAGAATAGTATGCATTTTGTTTTTTTTAACAAGTCGGCCGTCTCCCACCGAGGCAGGGTGACCAAAAAAAGAAAGAAAATTCCCAAAAAGAAAATACTTTTATCATTCAACACTTTCACCTCACTCACACATAATCACTGTTTTCACAGAGGTGCTCAGAACACATATCTTATCAAATTGTTACTCCAGGGACCACTGCAATACAGGCTGAGGGACTGATCACTGTATCTACATCTCCCAAGACTTTATTTTGACTGAAGATCCCTGGTGAGCAAGTGCAATGTCTCTTCAAAGATGCCAAATTGTTCCAAGTGTCTTAGACAATGCATCTGATGTAAAGGTGTTGTCACAGCTGTGTTTTGCTGAAGAGACTAATTTTGGGGTATTCTTATTGCAGAGGTTGAATGAGGAGTTTGTGTGAAAAGAATAACATTGGAAGTGAACACACAAAGCAAAGATTTACCAATAACACCATAATGAAAAGCAAACCAACTATGACGAAGTAATTAATAAAAAAGCCATAAAAACTCCAGTGTATAACTTACTGTTTGCTGACATGAGGTTCCTTTTAAGAGTCATGTTAAGATCAATTCGAAGGCATTGTTGTGTAATCTCCGTGAATAAATGGGGATCTCGGCAAGCAGCTGGGGCCAGCAACCTTAACAAATAATGTAATTCCTTTGCCCCTGACATGGTGTTGTTACTGGCTGATGACCGTACCACCTAAATTTTAACAGTACAGTATTACACAAAATGTACATTATATTCACATTAGTGTCATGGAAAAGCACTAAACTAGTTGTTGACTCAAGAAAAGCATATTAGATCATCAGTACTGAACAGTCCATTAAAACACATACTAACCTTCTCCATGGTATATCGTAATGTTGTGGGCTCCTCTAGAACATGTCTCATTAGCAAAGCTGCCAAATTTTGGAAGCCCCAGAAACCTGAAGATTCTGTGAGTGAGAGTAAGGTACGTACACCACCCAGACTGGCAAAGAGACAAGCGTGCTCCCATACCCTAGTCATTCTCAGACAGAGGCGCATCAAGGCATGAAGTGTATCTGGTTCAACTCCCAGTTTCATGAAACCTACACATGCTCTGTAAATACAAAACCCACTTAAATTCTAGAATTACAGAATAGTTAAGAGGTAAGACAACAATGTTTGATTAATTACATTAAAGTTTCATTTTATATTGGCAATAGGATGGCAACAGCAACTGTCCATTACCTATTTGGTAAATACAAAACCTCCTTATATTGTTGCTGTTCAACCTATTAAATACAGAATAAGGATTGCCAATTTTTAATTTGTTATACCATGTACATTAAAATATTAGTCTTAATACATCCCCTCTCAATCCACCCTATTACAGTAAACCCTCAAATTTGAGTGGATGGATGGTAATGGTTATTGTCTTGGACAGAGATAAGATTATTTTGCTGTTATTGTTTTAAAGAAAAATTATGTAACCAAGAGACTTTGATCATTATTTCTGAATTAAGTAACCTATTGGATTTTATTCCATTTTTCCTAAATCTCTGTCATTAAATGCCTTTTCCATATATTGCACATACACACAGCCAACAATTCCCTTCCTTTATAGAAGTACTGCTCACTTGTGCATTCAAACACCCTATTACCTTCCTAAAACTACCGGGTTCTACTGCAATTTTAATATCCATCATTCAAATCATTACCAATAAAAATCCTGCCATGCTCCAATAGGTATACTTGAACTTGTTACCCTACAATTTTTAGATTCTTCTGCCCTTTCCCATGGTACATAAACATGCATCCCTGTATCTTTGTTAACCTTCATTTCATACACATCAAATAAATGCACAAACTATTCAAGCACTATCACAAACTTCTTTCAACATTTCCATGTTAATTCTTTCCATCCTTATTACTTTTTCTTGATGTTTCACTGATTTGCTTCATATTCACTCCTGACCACTCATTTAATAAAGCTCAGGCCTTTTATAAAACGTGAAATTTCTGCTTCAACTTCATCATCTACATTTAGCAATTGCCCTCAAAAAAATTTTTTAACTACCTTCTTATCCAGTATATCACTGCTTCAAAAAAAAAATTTTTGTTCCATTGGTTTCCTCACTTTATTACTCCAATTTTTTTTGCACTGTCCATATTATCTACATTACATGAATGGGGAAGCATTAAAGCCATGAGGGCTATCCATAGCCCCACAAATGAAAGATAATATAATTTGATCCAGAAAGGTAACATAGCTTTAATACCTCATATCAAAGTGAACTTTAACAGAAACAGAAGAATTTACTACTAAACCTATTTTTTCTCGGGGGTCCAAATTTGAATTTTCCCAGTTTTTTTTTTTTTTTTCCTCAACAAGTCGGCCGTCTCCCACCGAGGCAGGGTGACCCAAAAAAGAAAGAAAATACCCAAAAAGAAAATACTTTCATCATCATTCAACACTTTCACCACTCTCACACATTATCACTGCTTTTGCAGAGGTGCTCAGAACATAACAGTTTAGAAGCATATACGTATAAAGATACACAACATGTCCCTCCAAACTGCCAATATCCCAAACCCCTCCTTTAAAGTGCAGGCATTGTACTTCCATTTTATTATTATTATTATTATTATTATTATTATTATTATTATTATTATTATTATTATTATTATTATTATTACTATTACTATTATTATATAGAATCTGGACCCCAGTAATATGCTCCCTTGAGGTACCCCCTTTCAAGGATATACAGACTTAAATATTTACCTTATCATAGCCTCATGATGGCCAGGTGTTAGACCCTCGATAGACACCACTTGAGTGTTATCAAGTTCAGAAGCCACAGTAGTGGCATCCTCACCATCTTCACACTCCATTTTCTCATCTCCTGCAGCAACAGTTACAGCATCAGCTTGTACATCAGTTACTGGCACTAAGGCATTTTCTAAACTAACTGCTGCTTCTCCTGGCCTTGTAGCCTCAGTGGTACTTTCCTCTGTAGTTGCACTCTCTTGCTTGCCTCCTCTTAAACTTTCCTCTTCAGTAGTTGGGGTTGGTTCATCTTGAGGCATAGTATGTGGCAATTTCTTCTTCTGTTCAGCAATTGCCTTATCCTTTACAGTTATCATAACAGGACGCCGGTTCCCTGATTCCTCATTTACCTGGAAAAAAAAAAAAAAGCTGCAAATTTTCTGCAGTCTCCATGTTCAGCTAAAAAAAATAAAAAGTTTCAATGCAGCCATACCTAAATATATTCAGACCTTCTCTATATATTCTTCAAGTCAGTAAAATGATCTTTTACGTAGTGCTCAATCTTTCTTTCTAGTGCCTGTTTACTCATGGCTAGTTGCCATTTGCAACTTTTCCTTACAAGCTTAAATCACTACTAAAGAGAAGAACTTAGATCTCTATAAATCAAGTGTTATTTTTTTACAAGTTATTAGCTTTTATTGCCTAAAATGCTATGATAATAAAGACTACCAAAACTGTTTATTCTAATATTCCTGCTCCAGACTTCCAATTTTAAAAACAAATTTTAATACCAAATTAGATTTTTTTTTAAACATGCTGGCCGTCTCCCACTCAGGCAGGATGACCCCCCCCCCAAAAAAAAAAAAAAACTCATTCACATTATCACTCTTGCCAGAGGCATGAAGATATGACAGATTAAAGGTCACTCTAAACAGCCAATATCCCAAACCCCTCCTTTAAAGTGCAGGCACTGCATTTTCCACCGCTAGGACTCCAGTCTGGCTAACCATGTTTCCCTGAATTCCTACACAAAATATTAACCTGCTCACACTCCAACAGCTCAAGTCCCAAAGACCATTCATCCCCACTCACTCCTGTCTGTAACACTGACTCAAACACGCCTCCTGTATGTCTAAGCCCCTTGTATATAAAACCTTTACCTCCTCCCTCCACCCTTTCCTAGGACGACCTGTACCTCGCCTTCCTTCCACTAGAGAAAAAATTATATTAACCTTAATATTTACTTTTACTGCTGTACTTTAACAAATAATGGGAACTCACCTGCACCATTGAATGAAACTGGATGGTATATTTTCTGCGGCCATTGATAATGCGAATGCTTGCCTCACCTGCCCAGTAAGCATCATCAATAGTTTTATTGTTGCTAGCCGAGTAAGCACACCACTTAAGCGTACTCATGTCAAACCATTTCCATACATGATTACATATCTGTTGAAATATCCTCACAATAACAAGATATGCATTGATCCTTCAGATTAAGACATTTACACAAATTACTTTTAATGTATCAGTTACTACCATAGTAGGGCAACCCTACACAAAACCTATTGTGAAATACAGTAAAAGCAACATCACCTTACTGACAGAAGATCTTCTTTTAGTTGCAATAGCCAATTTCTCATACAAGTCAAGCAAGAGCAAACCAGGAGAGATCCATTTAGGTGTCCCAGAGCCATCCCCAGATTCTTTATCTTTTTCTTTAGCTTGTGAGTTTCCTAAAGGCACAGCCGTCGCTGGGCTGGGTGCTGGAGCAGCAGAAGCAGCAGCTGCCACAGTAGCAGTAGTGGGAGAATTTGTAACAGAAATAGAAGCCATAGCAGCATGCGTTAAGGTAAACAAATCTGTGAGTGTGTCTACCAGACCAGCTTGCTCCATTGCTATTGCACAGCCACTTTTCATTTCCTGAAATAAATTAAAATATCATTAGAAATAAAATTGTGTTGACAATTTGTGGATACATTGTGTTCACCTGTTTAAGTATTTATCTTTTTAGTTACAGGAGTAGAGCTACTGTATGCTCAAAATTTCCAGTCTTCTGTCAAAACAGGAAAATATACACAAATAATCCATACATGGGGGAGAGAGAAAGCTTATGATGTTTTGATCCAACTTGGACCAATGTCCATGCCTAAAAATAAGTGGAATTTATAAATTATCATTCACACTTAAAATACATATAACTAAAAGGTGCAGAAATTATTGAGGAAAAAAATGTGGAGGGGGGAAGGGGTCACCATAACTTATCTATCAAATATATGAGCTTTTAGATATACCACTTAAATTTATCAGTCTTCTTCCTACAGGCTTCTAGTTCTTGCTATATTTTAAATTTATGAAACCTATACAAAAATGCACAGTTTTAGCCACTAACCTCAAATAACAACGTAACAAGATGCAATCTGACTGCAAACTTGGATGCCAGGACGGATGAGCATAGGAGTTCCACAGTTTCCTGTGTTGAGAGTGTGTTGGTCAAAAGCAACTGTCCTGCTTGGCTGCTAATCTGAAAGAAAAAAAAATGCACCTTGTGGAGCTACATGCTTTGAATTGAGTAATTATATACAAACAGTCTAACAGGATTGATATATCACTGTTGAGATTACATAATTTATGCGATCTTTATTTCTTCCAATTAAAATAAAATTTTCCTATCTTATTCCAACAGGTAACTTTTTTTCTCTCAAGAGAAGAAATAATTACATAAAATCTTCAACATTTCAAATACCTTAATGCTGAAAGTTACTTAAACATCAGAACTATTTCTGCAAGAATTATAATACCCAATTCAACTAAATTTGTACAAGTGGTGTCATAGATACCACTCGCTTCAGTTAAATAAACCTTTCCAGATAGGAAAACTTCCAAATATACTTGGCAATATGCTCAACAATACTTCATATCCTTCAATATGGATTCTGTCTGCAAAATGTGACTAATGACATCAAAATGACACTACACATCACACAACACACAATGAATGTCCAATTTGACTGTCAACTAACTTTTGAAAGGCTAACAATACTCTACACTACAACAACCATTATTTTTTTCCTGAAGCATTATAGGCAGAGGTCTCTTACAATACCATTACTATTTAATGATACTTACCTTTGCAATATGTTCTTACAGCTATAAATTAAAATACAAATTTCATGTCAAAATTTTAGTGCAAGAAAACTTGAATAAAAAGCCTCAATTAGTAGTGCATACAATGCATTATTTAATATGACATGGAAGAGAGGAGAGAGACTGGAGACAAAGCAGTATTCACTTATGAAGCTAGCAGTTTTCTGGTATTAACAACTTTCAAATTAAAAACAGGTAACCTACCTGGTTTATTAGTGTAGTGAGCATGTTGTCTCTCCACACTGTACCGTTGCGAGTAGCACATGTAGTGAGCAATTCACAGACTTTGTATACCATTTGAGGCTGGACATCTAGCTGACTCAAACATCCCTCCAATACAAATTCAGTGAAGTTATCTAACAAGAAAATTGAAAGTTATTCAACTTGAAAATTGAAATTGAACTAATAAAAATACCCTATTTCAGTAGAAATACAAGGATTCTTAATTGCAAAGATCTTTCTATATAACAGTAAATCCTACAAGGAAACTAGGCATCTGCATTTTTTTTTTTTTTAACATGTCTGCAGTTTCCCACAGAGGCATATTCTATGCAATATTTTAACAGTATGGTAATGGCAACATTTAGTTATAATGCAAATAAAGCTTTTGTAGAATAAAGCCAACTCACAATGCTCCAAAACTGTCTTGAAGATTTACTTCCAGTTCATGGTCAAGTTGTGAAAATCATACATTAAGGAAAGCCCCATTCCTACAATTACAGTGTAACAAAATTAGAAATGGTTCTGCCACATATGAATGATCATGACAAGCTCCTCCTAACTTCTTCCCCCTCCTCTATTTCTACGATGCTTCTTTTACCAAGAAGCATTCTAGAAAACACCTCAAATTCACTATTTTAAACCAAACACAAAGTCAGCATTTTGCTTGTTCCATCATGCACTGCATGGGGCAAGATTTTTTGTATACTATCCACATTTACTGAACACACCCAGTTTTTAATATCTAGGCCAAAATTTACTGCTTATCAGTTTATCTGAGGGAGCTGTACTCCAAACAGATCTACACGAGGGACCCTGCCATTAATAACATAGATCTAAGTGACTAACACTCAAAGGGTTAAATACTCTAACTTACCAAAATTACTTCAAAGCAAAAATGAATATTTCCATTAATCACTTAAATTTTATTAAAACCAACACAGATACTTTGTCAAAATATATGCCAGTCGGAGAATTTTGTAGAAGACTGGGTTGCAATGGCAATTTATCAATACTTACACAAACACCTTTTAAGATATATCTCGTCAACATTTTCATTTGGTATCAGATTAGTGCTTGACTACCTACCAAGGGTGTCTTTACTGAGAGGTTCATCATCCACAACTTTTTGAGGGACAGGTGGCGGTTTGGCAAGTACACTTCGGTGCTGACTGCCACTACCTGACACTTGAACATTCTCACCAAGTGACATGGCAATAGCTTGCAGCATTTGATCTTCCTCCGTCAACTCCATATCACCGCCGCCTCCAGCCTGAGAGATTCAAGATATGGTCACTAAAATATAATGTCCTGTAAGCTCATTGTATCTGTCACACACATGGTACAGGGATACAGCTCCAGTTCCTGAGCTTCAAATTTTAACCATTAAATAATCCATATGACCTACATTTCATCATTTTTAAAATTCAAATGGTCGTGACAGACATAAATAGTGCGAGATCGCACATGGGAGGAAGGAGCACATGTGGGAAGAAGTGTGAGGATGGTCAAAGAAGCAGAATAGTGAGAATGATGGTCAAGCGGGTATGGACAGTGTTGGTGGCAGTGAATGTTATAATTTTTTAACAAAATACCAAAGAAATGATCAAATTGAAGGGATTACTGAGGAAGTAGAGAAACTGTTAGTGAAACTGACAAATCAAAAGCATCAGAGGCAATGACACAGTAGAACCAAACTCTCTATATATTAAAAAATAGATACAACAGGGTTCAATCACAACAGCAGAAGGTTAAGAGGCAGGATATAGAGCTGGAGCTTAACCCCTCTCCCATCTCCATGAACACAGAGGTAATTACAAAACAATGTTACATATAAATACTTACACCAGAAACTTGATCCATAAGAGGGTTCATTAATAAGTACTCTGTGGCCTGTTGTAGTGTATGGGTCTGTGCAATAGCCTCCATACAACGTTCCCTCCCAAAACCCATGTCCATCAGAGCCTGCAAATGTTGCTGGTTCACCTCAGAGTCTGCTGAAGGCTGACTGGCTGCCTCTAAGGACACTGGAGCAGAAGCTGGCACAGGAGATGGTGTGACAGTAGTTGCAGTGGCAGGGGTGGTGGTAGTGGTTGTGGTGCTAGTAGTAGTGGTGGTGGTAGTGGTTGTGGATGTATTGTTAGTACTTGTATTTGTGGTGGTCGTGGTGGCTGTAGTTGTTGAAGTAGGCATGCTTTCCTTCTCCTTGGCAAGACGTTCAAGTATAATTGCCTCACCCTTTATGATAGAGCAAAGGATGACCAGAACAGATTCAGATATGCGTACTCCATAGGACTTCAAAGGCTTTTTGTTCCACAATTTCATTACAGCTTCAAATGCAACCTGAGGAAATTAACACTATTAATTTTAAGAAAAAGCGTAATTTCAGCAGTCACTCCCTAAATTTTATGTTTATGTCTAACATTACCTTAATTGTACTACTAATAATAACAATATGCTCTACTGACAGCTTAAATTCTTCTTGGCAAAACACTGTGGAAGTCCTTATTACACAAAGATAACATGCTTGATTTGGAAAACATTGGTAATTATATAAATAATCATAGGTTGTTGAACATTTAAAGATGGGGTTGTGAAAGAAGTAAATGCCAGGGTGTTGGGGAGAGGGGTAGGATTAAATTATGGAGAAACAAATACAAAATGGGAGTTGACACAGTTACTTCTTGCTTATGATACTGTGCTTATGGAGATTCTAAAGAAAAGTTGCAAAGGTTAGTGGACGAGTTTGGGAGGGTAAAGGTAGAAAGCTGACAGTGAACACAGATAAGAATAAGGTGATGAGGGTATCAAACGATTTAAATAAAGAAAAACTGGATATCACACTGGAGGGAGGGCGTATGGAAAGTGAATGTTTTCAGATATTTGGGAGTAGACCTGTCAGCAGATGGGTTTATGAAGGATGAGGAACCACAGAATTGGTGAAGGAAAAATGGCGAGTGATATGTTGAGGTATCTGTGGAGACAGCGTTATCCATGGAGGCAAAGAAGTAAATGTACGAGAGTATAGTGGTACCAACGCTCTTATGTGGGTGTGAAGCATGGGTTGTAAATGCTGAAGCCAGGTGGTGGCTAGGCAGTGGAGATGTGTCTAAAGGGCAATGTGTGGTGTAAATATTATGCAGAGAATTCGTAGTGTGGAAAATAGGAGGTGTGGAGTTCTTAACCCTTTGACTGTTTTGGTCGTATATATACGTCTTACGAGCCAGTGTTTCAGACGTATATATACTCAATAATTCTAGCGGCTTCAAATCAAGCAGAAGAAAGCTGGTAGGCCCACATGTGAGAGAATGGGTCTGTGTGGTCAGTGTGCACCACATAAAAAAAATCCTGCAGCACACAGTGCGTAATGAGAAAAAAAAAAACGATCGTTTTTTTGGATTAAAACACCGACTTTGAGGTGTATTTTCGTATAGTATTTATCGATGTATTTGCGTTTTCATGGTCTTAGGTGATAAAATGGAAAACATATTACAGAAATAGAGATGATTTTCATTACTTTGACAATGAAAACGACCTTGAAACTGAGCTCAAAGTAGCGGAAATGTTCGATTTTTACCAATGTTCAGGAGTAAACAAATCACACCACACGTCCAATACACATCAACTGGGGAGTCTAATATTCTTTCACTAGTGCACTGATATTATTTATACCATTTTTACAATAATGCAGTAGTCTGCATAACAGTAAATTTTGTAAATTTTTTTGTACGAATAAAAAATCAAAATAGAAAGCAATAATAATACAAGAGGGGCCTAGAGATGTGACTAATAACAGAGAATATGTTATTTTAGTGCCAAGAATGTCTACCTTGTTTATTCTGGACCCTATTTTGAAATTGGCATGTTTTTTAGTTTGCGTGAAATTGGCCAAATTGCCAATTTCTGACCACAATATTGGGTAGTCCAAATTGGTAAATGGGAGGTTTCTTGTACTCAGCTGATAGATAAAATGGAGTTCTAAAGAAATAGCTATGAGTTTGGTCAACTGGAACAATGGAATTGGCTGAAAATAGGGCTCAAAGTCGGCGAAATTGCCGATACGCATATGTCGCCGGAATTACGTGGAATCCTAATTCCATGAGTTTTCGACCAAATTTTGAACTTTTGGTGTCATTACCATCGGGAAAAGATTATCATTTCATAAGATTTTTTTTTTTTTTTTTTTTCAAAAATTTAGCGACATAGAATGACAGTTTCAGAAAGGGGCCTGAAACAGTCAAAGGGTTAAAAGTATTAGTAGAGGGCTGAAGAGGGGCTGTTGAGGTAGTTTGGTCATTTAGAGAGAATGGAGAGCATATAAATCTGTTGGGGAAGGAAGGCAGGGTAGGGGTCGTCCCTGAAAAGGTTGGAGGGAGGAGGTAAAGAAGGTTGTGGGCGAGGGGGCTTAAACTTCCAGCAAGCATGCGTGAGCGTGTTAGATAGGAGTGAATGGAGACTAATGGCTTTTGAAACCTGTGTCCTGGAAGTGGGAAGTACAATGCCTGTACTTTAAAGGAGGGCTTTAGGATACTGGCAGTTTGGAGGGACGTCTAAACTGTCGTATCTGAGCGCCTCTGCGAAGACAGTGATTATGTACGAGTGATGGTTAAAGTGTTGAATGATTAAAGTTTTTTCTTTTTTGAGTTTTTCTTTCATTTTGGGTCACCCTGCCTCGATGGGAAACAGCCGACATGTTAAAAGAAAAAGAAAATAAGGAGTGGTAACAGCTTAAAAAAAGGCATTTTACAATTTTTTTTTTTTTAACACGCTGGTCGTCTCCCATCGTGGCAGGGCGAGGGAAAAAAAACTTTCACCAAGTAATTTTTTTTAAGACTTTCGAGTACAAAAAAAATTTAGCAATCTGCATCAACTGAAACACAACTTAAGCCTTAAACTATATAGGAGCTTAGTAATATGATCTCTGCTGGTAAAATGTCATCTGAATTAATTCCTCAGAATGCTGTTTTGTCATTTACTACATAGCAAAAATATGATCAGTAAACAAATAACTGAACATTCCTTTCCTTACACATCATGACTTCCTTGCTGACCCGTGAGTATATGAGTGAGACCAATGGTGCAACTGCTCTAATGCAAAAAATAATAGGCAATACCATAAGAAGACTAGCATAAAATTTTCATGCAAGAAATTATGAAATTTTCTCGGATATCTGCTCCAAAATACACTTCATTCATTTTACTAATTTTATCTACCAAAAAGAACCATGTTTATAATTCACCTAATAATCAATGTTTTGTGTACCTTTTGTATATGAATTAAAAACTTGAGAGGACTGAATGGTTGATAGCCAGGTTGTGAGGACTTGGCGGGAAGGGAGTTGGGAGAATCCAACATAGTCCGTGGGTTGACTAATCGCTCCAGTAAGAATAACCATGTGTCCAAAAATTCTCCAGTACCTTCAGGTAACTCTCCAGAATCCAATCCATCTTGTCCCTGAACAGCCCCTCCTGCTGTGATGGCCCACTCAAATGTGTCAAAGAAGGCTGAAAATATGCAACTATGTAGAGCCATAGGAATTTTATTTCATATATACAATACATAAAAAATACTATTACCAGACATAAAATGGAGCTCTATCAAGTACTGAATTATTTTTATTGAAAGATAAAGTGATCAATTTAATTCCAAAATCACTGAACTAGATAAAACAAAGCAATTATAAAAATACTATGTAATATAGTGTAATACATCAGTGAACAAAGTAGCACAAATAACTGAAGTTAGTGATACAGTACAATCTCAACATGAAACAAGTTCTTACTAAAATATACCTACAACAAAAAATGTAGTCACCAAGATTTCCATACATTTATTAATGTGGCTGCTTCACAGGCACATCAGAAGAAAAACAATGGTTAAAGACCCATTAATTTTACTGAAGGAAGGAAAGTTCTTGAAAAAAGACAAGTGTCTGAAGTGCTGAACAAACTATTCAAAGATTTTCTCAAGTGGAAAAAGTGGCAATGCCAGAAAGCCCAGGAGAAAATACATCAGCAGGTACTGGACACCATACATCACAAATGATGGAACCAAGAGGTTGTCACTGTGGATTCTCCAAGAGGAAGCAGAAGTTCTGTCTGAACAGCTAGCTATGGTTTACAAGTCAAAGAACCCAGGACAGTTGCCAAAGACAGTAAATGTAGTACCTATATTTAACAACAGGCAGGAGGCACTGAACTACATCCAGTTTCCCTAATCTGTAAACAAGAAAAACTTTCATTTTTCTTTTTGGGCCACCCTGCCTTGGTGGGATACAGCCAGTTTGTTGGAAAAAAACAAATATTTATTTACAACAAGTACATGTATATGGTATACAGGCCTAGCTGACATCAATGACATACTACTATACAGAAAGCCAGTTGTTATGCAGAGCATTTCAGGAACGCTAGGTCAGTTTTGTCACAGGATGTGAACCACGCCAGTCGACTAACTCCTAGGTACCCATTTTACTGATGGGTGAACAAAAAACTTAACAGACAACCAGTGTAAAGAAACATGCTCAATGTTTCTATCCTCGCTGGGAATCGAACCCAGACCCTCGCCGTTTGAAGCAAGAGCTTGAGCCACCAGGCCACAGGGCACTGTGGCCTGGTGAGGAGAGCAGTGGAGCACTTGGAGGAGTGGTTTCATAAACCACCAGCAAGCATGCAGCAATGACAAGTCATCTTACCAGACTTTAGGAATGCTATGACAAAATAATTAAAGCAAGACAGGAGTGTGTTGGGTGGATTGCATTTTCTTGGTCTACAATATGGCATTTGATACTGTAACCTGCAGGAGACTGGGGGCATAAACTTGAAAAGCAAGCATGAATAACTGGGAATGTACTCCAGTAGATAAAGGAGTACCTTAGGGAAACGAAGCAGAGTGCATGTACAGGAAGATGTCAGAATGGGAAGGAGCATAAAGCAGTTTACCACAAGGTATACATAACAGATACAATTGAATCAGATGCATCTATTCAGTGATGATGTAAAACTAATGAGAATACAGATGAGGATGGGAAATAAGACTGGAAAAGGATCTGGACACATTGCAGGGCTGGTCAGAAATAGTTGCTTGATTTCAGTCCCAGCCAATGCAAGGTTTTGAAGGTTGGGAAAGAGGCCAGAAGACCAGACATAGTATGAACTTGTTCAAAGAAAACCTGCAAGTAATCCCAGTGCCTACCAAACTGCCAGAGGCTCACATCAACCAAATAACCTCTACAGCCAATGTTTACTTGGAAAAATCCGAGAGTGGCCTTCAGTATCTTAAGAGCCATTCTTGGTGCTTTATACAACATGTGTCAGACCTATCTTGGAGTGCACAGCACCAGCTTGGAACCCACACCTGAGGAAGCATGTTAAGAAACTGGAGAAAGTGCAGAAGTATGCAATGAGACTAGTTCCAGAGCTAAAGAATATGAGCTACCAGGAAAGGCTAAAGGAACTTAATTTCAAGAAGACCTTGTAAGACAGAAGAACTAAAGAAGACATGTTGACTTACAAAATCCTCAAGAGGAATTGATAAGGCAGAGAGGGAGAGAGGCAGGGAAAAGATATTTGGGGGAAAGAGCCGTAAGTTAAAGATACTTAGTCGCAGGGATGTCAGGAAGTATCTCTTAAGTTTCAGAGAAGTGAAATTCACCAAAACAAAGCAGTGGAATCAGACTCCATTCAGTTTTAAGAATAGATACGATAGGGCCCACAAGGCTAGGAGAGTGTGAATCTGGCAAGCAGTAAGTTGAGAGGCGGGGCCACAAGCCAAGACTACCAATGCAAGCAAATAGGAGAGTATTGCATTTAAATACTGTGCAGATTCTCTTGTAGTGACAAGAAATGTCACCTTTGGTCTGACTTGCAAATGGCAACTTATATAAATACCAATGTCACAAATTAAAGAATTTAAATAAAAAAATTACCAAGATCTAAGTTTTTTTTTTTTTCTCCAACAAGTCGGCCGTCTCCTACCGAGGCAGGGTGACCCAAAGAGAAAGAAAATCCCCAAAAAGAAAATACTTTCATCATCATTCAACACTTTCACCTCACTCACACATAATCACTGTTTTTGCAGAGGTGCCCAGAATACAACAGTTTAGAAGTATATACAATGTACGTATAAAAATACACAATATATCTCTCCAAACTGCCAATATCCCAAACCCCTCCTTTAGAGTGCAGGCATTGTACTTCTCATTTCCAGGACTCAAGTCCGGTTATATAAAATAACCGGTTTCCCTGAATCCCCATACTAAATATTACCCTGCTCACACTCCAACAGATCGTCAGGTCCCAAATACCATTTGTCTCCATTCACTCCTATCTAACACGCTCACGCACGCTTGCTGAAAGTCCAAACCCCTCGCTCACAACACCTCCCTTTACCCCCTCTCTCCAACCTTCTCGAGGACGACCCCTACCCCGCCTTCCTTCCCCTACAGATTTATACGCTCTCCTTGTCATTCTACTTTGATCCTTCTCTCTAAATGACCAACCCACCTCAACAAACCCTCTTCAGCCCTCTGACTAATACTTTTATTAACTCCACACCTCCTAATTTCCACACTCCATATTTTCTGCATAATATTTACACCACACATTGCTCTTAGACAGGACATCTCCACTGTACCTTTTAGACCTTGAGAAGATACAAAGTACTGAAGCATCAGATGGTAAGGCATCTTCTTGTCATCGAAAAGCATAGGATTGGTAAACCTTACAGAACATATCAGGAAAGTAAGACGAAACTTGGGTACAGGAGAAGATGGAGGTGGTGTCCAGGAAAGGCCAGCATAGAGGAGCTGTGCCAAAGCAGATGCCACTGCCCTTGCTGATGTAGATGGTGGGGTGATTGGAGTTGCCACTTGTTGTCCTCTGCGTTGACGTAATGGTGATCCAACACACAACTAGAAATCATTCAATGAACTCAATGTTATAAAATTCATTAAAGAAACAGTAAGCAATTATGAAATGGTAACTGAACCCTAAGATCATCTCCTATACAGCCAATACTGTACAAAGAAGAGGGAAGATGATGACATACTCTCCTTTACATATTTGTTTCTTCTGTAACTATTACACAAACTCATCTTTGTTATATATTTGGTATAAGAGGTTCCTACTCATCTGGTACAACATTTCTCAAGAAAACAGATTTCAAAATTGTGAATGTGCTTGGATGAGCCACACAGTGCACCACAGATTTTATTTTTCTCAAGTTTTTACCTGAACAAATGTTACTGTATAGAATGTTTTTTTGGTGTAGGTATGGTAAATTCCTTCTAGGTAGTAGGCTGGTAGACAGCAAACCCAGAGAGATACTACTCTCCTGCCAAGTGAGTAAAATGAAAGCCTGTAATTGTTTTACATGGTAGGATTGCTGGTGTCTTTTTTCTGTCTCAAACATGCAAGATTTCAGGTACGTCTTGCTACTTCTACTTACACTACACTTGCATGTACAAGCATGTACATACACACAACCCTCTGGGTTTTCTTCTATTTTCTTACTAGTTCTTGTTCATTTCCTCTTATGTCCATGGGGAAGTGTAACAGAATTCTTCCTCAGTAAGCCATGTGTGTTGTAAGAGGCGACTAACATGCCGGGAGCCAGGGGCTAGTAACCCCTTCGACTGTATACATTACTAAAATTAAAAAGAGAAACTCTTGCTTCTCTTTTTGGGCCACCCTGCTTCAGTGGGATATGACCATTTCATTGAAAGAAGAATTTTGTCAAGAAATGTGGGTCCTGAAATTCAATAGTGCTTATGCAAAAACTTTATGAAGAATTTCACTGAACCTCCAGGAGCATAACCCCCAGAGAATTTGTAGGGACAACTGTACAAATCATTGAAGACATTGTAAAGGCAGAGGAAAAAATAATTAATGAGTACAGTAGTGTAAATTACTCACCTTGACAAGTAAACCAAAGAGCTCAGCTAGAGCCTTCCCTAATCTAGATGCTGACGATAAAAGAGGTTTGATCAGCTTCATCTGATGTTGTGTAGCAGCTGACTGTTGTCGAGTTGGGCTCTCTGTGCTACTGTCGTCAGCTGTCGGCGCACTCCCTCCTGTTGCCACTTTCACATCTGTTTCTGTTACTTCCATGGCAACAGCCTCACTTCGGCTTCCATCATCACACTAAAATTATAATTGAATCAAATTTGAAACCTTTAGCCAATCTGTGAAAGCTAATAAATTAATATTAATTAAATTTTAGGTTTTGGTTAAAAAACTGCAGTTATCCCTTAAATGTTAAATACCAAATTTCCTAATCCTTTAAAATGCTGGCAAATGGTTTCTTGCTGTTTCATACTTGGTTTCCATTTTCTTTTCCTTATGGCTTTCACCCAGACCCAAAAGCTCCATGCTTGTTCAGAACTACATTAGCTACATTTCGCAAAGTGATTCCATATTC
Organism: Cherax quadricarinatus; assembly: GCF_038502225.1. Classification (NCBI taxonomy): domain Eukaryota; kingdom Metazoa; phylum Arthropoda; class Malacostraca; order Decapoda; family Parastacidae; genus Cherax; species Cherax quadricarinatus. The sequence goes on from NC_091358.1 coordinate 5,105,203, forward strand.
ATTCGTAAAACTTCAGATTCAACCTCACCTTTGTTTACACCTTCTCAAACAATCTCACTCGAACCCCATTTTTCTTACATGCTCTTGTATTCTCCTTTACTTGCATTCATGATTCTGAAGGTTTATTTCTCCCATTTTACCACCATTCACTTTCCTGAATGCTACTTAATACCAAAGATAACCACCACCTGTTGGCAGCTACCAATGGGCATGATCCTTGAACCTGACTGCTTTTGTCAAGGACTGCTAATGGTCTGATCTTGAGCTCTTCTTATTTCTTGCAGTTTGCTTATGATTTATTAAAAATTATGCAACATCACAAACTTCAATGATGGTCTGCTAGCATGCTATAGCATACAATAAAAAGAGGGAGAGGGGGGAATAATGGTTTGTCCATTACTTAAAACAGTATTATTTTAGTAGAGGGAAGTACTAAACCTGTAGGGGTCATATCACCTAAGAAATGGGCAATCAGATTTGATCAAAGTGGAAGGTAGCTGTGTACCTTTCAAGGTAGGTACTATACCAAGGTATGGTATAGTACCTACCTTGAAAGGAACACAGTAACTACATTAGTGTACCCCCACATGACTGCTCTATATTTTACACTATCATTTCCTTTTTAGGTTTGTTAGTTCTTTTGCTCCCGGGTAATATTTTAGAAATATTACACCTCAGCATGTATTCCATTTACCCCCTATCTGCCAAGATTCCACCCACAACTGCCTTAAACAATGTTTGTAGTAATTACAAATTTTGTCGAGATTTAAAATAAAAAAAAATAGAACCTGAAGATTCTAGGAATAAAAAATATTTTATCGTATAAATCTAATTATGCCGGGAGCAAGGGGCTAGTAACCCCTTCTCCTGCATAAATTACTAAATTTAAAAAGTGAGACTTTTGTTTTTCTTTTTGGGCCACCCTGCCTTGGTGAGATACGGCCGGTTTGTTGAAAAAAAGAAAGATGAATCTAATTATATAATAAAACAAATTCCTTTTAAAAAAATTTTTTTAACAAGTCGGCCATCTCCCACTGAGGCAGGGTGACCCAAAAAGAAAATACTTTCATCGTCATTCAACACTTTCACCTCACTCACACAATCACTGTTTTTGCAGAGGTGCTCAGAACACAACAGTTTAGAAGCATATACGTATAAAGATACACAACACATCCCTCCAAACTGCTAATATCCCGAAACCCCTCCTTTAGAGTGCAGGCATTGTACTTCCCATTTCCAGGACTCAAGTCCGGCTATATAAAAATAACCGGTTTCCCTGAATCCCTTCACTAAATATTACCCTGCTCACACTCCAACAGATCGTCAGGTCCCAAATACCATTCGTCTCCATTCACTCCTATCGAACACGCTCATGCACGCCTGCTGGAAGTCCAAGCCCCTCGCCCATAAAACCTCCCTTACCCTTTCCTTCCAACCTTTTCGAGGACGACCCCTACCCCGCCTTCCTTCTCCTACCGATTTAAATGCTCTCCATGTCATTCTACTTTGATCCATTCTCTCAAAATGACCAAACCACCTCAACAACCCCTCTTCAGCCCTCTCACTAATACTTTTGTTAACTCCACACCTCCTAATTTCCACACTCCGAATTTTCTGCATAATATTTACACCACACATTGCCCTTAGACAGGACATCTCCACTGCCTCCAACCATCTCTTTGCTGCTGCATTCAAAACCCAAGCTTCACACCCATATAAGAGTGTTGGTACTACTATACTTTCATACATTCCCTTCTTTGCCTCCATAGATAACGTTTTTTGACTCCACATATACCTCAACGCACCACTCACCTTTTTTCCCTCATCAATTCTATGATTAATCTCATCCTTCATAAATCCATCCGCCGACACGTCAACTCCCAAGTATCTGAAAACATTCACTTCTTCCATACTCCTCCTTCCCAATTTGATATCCAACTTTTCTTTATCTAAATCATTTGATACCCTCATCACCTTACTCTTTTCTATGTTCACTTTCAACTTTCTACCTTTACACACACTCCCAAACTCATCCACTAACCTTTCCAATTTTTCTTTAGAATCTCCCATAAGCACAGTATCATCAGCAAAAAGTAACTGTGTCAATTCCCATTTTGTATTTGAGTTTAGAAGTATATACATATAAAGATACACAACATATCCCCCCAAATTTTTTTTTTTTTTTTTTTTTTTTTTTCAACAAGTCGGCCGTCTCCCACCGAGGCAGGGTGACCCAAAAAAGAAAGAAAATCCCCAAAAAGAAAATACTTTCATCATCATTCAACACTTTCACCACACTCGCACATTATCACTGTTTTTGCAGAGGTGCTCAGAATACAACAGTCTAGAAGCATACACATATCATATATATATACATATACATATATCTATATACATATATCTATTAAATATATATTAAAGATCTCTATTAAAAATGCTATTAGATGACTAACCCTTAAATCTGGAGGGAGAAGTTTGTCGGTGTCTTCCTTTCCAAAAAGACAGCCAGCAGGAAGAGCATCATCTGAACAGAGAGCTAACAACACTGTAGACTCCCACACAAGTGAGGTGTACAACTGGGTGAGTCCTGCCAAAACACGTAGGCCTAGCTCTGTTCCCCACTGGTTGATAGAGACCTGCCTTATCTCTGTTTGTCCCGTGCGGCAAACGTGGACCAGCATCATAATGTAAGCATGAACGGCACTAAGGGTATGCAAGAGAGGTGTAGCCTGCGGAGATGCTGTGGCCTCACCAGGGGTCGGCGCAGAAGCTAACTCGTGCAGCAAAACTGATCCCCCTGGAGAAGGCAGAGGCTGATGTAGTGGAGCCAAAGCTTCTAATTTCTCATTCAGGCACTGTAGTCCTCTTTGAAGAACTCCACTTTCATGAGCAAGATTCTGAAAAAGAAATATATTCAAAAGTTTTTTTTTTTTCAACAGCCATCTCGTGCCAAGACCAGGTGGCTCAAAGAACACACATTCACCATCTTTCATTCAATCTCTCTTTCCAAATGTGTGCTGACATCACAATTCAGATTAACCTAACTACAACATTCCCACCTCTCCTTCAAAGTGCACACACTACACTCTACAAATTTACATTTCACACAACACACACTATCCTTTGCCATCCAATGCTACTAAAACTAACCAGAACCTCACTAACCAAAGTGGTAAAAAATAGCTACTTTTAAACATTGTGATGACCAAGGTGAAATAAGGGCAAACATGTTTTTATTTTTATTTTTTACATAAAATTAGGGGCCATTCTAGCTTGAATTCACAAGGTGAACTCTCCCTCATTCACTTTAGATCACACCCACTACCAGCCTCCCATCTCCCTTCCAAACCATTTAGGCCCCATCTTACCCATTTTCATCTCAGTTTTCCACTACTATCCAATGTAGCCCTCTCCATTCCCTTTCACTTCAACCTCCTCCTCCCTCCCAGCACACCATCTCATTACAGACATGCATACTACTTTTAAAAAAGTTAATACACAGGTTTTTAAATACATGCAAGCTTGCATTAATATATAAATCATTTCATTAAACATATTAAAGTACACAAAGCATCTCTTCTAACCAATATGGACTTGCAGACTGATGCTACAGATTGGCAAGCTTGAGAAACTGGGAAGTCTATTGGAAGATTTGGCAGTCCCAAAATGCCTAGTAGTGGTACAAGGCCTTTCTGGGAGACAAATTCTTTGCAGTGGTCATCAGTCGAATTGTTGCTGAGGATGGCATCTACAAACTTCATGACATTAAGTACATAGTCCACAAGAGGTACAGGCCGTTTTTCACCAGGTGTGGTATCAGATGGGGGAACGTCTTCCCGCTGTCCAGCCGAGACTGACGGTCCAGCAACGCCACTCTCTCTCTCTTCCTCCTCCTCTTCCTCTTCATCACTAGAGTTATCATTTGTTGTTCTGTGAATGTAACATCATATGGTGCATAATAAAATAATAACAATGCGCACAAATTAGATAAGAATTTTCTTTTTTCTTTTCTAATATATATATCAAAGATTTTAAAGCACAAATCTAGATAAACTAACAGCAGTAATTATTTGTCAATGACCCTATATTAAGAAAGCAAAGTGAAGATACTGTGCTATTAGGTTATTTTGTTATGCCCCTGGACACTCTTGATACACAAGATGTTCCATTACACAAAGGTTAACTGAATGGCATAAAAGCTAATTCAAATACTGCTCTGAGAAAGGGTTGGGCCCCCTAGCCTCCTCCCTGGTCTGTTTTATGGGTTTTAACCAGGTCTGCTTCAATTATTGGGAGTTTGAAAAATAAACAATCATTTTTTTTTTTTTTCAAACAAGTTGGTCGTCTCCCACCGAGGCAGGGTGACCCAAAAAAGAAAGAAAATCCCCAAAAAGAAAATACTTTCATCATCATTCAACACTTTCACCACACTCACACATTATCACTGCTTTTGCAGAGGTGCTCAGAAAACAACAGTTTAGAAGCATATACGTATAAAGATACACAACAAATCCCTCCAAACCGCCAATATCCCAAACCCCTCCTTTAAAGTGCAGGCATTGTACTTCCCATTTCCAGGACTCAAGTCCGACTATATGAAAATAACCGGTTTCCCTGAATCCCTTCACTAAATATTACCCTGCTCACACTCCAACAGATCGTCAGGTCCCAAGTATCATTCGTCTCCATTCACTCCTATCTAACACGCTCATGCACGCTTGCTGGAAGTCCAAGCCCCTCACCCACAAAACCTCCTTTACCCCCTCTTTCCAACCCTTTCGAGGACGACCCCTACCCCTCTTTCCTTCCCCTATAGATTTATATGCTTTCCATGTCATTCTACTTTGATCCATTCTCTCTAAATGACCAAACCACCTCAACAACCCCTCTTCTGCCCTCTGACTAATGCTTTTATTAACTCCACACCTTCTCCTAATTTCCACACTCCGAATTTTCTGCATAATATTTACACCACACATTGCCCTTAGACAGGACATCTCCACTGCCTCCAACCGTCTCCTCGCTGCTGCATTTACCACCCAAGCTTCACATCCATATAAGAGTGTTGGTACTACTATACTTTCATACATTTTTTATATTTTATTAATCCAAGAAACAAGGTAAAACTAATTTTTTTGCAATAATGAGTTTAAAATGAAGGGAATGTCTTTTATAGAAGACTGGGGACACGATTAATAAAAAGTTCCTAGGAAAGGGTGCTTTAGCGGATGGCACAACCACAGTTTTTATTTTGGACTGTTTTATATTGAAATTTTTTTTTTTTTTTTTAATTTTGTAAAATTGGCCAAATTACCAACTTCTGTATGTATTATAGGGTAGTTGCGAGAGGCGAATGGGCACTGTGCAAAATTGATAGATCAGAAGGAATATTTGTAAAATAGCTTGGAATTTGAGTCGAAATGAGCAGTAGAATGGGCTTAAAATAGGACTCAAACTGAGTGAAAGTGCAATGTGCACATTGCATCAAGGCTGCCAACTTTGCACCTGTGTAATTCTACAATTTTCCAGCATTTCTTATGTCATTACCTTCAAAAAAAGATTTACTACCATTTCAAACAAGAAAATATGTAATTAAAAATCATAACACTATCAGCAATTTTTCAAGGTCCAAACCTCCAAGCTGAAATTTGTCCACAGGGTCCATCACAACTCCTAATATTCATCCGTGGCATCAACGATGAATTTAATGTCACACAAGAATTAGTAACAATGCATAGCATGCATAACACAAGAACCAGAGAAGACATCTTCAATAGTGAATTTCATTCGATTTCACTAATTTAATCATCGCCAGTTTCAAGATTTTCTGAAAAACTGATTCCGAGTTCATTGACTTGCCTTATTAAACAGCAGTCTGATGCCTTTGTTGTGGAAAGGTTCTATCACAGTTCTTTCAGCTCAGAAAAGAAATAGATTAATTTCTCACAGAAGAATCGACCCAAACTACTTATCAAATGCTAACTGGCCTTGGAAATTTGAATTCTTTGCAGACGTGACAAGCCATATGAATCTACTGAATCTGAAGTTGCAAGGAGAAACAAATCTGATGTGTGATCTATTCACACATGTCAAGGTATTCAGGGCAAAACTGATACTATTTGAAGGGCAGGTGAAAGTTCCTAACTTGGTTCATTTCCCATATGAAAAGATTTCATGAAAGTGAAGCAGAATTTCCTTCTTTATTTGCAACAGAAATCATTAATGACTTGTAAAAACAATTTCAAATGGAAATTACTGATCTCAAATCAGATGACATGCTGAAAGAAAAGTATAAAGAAGGAAAGCTGATCCAATTTAATAAATCTTTACAGCCTGAACAGTTTCCAAATTTAATGAGATTTGTTTGTGAATTCGTATCACGGAGTTTGGTACAACATACCTTTGTAAACAAACATTTTAAAAAATGAAGTATGTCAAGTCCATATATCACACACATTTATCTGAAGTCCATTCTAATAATTAGCTCAAGCTTAAAACCTCAATTCAGCAATATTTTGAAATTAAAAGATTCCATCATTCCTATTAATCTTATGCAAATTAATCTTGTGTCAGATTTTCTTATCTGCAGTTCAATAATGGCTTATACTGTCAGAGCATTGGCTATGACATTTTTAGTCATCATATATCACTTCCCAGTGTAAGCATGGTATTGCTTCTTCATAACTGTCACATTTCTCTTCTGTTCTGAATCATAACATGCCAATTACAAAAAGGATCTAGATAACAATTATTCACTTAAATTTTACTCATTCATTTATATTTATAAGACTTGTTTTTTCTTTGGCCCACAAGCGAAAAGTTTGGAGACCCCTGCTCTAACACATTATGCAGTATGCACACCCTGTTTGATAATAGCTGCCACCTGGCACAAGTGTTATAAATGCATGTTAAATTAAGGAATTCACAGAACTTTTCCTTACCTAGATACTGGAGCAGGTGATGCTTCATGTTTGGGTGGAGTCTTCCAGCAGATATAGTGAGTATCACTCCCCAACAGGCACACCTCTTCTAACAACTGCAAACGAGTATTACTGAATCACTTACAGGAATTTACATCCCACCCCCCAAACATGATGGCCGTTTCACACTAAGGCAGGGTAACCCAAAAAAGAAAAACACCTTCACCATCATTCACACAATATCACCATCTTTACAATGGTGCTCAGATATGACAGTTTAGATGTCACTCCAAACAACATCTTTATTCTTCAAATCATAGATTACTTTTTTTTTTTAGTCGTGGAATCTATTTCATAGCATCTTTCATCATCATCTGGTGACAAATTTCTTATTAACCCTTTCAGAGTTTCGGCCGTACTAGTACGGCTTATGCACCAGGGTCTTTGGAAGTACACTAGTACACCTAAATTCTAGCGCCCTCAAATCTGTTGAGAGAAAGCTGGTAAGCCTACATATGAAAGAATGGGTCTATGTGGTCAGTGTGCGCGGTATAAAAAAAATCCTGCAGCACACAGTGCGTAATGAGAAAAAAAAAAATCTTGGACCGTGTTTTTGGATTAAAACAGAGGCTTTGCACTGTATTTCCGTATGGTATTTATTGTTGTATTCTAGTTTTCCTGATCTCATTTTATAGAATGGAAGACATATTACAGAAATTGAGATGATTTTGACTGGTTTTACAAAGAAAACTACCTTGAAATTGTGCTCAAAGTAGCAGAAATGTTTGATTTTTACCAAAGTTCAAAAGTAAACAAATCATGCTATGCGTCCAATGGTGAGTCTAATATTCTTTCACAAGTGCGCTGATAATATTTATACCATATCTACACCAATGCAGTAGTCTGCATAACAGTAAATCTTCTATTTTTTTTGTGAGAATAAAAATTCAAAGTGAAAAGCAAAAGAATGTAAGAGGGGCATGGGGACGTGACTAATGAACAGCGGAAATGTTATTTTAGTGCCAGGAATGTCTTTCTTGTTTATTCTGGACCCTATTCGGAAATTGGCATCTTTTGAAGTGTGTGAAATTGGCAAAATTGCTAAATTCTGACCACTGTATTGGATAGTTGAAATCGGTAAATGGGTGGTTTCCTGTACTCATTCAATAGAAAAAATTGGAGTTCTAGCGAAATAGTTATGATTTTTGTCGACAAGTACACTGGAATTGGCCGAAAATAGGGCTCAGAGTGGGCAAAATCGCCGATGCGTAAACATTGTTGAGATCGCTAACTTCGCGAGAGCATAACTCCGTAAGTTTTCCATAAAATTTCATACTTTTGGTGTCAATATGATCGGGAAAAGATTCTCCATCTTTTCATATTTTTTTTTTTTTTTTTTTTTTTTTTTTTTTGAAATTTGGCCGACCCTGAGAACAAGTCTCTGAGAAGGCCTGTCGACCCTGAAAGGGTTAATATTAGTCCCAATATCTCACAATTTTGTTACACAATCTATATTCTTTGTGTGGTCTGATTTTGCTTTCTCCAATTTCCATTACATAACATTCATCAACATTAAATTACATTGCCCAACTGTCTATTTTCTCATTCAAAATTATTTTGTAAAGACTTAAAGTATATTTTAATTATTTTGTACATGATTTTTACATTTGCATCTTATACAGTGGAACCCCAATTTTCAAACTTAATCCGTTGATCAGGCTCTGATCCACCAGGAGGCCTGGTCACAGACCAGGCCGTGGGGGCGTTGACCCCCGGAACTCTCCGGGTAAACTCCAGGTTCCAGAAGGTCGTTCTAAAACCAAAATGTGCAAAACTGAATCAATATTTCCCATAAGAAATAATGTAAATACAATGAATCCATTCCAGACACCCAAAAATATTCACAAAACATTCATTTTTTAAAGAATCTGACTACAGCTTATTTATCTATCACAATTGATCTAATATGACACAATACAGTGGGCCCCCGCCTTACGATATTAATCCGTTCCCAAGAGCTCATCATAAGCCGAAATTACCGTTAGTCAAATTAATCTTCCCCATAAGAAATAATGGAAATCAAATTAATCCGTTCCTGACACCCCAAAGTATGAAAAAAAAAAAATTTTTATCACATAAAATATTAATTTTAATACACACAAACTGAAGAAGACATGCACAATTACTGCTCTACTAAGAATAGAATACAGTGGACCCCCGCCTTACAATGGCATCGCGTTACGTTAAATCCGCCATACGATACATTTTAACGCAAAAATTTTGCCTCGCCTCATGTTAAAAAACTCGCCTCACGCGATTCGTCCGGGATGCGTCCCACGCGTGGCCTCAGCTGCCCTGTGCGTGCCAGTGTTTATAAGCCAGCCAGTGCGGCAGCATCCACACATACATTCGGTACATTTCATATTATCACAGTGTTTTTAGTGATTGTACCTGCAAAATAAGTCACCATGGGCCCCAAGAAAGCTTCTAGTGCCAACCCTGCGGGAAAAAGGGTGAAAATTACCATGGAAATGAAGAGAGATAATTGCTAAGTACAAAAAAAGAAGGGAAGTAACCCCGGAAAAGGACTTGATACCTCAAGTCCTAATGGAAGGGGATTCCCCTTCTAAACAATAACAACTTCCACACTCCCCTCCTCCCATTCCATCAATCATCACCAGATCTTCAATAGTGTCATGTATTGCATTCTTAGTAGAGTATTATATTTGTGCATGTCTTCTTAAGTTCGTGTGTATTAAAATTAATATTTCATGTGGTAAAAAAAAAAATTTCATACCTTGTGGTGTCTTGCACGGATTAATTTGATATCCATTATTTCTTATGGGGAAAATTAATTCGCCATACGATAATTTCGTCTTATGATGAGCTCTCATGAACGGATTAATATCGTAAGGCGGGGGTCCACTGTACATGACACTTACCTTTATTGAAGATCTGGTGATGATTGATGGGATGGGAGGTAGGGAGAGTGTGGAAATTATTGTTTAGAAGGGGAATCCCCTTCCATTAGGACTTGAGGTATCAAGTCCTTTTCCAGGGTTACTTCCCTTCTTTTAATGCCACTAGGACCAGCTTGAGTCACTGGACCTCTGTCGCATAACAAATCTGTCCATAGAGCTCTGTACCTCCCGTTCCTTTAAGACTTTCCTAAAATGGGCCATAACATTGTCATTGTACAGGTTGCCAACACGGCTTGCAGTAGCTGTGTCAGGGTGATTTTCATCCGTAAAGGTTTGCAGTTCAACCCACTTTGCACACATTTCCTAAATCTCTTTTCAATTCCATTCTACTTCTTGCCCTATTTACCACAGGGATGGCACTAGAAGCTTTCTTGAGGTCCATGGTGACTTATTTTGCAGTTACAAGCACTAAAAACATTGGGATAATGTGAAATGTACCGAATGTATGCGTAGATGCGACCACACTGGCTGGCTTGTAAACACTGGCGCTGATGCCACACGTGGGACGCGTCCCGGATGAATCACATAAGGAGAGTTTTTTTATCGTGAGGCAAGGCAAAATTTTTGCGTTCAATTGCTTCGTATGGCAGATTTAACGTAACACGATGCGTTTGTAAGGCAGGGGTCCACTGTATAAATAACAGAAACATGATATACACTCTAGAATGAATAAGATACGTCATTTACGTATGTGGAGTGGTGGTGGTGTTGAGTTTATAAGGGCCACTGACAGCATAAGCCGTACATATAGTGTTGGTGGTGGTGGCGGAGTTGTCAGTGGCCCTCTATACAGTAGGGCCCCACTTATACGGCAGGTTAGGTTCCAGGCTACCACCATAAAGTGGAACACCCTTTTTTTCCCCCTTATAAATGCATACAAATACTAGATAACAAGTTTACACTAACATATATTAAGTTAGCAATAGAACTAGGCATCAACAAACAATAAAAAAGTATAATACACACACAGTGCACTCATTACTTACCTTAAAATATTTATAGTTTTAAAAATGCAGTATTAGAATGTGGGGCAGAAGTTTGTGGTTATAGGAGGGTGGGGGCAGGAGGAAAGAGGAGTGATTGGTGGAATGATGAAGTAAAGGGTGTGATAAAAGAGAAAAAGGCAGCTTACGAGAGGTTTTTACAAAGCAGAAGTGTTATAAGAAGAGCAGAGTATATGGAGAGTAAAAGAAAGGTAAAGAGAGTGGTGAAAGTGCAAAAGGAGAGCAGATGATAGAGTTGGAGATGCACTGTCAAGAAATTTTAATGAAAATAAGAAAAAATTTTGGAGTGAGAAACAAGTTAAGAAAGCCTAGGGAAAGTATGGATTTGTCAGTTAAAAACAGAGTAGGGGAGTTAGTAGATGGGGAGATGGAGGTACTAGGTAGGTGGTGAGAATATTTTGAGGAACTTTTAAATGTTAAGGAAGAAAGAGAGGCAGTAATTTCATGCACTGGTCAGGGAGATATACCATCTTTTAGGAGTGAAGAAGAGCAGAATGTAAGTGTGGGGGAGGTACGTGAGGCATTACGTAAAATGAAAGGGGGTAAAGCAGCTGGAACTGATGGGATCATGACAGAAATGTTAAAAGCAGGGGGTGATATAGTGTTGGAGTGGTTGGTACGTTAGTTTAATAAATGTATGAAAGAGGGGAAGGTACCTAGGGATTGGCAGAAAGCATGTATAGTCCCTTTATATAAAGGGAAAGGGGACAAAAGAGACTGTAAAAATTATAGAGGAATAAGTTTACTGAGTATACCAGGAAAAGTGTACGGTAGGGTTATAATTGAAAGAATTAGAGGTAAGACAGAATGTAGGATTGCGGATGAGCAAGGAGGTTTCAGAGTGGGTAGGGGATGTGTAGATCAAGTGTTTACATTGAAGCATATATGTGAACAGTATTTAGATAAAGGTAGGGAAGTTTTTATTGCATTTAAGGATTTAGAAAAGGCATATGATAGAGTGGATAGAGGAGCAATGTGGCAGATGTTGCAAGTATATGGAATAGGTGGTAAGTTATTAAATGCTGTAAAGAGTTTTTATGAGGATAGTGAGGCTCAGGTTAGGGTATGTAGAAGAGGGAGACTACTTCCCGGTAAAAGTAGGTCTTAGACAGGGATGTGTAATGTCACCATGGTTGTTTAATATATTTATAGATGGGGTTGTAAAGGAAGTAAATGCTAGGGTGTTCGGGAGAGGGGTGGGATTAAATTTTGGGGAATCAAATTCAAAATGGGAATTGACACAGTTACCTTTTGCTGATGATACTGTGCTTATGGGAGATTCTAAAGAAAAATTGCAAAGGTTAGTGGATGAGTTTGGGAATGTGTGTAAAGGTAGAAAGTTGAAAGTGAATATAGAAAAGAGTAAGGTGATGAGGGTGTCAAATGACTTAGATAAAGAAAAATTGGATATCAAATTGGGAAGGAGGAGTATGGAAGAAGTGAATGTTTTCAGATACTTGGGAGTTGATGTGTCAGCGGATGGATTTATGAAGGATGAGGTTAATCATAGAATTTATGAGGGAAAAAAGGTGAGTGGTGCGTTGAGGTATATGTGGAGTCAAAAAACGTTATCTATGGAGGTAAAGAAGGGAATGTATGAAAGTATAGTAGTACCAACACTCTTACATGGGTGTGAAGCTTGGGTGGTAAATGCAGCAGCGAGGAGATGGTTGGAGGCAGTGGAGATGTCCTGTTTAAGGGC
>NC_091358.1:5117909-5337909 GCF_038502225.1 Cherax quadricarinatus
TGGTTGGCCATCCACAAAAATGTTGGATAACTGAAAAATACAAAAGCCCACAAATTTGCAGGGACAATGGTACTGTACAATGATCTAGTACACACCAATACATAACACTCCATGGATAAGTCTATGCTGTATAAATAAATTTGTCATAAAAAAATTCAATGATATTCACAATTTGTAGTTTCACAAGACACCAATAAATACCACACATATGTGTGGGTTATTTGTGTATCGTTCCAGTCACGGTATTGAGCCTTTTTCTTTAGTTTCGCAAAGTCTGTATCTATGTCTGCCATAAACTAACTACTGTTTTGATCATGAAAGTCATTATGAAATTTAAGCACTTAACATTCTAAAAGCAATTATTTTGCCTACCTTTTGCTGAACATGTATAGCAAGTTGAGTACAGCCAAGACAATTGTCATGGAGGTGGACGACAAAAGGGTGATAAGATGCTCGACGGAGGAGTAAAGATGTCGGGAGAAGGAATGCTCGACCAACAGTGTTGTGAAGTGTAGCACCCATACCACCAACTCTTGAACCTATAACATACAAATAATTATGAAGGAACTTTTATGGGAATATCGACAAGTTGTAGACCTGTATGCAGCGATCAAATCATTTAACCGTTAAACTCTCTAAATGTAGAGCTACGTTCACATGCGTAGAGCTCCGAACGTAGATCCATTTTTTTTTTATATATGCTTTCAAATGGGGAAAATAAAGGTCAGAGTGCTACGCACTTGAATGTAGATCTACATTTGGACGGTAAGGGTTAAACAATTCACCACTCGTGGCAGAATATTTCCTTAAGAAATCGGTGCATGCACATCTTTTGCGTAAAAATAATTACAGAAACAGTAATCCAAATAGTATTTGCTAAATATCTAATAGTTTTTCTACTTTAACCTCTATATAGAACATTTAATAAAAAGAGCCCCAAAGACCTTAAATGACTCATTTGAACGTGCCTTCTTAACTTAGTCATTGTCTATGTGAATGCTGTACATAAACAAGTAACTTTTAAATTTAATGAACATGCAAGATACAGTTTTCATTAAAAGTTTTATTTTGATGAGCATCATTCAATGGCACAAGACAGGGAACACACACACAAGCAGCAAGATGTAAAAGAACAGGCAACAGAAGTAACCACAATCATTTTTAATCAGAAACACAGAATCAACTTCATTAAATGCTGCACAACTAACTCGAAACTTTATGCTTTTCTTGTACCGAGGTTCTACTTCATTATGGAAGCTTACTAGACTAGCACCCAGCCCACTGGGAAGCAAGCATATATGAATACAGTAACACTCATTAATAGATTTCTGTAATTTCAGAAAAAAAAAATTGGCCCAACAAATGCTCTAATTGGACAAAAATGGGCAGAAACCCATAATTCCTCATTTTGACCATAGCAATAGTGCCTGTTTGGTCTTCCAAAGTATTGGGCGAAGTCGACTAACTACAACATTTGCCCATTATAAGCCAAACTGGCCATGTTTAGGACCCATGCTTTCATTGTTCCCCGAGCCATAGGCCACCCTTGCCAGTTTACTGTTTGTGCTCACTCACGCATACACTCATCATTCAGTCTCTAAGTTTCCCTGGATTTTGGGCCTTTTGCGAGACTTAACGATTAAGTAAGGTGCAATTAACAATGGCTTCAAAAGTAAGCAGTGGTGCCAAGAGAAAGCTTGGGTTTCTCAGTGTTAAGGAGAAATCCTAATTAATAAAGAAGGTAGAGTCTGGCATCTCAGTGGTATGGGTATGTGAGGAACATGATGTTAAGAAACAGTGTTTGATATCCACAGAAGCAAGGACAAACTTACAGCTTATGCTTTTAAGTTTAGTGTAGATGCTAGCCATAAGGGTTTAACAGTTGGTCCTACAAAGCACATGAAATGGCCTATGAACATGGCAGCTTACATCTCATATCTCCGCCACAAAAAAGGTAAGTAAAATTACTGTAAAGTATGTAGAGTACTATAAAATTACTATACAGTACTGTGGTACTACAGATTACAATACCCATATTCATAACTTCTGGCTGTCTTCTGCGGCAATGAACCAAATCCACTACTTATGAAAACCAAACAATCATTAAACATTAAATTCATAATATGGGAGGGGAGGAGAATTAGCAATATCATACACACCCATTCCCAATTAATCAGTTAATGAGGTTTCACTGAACTTCTGAAATTTCCATCACCATCGCCCCAAAAGTTTAATTTTAACTCTTGTAGCTTTTACTGTTATATCACCATTACTTTCAAAGTTTATTTCTTTTTCAAAGTATTTTCCTTTCAAAAGCTGCCTCATTTACTAATTATATTCCTCTAGTTTAGTTTCAGTTTGGGCCACAATACCTAAATATGTATCTTAGATCTGGTTTCATATTACACCATGTATGTGCAGTTTCTAGAATAACTGATATTCTCTGTTTAGTTGACGGTTTTTGAGTGACTAAAGTAACCATTATTATACAGGTAATGAGAGAAAAATTCTAACCAGTGACACACAGCAGAGGTGCTATACACACTGATGTTTTGCCACTTGTTGCAAACTTCTATCTTTAAGAGTGACAACCCTGTTCTGTACATTTTAGACTATATTACTTACACTTACACACACACACAAATAAGAACAAGAAAGAAGGAACACTGCAACAGGCCTACTGACCCATGCAGAGCAGGTCCATGACCCCTCCCCTCCCGGATTAGCCCAATGACCCACCCAGTCTGGTCACCTCCACTCAAGGATGGAGCACGGCACCAGACCCAGCAGCACAAGCTAGTCAGGTCCAACTCACACTCACCCACACCCCCTCATGTATTTATCTAACCTATTTTTAAAACTACACAACGTTTTAGCTTGAATAACTGTACCCGGGAGTTTGTTCCACTCATCCACGACTATTACCAAACCAGTGCTTTCCTATATCCTTCCTGAATCTGAATTTTTCCAACATGAAACCATTGCTGCGAGTCCTGTCTCGGCCGGAAATTTTCAGCATGCTATTTACATCCCCTTTATTTATTCCTGCCGGAACAATGAAATTGGCCCAAAATACGGCTCAAATTGGGCAAAATCGCCAATGCGTAAATATCACCAAGACCGCTAACTTCTTGAGAGCGTAATTCCCTAAGTTTTCCAGCAAATTTCGTACTTTTGGTTTCATTACCATTGGGAAAAGACTATCATTTCACATGAAAGAATATTTTTCTTTTTTCCTTTTAGATTCTTCAACGCTGAGAGCAAGTTTGCAAGCAGGGGTCTCGACAGTGAAAGGGTTAAGAAAATTAACTCTTAACCCTTTAACTGTCCTGATCCCCAAAATTAAAAGTGCTGACAGTGTCCCCATATTTGACTAACATCTTTCTCCCTGTTAGAATAAGACAGTTTTTTCTTTTTATTTTATGAATAAACTTGAATTTATTTTAAAGTTCGTATTAATTAATACCATGTAGTATTAGACCCACAACACAAGAGACCATAAGTATAAAAAAATAAAACCATTATGTAATTTCAAGTACAGTACAGGCTAAGTTGCCTGAAATGCTATACACCTGTGAGCCTTCAGATTATTGTATGTTTTATACAGTAATGTTAAAATAAAGCTAATTTGCTTGTATCTCTTCCGCACAGCCAATTACAGTTGGTGTCCCACAGGGAAGTGTTCTTGGCCCTCTTCTCTTTCTCGTTTACATAAATGACCTACCAAATGCATCACAACTACTCAAACCCACACTATTTGCAGATGACACTACATAAGTCTTCTCTCACCCAAACCCAGTCATGCTAGCCAATACTGTGAATACTGAATTACAGAAAATATCTACCTGGATGATTAACAAACTTACTCTCAACATTGACAAAACCTATTTCATTCAGTTTGGAAACAGGGCTACAGATGTCCCTCTTAACATAATGATAAACGGATCGCCTATCACAAAGCTCACGGAGGGAAAATTCTTAGTAATCCACCTTGAAAATAGACTCAAATTTCAAACACATGTACAACAAATTTCCAAGAAAATTTCCAAGGCCGTAGGCATACTATCGAAGATATGGTACTATGTTCCACAGTCAGCCCTCCTGGCCCTATATCACTCACTTATTTACCCCTATCTGACCTATGGAATTTGTGCATGGGGCTCAACAACAATAAACCATCTCAGACCATTAATTACCCAACAAAAGGCTGCAGTCAGAATAAATTCCCACTACAGGCAGCACATTCCACCAATATTCAAAACTCTAAACCTACTCACCGTACAAAACATCCATACTTATTATTGTACCTACTACATACATATAACACTTAACTCGGATATAAACCCCCATTAATATGCAAGCTGATAAGCCCATGAAGTATATGAAAGACAAAGCAACCTGGAGTTTACCTGGAGAGAGTTCCGGGGGTCAACGCCCCCGCGGCCCGGTCTGAGACCAGGCCTCCTGGTGGATCAGAGCCTGATCAACCAGGCTGTTGCTGCTGGCTGCACGCAAACCAACGTACGAGCCACAGCCCGGCTGATCCGGAACTGACTTTAGGTGCTTGTCCAGTGCCAGCTTGAAGACTGCCAGGGGTCTGTTGGTAATCCCCCTTATGTGTGCTGGGAGGCAGTTGAACAGTCTCGGGCCCCTGACACTTATTGTATGGTCTCTTAACGTGCTAGTGACACCCCTGCTTTTCATTGGGGGGATGGTGCATCGTCTGCCAAGTCTTTTGCTTTCGTAGCGAGTGATTTTCGTGTGCAAGTTCGGTACTAGTCCCTCTAGGATTTTCCAGGTGTATATAATCATGTATCTTTCCCTCCTGTGTTCCAGGGAATACAGGTTTAGGAACCTCAAGCGCTCCCAATAATTGAGGTGTTTTATCTCCGTTATGCGCGCCGTGAAAGTCCTCTGTACATTTTCTAGGTCGGCAATTTCACCTGCCTTGAAAGGTGCTGTTAGTGTGCAGCAATATTCCAGCCTAGATAGAACAAGTGACCTGAAGAGTGTCATCATGGGCTTGGCCTCCCTAGTTTTGAAGGTTCTCATTATCCATCCTGTCATTTTTCTAGCAGATGCGATTGATACAATGTTATGGTCCTTGAAGGTGAGATCCTCCGACATGATCACTCCCAGGTCAAACAATTATTACTGTATTTATGGTTTGGACATGATGGGAGAATAAATAGAGAAATGCAGACAGACAGGAGGAGAAAAAAAAAAAAAAGTGACAAAAGCTTCCCAGAAATGGAAAGTGTAAAACAAACAAAAGTTCATGAAAAAAACACGAATAGAACAGACATGCAGTAACAGTATTAACCGTGGCACATTTCTTTCTGGCTATATTCCTCAGATGGTTAAAAAAAAAAAAAAAAAAAATTACAGATTTAAGAAAATGGAAAAAATTTTACTCACATGACAATTTTCTGGCAAGTCACATGGCAGTACCCATTTATCTTCATCTTTATCTGCTGCTTCCTCTAATATCGTATCAAATCTGTAGAAAAAAGTACATTAAGACGAACTGATAAGGAAATATTACAAACCAGATTTTTTTTGCTAACTACTAACAAGGAGGTTTCAGTACAGTGTTAAAATGAGTTATAAGCTTTAACAGCTGGACTTAACAGGCCATCAACCAGAATCCTTATCAAAAGCTGCTCATAGCTGACAATCACCGCTAACTGACAAAATAGAGTAAGAAAAAACTCTAGGATAAACCTTTATTGTAGATATTTTGTTCAGGACAAGCTATAGTTCTGCATATGAAAGTAATGGAAAGAGCAAAATACTAGATTATATCTCCCATCACAATGGGAAATGGGAATCTATACATAAACTGCAATTCTGGCATAAGCACCAATGACAAAGCTCATTCGGCAAAATGTTATCCAAAGTTACACCTCATGCTTATTTTTTTCACGCAAGTGTCGCGTTCTTGCCAAAAATCTAATGATTGTATCAACAAAATTAATGAACACATTACAACTATAGTATTAAACTCCCAAAGTTGTCACTACAATGTTACAAAACTCTCATCCCTAAACCAGTCAAAATTTCTGAAGTATAATACAGTAAAATCTCAATTTAAACAACTTCCCATTACAGGAGGGTCCCGCATTTTCGGCTCCCTCTTTTCGGTGTCCCACTTTTTTAGCAGTTTCTAACCGAGCCACTGTTCAGTATGTTTGGTGCTTTTTCCGCCATCTTCATGCAACAGTTTCATAAGGAATGGGGTGTCCAATGCAATATTTTAACCCTTTTGAGGCGAGTCCTGTTGTACTAGAGCTTTGAAGCCCAGGTCGGTCCTATTATTCTATGTGATGAGCTCAATTCTCAGATACTATAAGCAGTAAATTTGGGCCTCGATATGAGAGAATGGGTCTATGCAGAAAGTGTGCACCATAAAAAAAAAATGCAGCAGTGCCTGAGAAAAAAACAACCGTATTTTTGGTTTAAAACAGCAACTCTGTGGTGTATTTTCGTATGTTTTCATGGTTGTATTCTCGGTTTCTTGGTCTCATGTGACAGAATGGAAGATATATTACAGAGATGATTCTGATTGGTTTCAGGACTGAAAGCAGTTTGAAACTGAACTCAAAGTAGCAGAAATGTTAGATTTTTGCTGATATTCCAGTGAATACAAATTACGTCACTCGTCTAATACACGACCAACTGGTAGGTCTAATACGTGTTCACAAACATGCTGACATTTATACAATTACTGCAATAATGCAGTAGTCTGCATAACAGTAAATCTACTTTTGTATGAATAAAAATTCAAAAAAGGTTCTCTTTCATTTCATAAGTAATTTTTTTTTTAAATTCTCCAGCCCTGAGAGCAAGTTTCAGATCAAGGGTTCCAACTCTGAAAAGGTTAAAGACAAGTACTGTATGTACTGTGTATTTATTTTACTTTTCCATCTTTTTTTATGCCTAGCTATACTGAGCACTTAATATATAATGGTGTAAACACGTTATCAGACTTGTTAAGACGAATTTGATACTGAAAACTTTTCCACTAGCCCACGATTTCCACTTACTGGCTGGGGTTGGAAACCTAACAGCTGTGAAAATGGGACCCTCCTGTAATGACCAAAGCCTATAAACAACTAAATTCATAAACACTGGATGAAGTACTATACATAAATAATGAGCAAAGTCCATGATTTACAGATGTGTCCTTTATTGTTACAATGTTGGGTAAATGGACCATCATGCTGATGGAGAGGCAATCCCATTGTCCGGATTTAATAGAATCTGCATTGCCAACACCCCTGTCTACCATTAGTCCATTAAATAAAGTTTTCACTATACACACAAGCTTTATCTGAAGCAAAATGGTACAATAACTAGAGCAAAAAATAAACATTCCATAATTTTTCACATGGTACAATGCTGAATATAAAATTACTATCTAAAACTCTAAATAGGAACAGTACTGTACATGAACACAAAAGTTCATAACATTAGTAGCAACTCCCTAAATCATTCTTGTGTGCCTGACACGTTACTAGTTCATCAAACTAAGCCTTACCTTCAAATTGGCATCTGAAGGATATGGTCAGGATTAAAATTCCTATTACAGTATATTGCCATTTGAAGTTGTATCTAGGCCTAAGCATACTCCATGAGTTCAAGAACTAAGCACATAGCAGGATTTTGTCCCACCATCTACATCTCCACTAGACAGACGTAAAACACCCAAGCTTCCAAAAAATACTGTAGTATCCAACATGAGACACAACTATTAGTAGAAAGAAAATAAATGGGCGCACAACTTTCAGGATGAAATATTTGAAAAAAGCCAAAGGCAGCATACCTGTCCAGCACATCAATCCAGTGATACAATTCACATTTCCCATAACTCCAAGATTCCACACTCCGAAGAACTGGTAAAAGTTCCTCATTGCTGCAGTTCTGTAATTTCTCTATTAACCAACCACAATCACCAGGCTGAAAAAAAAAATGCAATTAGTGTGAAACAATAGTGCAAAAGGTCTTTGGACTGGTAATGAAAAAAACTTGAAAGTGCCAGGAAAAAAAAATTTAACATGAAAGCTTATTTCCAACATTTCTGATCACTTCATAATTCATAAAATGTACATATAAACATTTTTATAATTACTGTACTTAACGAGAGACAAAACATTAAACTCTCTTAAGTACACTGAGCAAATGAAACTATCAATACTGTAATGTACAGTACTTACCACTTCTGAGCTGCTTTTCTTTAACTTGGTTCTGTCAATCTTCATCTTGGCACAAGTGCCGTTTATTCATACCTCAGTTCTGTTCATCCAGCCTAAAAATAGAAAATTAGGAAAAAAAAATTTGCTAATACATATATTATAAAGTAACAAGGTATGCATTAGTGAATGGGAGAAAGATGATCAGCAGTACCATAGTGGGATGCAACCAAGTTTAAAAAAATTCGCTGAAGGTAAACTATACTGAACGTACTGCTGGAACCCCACAAACAGGATAACAGCAGCTGCATATTCAGTATCTCCAGACAACAAATTTCATGAACCTGAACAACTTTAAGTAAGATATGCCATATATGAGGCCCTAACTAGAATGGAGCACCAGCAATGTATCCGTATCCTCTCAAAGCTTACGATGGTCCAGAGATGTATTAACAGGAAAGTCTCCAAGGCTGAGAATCTGAGTTACACCTCTTAACATGAAAGGCTTAATCAACAGCCAAGACATGGTTACATCAAAGTTATTTATGTTTATTTAGGTACAGGTACACAAGTACAATTATCAGAGTGACTTATTTCCAATGGGGTCCTTATTTAATGCCTAGCTGTAAGTTACAGTAGAAATCAGTCAAGACAGATGTAGAACTACATTACTGATGCCAGGGTCTGTGATGTTGATTAAGTCACAAGCTCAGGTCACTCATAAGCTGTGTGCAATAAATTTTGGCCTAGAAAGAGAGAATGGGTCTGTGCAGCAAGCACAATATAAAAAAAATCCTGCCTTATATCATGCATGGTAAAAGCAAAACCTGGTGTTTGGTTTAAAAAAGCAATTTTGAGGTGTTTTCCATGATTGCTTTTATGGTTTTATTGGGTGTTTCTTGGTATCAATTGATAGAATGGAAGACATATGACAGATTATACTGGTTGGCTCAAAGATGTAGTAGTAGTTTGAAATTGGCCTCAAAGTAGCAGAAAAATTCGATTTTTAGACTTTCCTGAGGATGGGTAATACCCAACCCCCCTACACCCCCAGTCTGTTTTGTGCATTTCTACTGTGTCTGATTCAATTAATGGAATGTTGTAAACCATGACCAATCATTCCCAGTACTGCTATCTACCATTCAGAACTGGAATATATTAAATCTACATGTACCAGGGACAAGAATGATGAATATATATTTGCTAAATTCTCAAATAAAAACCTAAAAACCCCTATTACAGTTGGAGCAATCTATAGGTTACCTCACAAATACTTACACATTCAGTGACAACCTAGAAAACATAAATGACACAGAGATAAGTAACCACCACCTTATGCTTGCTGGCGACTTCAATATAAACCTCATCCAAGTAGCTGACCCTCAAGTAGACATCACAAACACTATGAACAACTGCTTACTACTACCATCTATAACTAAGCCAAAATTATTCCGATTAAGGTGCCTCATTACCTTACCATATCTGGACCAATACTATATCACCTCTCAAAACAGGAATAATAACCAATAACACCACAGATCGCTACCCCACTTTCCTCATAACCAACATGAGTAAATTGTCACAAAACACTAGTAAAGCAATATTTTGTCTCCATGATGAATCATCAATAATTATTTCAGCATTAAGTGGGCACTGACTGACAGAGTTAGCAGATAGCTACGATATTGATGAATGTGTCAAAATTTTTCTTAAAAAAAAAACAGGCATTGTCCAATTAACACTAGACAGATTATGGCAGAGACTAAACAGCCCATAGTTCACAAATAGCATCCTCAAATCCATTGAAAAACATCGATATGAAACAGTTCAGACTGGGCTTAATAACAAAAGAACAATCTAAATGATATACGTCAATACTTACTAATCTAATGAGTCCAAAAAACTTTCTTATGCAAGCAGATGTAACAAAATAAAAGGGGATATATAGGTAGTAGGTTGGTAGACAGCAACCGCCCAGGGAGGTACTACCGTCCTGCCAAGTGAGTGTAAAACGGAAGCCTGTAATTGTTTTAAATGATGGTAGGATTGCTGGTGCCCATTTTTCTGTCTCATAAACATGCAAGATTTCAGGTATGTCTTGCTACTTCTACTTACACTTAGGTCACACTTCACATACATGTACAAGCATATATATACACACCCCTCTGGGTTTTCTAATATTTTCTTACTAGTTCTTGTTCTTGTTGTTTATTTTCTCTTACCTCCATGGGGAAGTGGAACAGAATTCTTCCTCCGTAAGCCATGCGTGTTGTAGGAGGCAACTAAAATGCCGGGAGCAAGGGGCTAGTAACCTCTTCTCCTGTATATATTACTAAATGTAAAAGGAGAAACTTTCGTTTTTCCTTTTGGGCCACCCCGCCTCGGTGGGATACGGCCGGTGTGTTGAAAGAAAGAAAGAAAAGGGGATATGAGAAAGACCTAGAGAACCCTCTGAAATCCTGGGTTTTCGAAAACTGCAAACACTGCTCTTGCAACTCTGTTTAACAAATTAGTGGAATCTTCAACTTTTCTATCCATACTCAAGATAGCACAGGTAACCCCAATCCTCAAGAGAGGAGATCCAAGTGAAGTGAATACAGGCCTATATCAAACTTGTCTCTACTACCTAAAATCTTTGAAAAAATAATACACAAGTGAGTTTACTCCTACCTGATATCTCACAACATACTTAATCCCTGCCAGTTAGGGTTTAGGCCAAAAAAAAAAAGTACGAATTATGCACTTTTACAAATGCTCGAACTGCTTATGCAGCGCTTGTGGGGGTAGGGGGGAAATAACCTCTCGGACTCTTCATGGACCTGCAGACAGCATTAGACACAGTGAACCACAATGTCCTGCACCTTAAATTATAACATTATGGGGTCAGAGGACATACCCTTGCATACCTAAATTCTTATCTTGGCAACAGACACCAGTGTCTCTCCACAAACGGTGTAACCTCATCAATTCAGCCTGTAGCCATCTCATCTCCTTAAACCTGTTCTATTTGCAGATGACACTACTTATGTCTTCTCCCACTCAAATCCAGCTACTAAAAATATTTACATGGATGATGACCAACAAACTCACCCTCAATATAGACAAAACCTACTACATGCTATTTGGAAACAGCTTTGAATATCCAACTTAATATACTGACCAATGGTTATCAGTGGTGGCTCATAGCACCAGTAATACCTATACTATTGTACCACATCAAACTTCTATTTTTAATAATTTTTATCTAGTTTCAACAAAAATAGAAATTCGCCTATAAATACATTGAAAACAACATACAACAGATTTTTCCTGTAATATATTTGTCAGTTCCAAATTATTTTAGTGTAAGGTTGATGAAGTCATACATCTGGCAGTAAGCATCTGAGGGGACTGAAGCTCCTATGGACAAGCTGCCACTGATGGTTACTCCCATTACAACACACTAAAGACAAATTTTTAGGTCTTCACCTTGACTGCAACCTGAAATTTCATACCCACATCCAACACACAAATAAGGTCTCCAAAACAGTCGACATCCTCTCCAAAATACAGTACTATGTATCCCAAACAACACTACTTACACTATACCACTCCTTAATCTACCCTTACATCACCTATGGTACTTGTGCTTGGGGATCTACTATGGCTAATCTTAAACCATTAATAACCTAACTAAAAGCTGCTGTGTGGATTACCACCCCATTCCTGTGCCAAACAATATCCCCCCTCCCACTCTTCATGAGTTTGAACTTACTAAATATACAAAATATGCACTCGTATTACACTGCCTATTATATATACAGTGCTCCCTCTGTTTTCGTGATTTTCGGTTATTGCTGACTTTTTTTTTGTCAAAATATAGTCTGTTTTCATTGGTCGTACATCCAAGTGCCCGCATGCACACAAAGCCCCCCACACACCATCCTGAGTCAGTGTGGCATTGTTTGTTTCTTGGCGAGTACACATTACCCTGCAAGGTCATACGAAACATTTCATAATAATCCATTGTTTTTTGCGCTTGTTTTTTGTGTGTGTGACTGCTAAATAAGCCACCATGGGCCCAAAGAAAGCTCCTAGTGCCAGCCCTATGGTAAAGATGGTGTGAAACACTATAGAATTCAAGAAAAAAACTCATAGCAAAGTACCAAAGTGGAGGAGGAAGAAAGAGGGGAGAATGTGCCTTCTTCAGTTATTATACAATAAGTAGGATACTAAAGCAGCAGGAGTTGATAAAGTCTATAGTCCAGCCAGCGATAAAGTGTAGCAAGTAAGTCAAGTGATTAAAAAAGGACACGAAACTAACTCCTCCAATGTTGTTGGAGGTATATAGGGCCACTGACAAGATACGCTGCCTGCGTATCTTCCACCACCCTAAACCAATGCCAGCATCTCCAAGGTAAGTGTAAATATTTATTTATAAGTTATGTACATTGTTTCAGTGTGAATAGTGGTGGTGGCCTCTGCTGCCGCTGCCGCCACCAATATATGTACGGCTCGTGCTGTCAGTAGCACTGATAAACCCACCACCACCACTCCTCACATAAGTAATGACATTTTATTCATTCTAAAGTATATATCATGTTTTTATGTTATTAATATTGTTTATTATGTCATAATAGATTAATTGTGATAGATAAATAACCTGTAGATATGATATTAGTCGTATTTAAGCATTTTGTCCTGTCTCCCTTCAATAAACTCTCCTCCCTCCATACGCCAACAAGACTCTTCAATAAAGGTAAAAGTGTTTGTAGATGAATGGTTCAGAGAACCGACATGTTGATAAATTAGATTGATGGACTGAACACACCGACTCAAGGTTGAGGGACTGATTACCTCATTCTCCTCCTGTTCTTCAAGTTTCTCCTATGTATGGACTGATGAAGCCACTGTGTGGCAAAACATTTCCTCAATAAAGATACCCAAGAGTTGCACATGTGTCTAATTTATCAAAGGTAAAAGTGATTTAAATGTTCATTTATCCATTTCATTAGCACTTTATATTTATTTCTCATTGTTTTCTGTATGTAAAACTATAGTTATTTTCTATAAAATGTATTTTGTTAATACTTTTGGGTGTCTGAAACGGATTAATTGGATTTACATTATTTCTTATGGGGAAAATTATTTCGGTTTTCGTGATTTTCGGTTTCATCACTCTCTGGAATGGATTAGTCACAAAAATCGAGAGTCCACTGTACAGCCTTTCCTCACTTAACGATGGAGTTCCAGAGATCTGTTCCTAAGACCACATCGGTAAACGAATTCGTCGCTAAGTGAGGAGCATACTATAATGGTAGTGGGTTTGTGTCAACCATCTTTGATATTGTTTTGATATCTTTGCACCATTTATAAAACTTCTGGTACATTTTTAAATGCTTATACAGCAGTGTACTGTATACTGTATTAAACAGAATAGAGGGAATCAACTCTAATACACATTATTTAGGTATGCATACTGGTCAGAGAGCCCATCATAAGTCCAAGTCATCGGTAAACGAGTACACTGTTAGTGAGGAGAGGCTGTATATAGAACATTAAACTTCAACATAAACTCTCCCCTCAAACTTCTTGAAAGTGTCAACAGAACACATGGGCACAACACAAGGCACAAAACTCTCTTCGACCTCCCCAGTGTCCATCTCACCCTATGCAACAATGCAATGAGTGTAAAGGGCCCCAAGATCTGGATTTCACTGCCCAAACCAGCAAAAGGTCTAATCAGGCCCCGTAGCCTGATCGCTAAAGCTCTCGCTTCACACGGCAAGGGTCTGCGTTCAATTCCCAGCGCAGGTAGAAACATTGGGCATGTTTCTTTACACTGCTTGTCTATGTTCACCCATCAGTAAAATGGGTACCGGGGTGTTAGCCGACTGGTGTGGGTCGCATCCTGGGACAAGGACCTAATTTTCCCAATATGCTCTGCATAACAGGAGCTTTCTATATAGTAGTACATATGTCACTAATGTCAGCTAGGCCTGTATACCATGCACATGTACTTGTAGAAAATAAAGATATTATATTGTTATTATTAATCAGTTTAAGAGCTATAATTAAAAATCACCTCGTCTCCCTAACTACACAAACACTATTTACCTGGAGTTTACCTGGAGAGAGTTCCGGGGGTCAACGCCCCTGCGGCCCGGTCTGTGACCAGGCCTCCTGGTGTGTGACCAGGTTATACTGTACCAAACAAAACCTCATCTAGCTACTTCCTGTCTCTTCATCTCTAATAAAACTATTCCATAGCCTGAATCTGTTTAAAGTATTAATACTTATGTACTTAAATTTGTACTATTTTTGCTACCTCTCTGTAATAATGCATACTTAAAATTGTACCACTCAATACCTTAAGTAAGAACAAGAGGTTTATTTTGACATGATACATGGTTGTACAGAGGAATATAACAATTGGGTATACATGGCAAAAGCCCCTTTGTATGCAGAGCATTTCAGGCAAACTTAAAAATTAACTCAAGATTAGGAAGGCAATAATAGTTCATATGGTCATTAAATAAGTTAAAAGGGTACAAGAGAACTAAATATTCAATTAGGTAATGCTGCATGTCTTTGATAAGTCTAATAGAGAATAATTACACTATTGAATTAGTTTGTAAAGATTACAGTATTACAATAGAACAATTTACAAAATGATTTATTACAATTTTGTACTATTTAAAACAATGAAATTTAGACATCCCAATTTTGAAGTAGTGGGTAAGTGGCTGAGTAATCCTCAGCACAATATGAGTAGCTTTTGAGTAACTGGTAGGTATTATGTATGGTTTGTCTGGTTAATTTTGGGTGTTGTTGCATGCAAAGAGTATGTACCCTTTATTCGGAGCATGTGAACACACTCATAAAAGGCTACCTTCCAACCAGCGAACCAGGTCGCTATGGGTTCGATGATTTGGGGGCCCCATCGTCAAATCAGAACCTAGGTTCAACCAATCATATTGTGGAACTGGCAATTGTGGAGGTGACGTGGATACCACTCTCTCACCCTTGTCATTTTCACCTAGCTGCTGGTTGAACACGGTTGTCCATTCTGTCTCCAGGCTGTGTCTTTGCCTTTTGATTAACCATGTTGTACACATATATTTCCAACTGTATATATTGTACATACTTGTAAATACTTACAATCGCACTTGGTCAGGAAAACATAATTCAGTCATTCAGCTGTGTTTGTTCTGCTCCTTGCTCCCCTTTACACCCAGGATAACAGGCCTTGTTCCTGGGTTGTAATAGGTGTTAAGGTGATTTCTTAGTAGAGCCTTAAACTGATTTGCAGACAGGGGTCCTTTAGTGTGTTCTAGCAATGAATTACAGATCTTCGGGCCCTTTACATGCATAGCATTTCTGCAGAGGGAGAGATGGACACGAGGGGTATCCAAGTGTGATTTGTGTCTCATATTGTGGCTGTGTGCTGTTACAGTTATCAAGGAGTAGTCTGTTAGCATTAGGATTAGTCGGCTAAAATGCACATGCATGTTAGTGGCTTTCTTTTGTGCTTAACACTTTAATTATATTTAAACTATTTTATACTGCACAAAAACTGTTTGCTTTTTGTTTTTGGTTATCCTGTATTTTTTTTAATCCAAGAAATAGGGCAAATCTTTGGTTTTGTGTGTTGATGAATTCAAAATGGAAGGCAAGTTATATAGGAGATGTTTGTAGACATGATTACCAATTTGTGCACTTTATAGGATAGTTATGATAGTTGAATGGGTGGTTTCTTGTTCTTAATAGGAGGCACACTAGTTAAATAGTTAAGAATTTGGTCAAACTGAGTAATGGAATTGGCTTAAAATAGGACTGTCAGTAAAAATTGCCACTGCATAATTTGTGCCCAGACCACTAACTATATGACTGTGTAATTCCATAAACTTCACATAAAATTTTGTTCTTTAGGGACTACCATTTCAGAAATTTTTTTTTAAATGTAGACAGTGAGCACTATTAATTTAGGGGGGTCTGTACAATGAATGGATTAAAGCTCACAGAATCTCCAACCCACACATCAGATAGCAACAAAACTGGAACTTTCTCCAGTTACATCGTCCCTCCTATCAGCAGTGTGGCCAGCACACGTTGCTTAGGCAGCCACATGAAAGTAGTAACCACTTCCACAACCACCATTAGGGACCTAGTTTAACCAAAACCAACCAGCACAATAGATACCAACACCAGTGTTTAGGGGTCCCTTGTTGAGGGAACATGCATGCCTGCAGCAGTGATGTGAACATGCCCAACACTGTAGCTAACATGATCATGAGGTGCAGAGAGAACTGCTTATGAGTGTAATATTTAGGTGCTTAGTACCTGGAAGCCTCAATTCTGTCAAATTTAAACAACTGCACAAAACTAAGGGCACTTTAGCATCAACAGAATTCTTGCCAAAATGATCTTACCAAACAAAGACACTGCTATCTGTTGAAAACAAATATATACATGTAGTATATATAAGAATGGAGGAGCTCTGCAGTAGGCCTACTGGCCCATTCTAGGCTGATTCTTCACAGATCCCTTCCTACTCATGAAATACACAGCCCTGCCCACTTGTATTAACGAGCAACCTTGGTCTGGGTCGCACCGCACATTGCTTTTAACTCTGCATTACAACTATAAAAAAGCCACTAGTGGCAAAATGTCATCCTTAATGTTCTCCTAATGCACGTCTTACTTTAGGTTTGGTAATGATTATCAAATGGTATGGTAAGTTGGGTAGGTTTGGTAAGTTGGGTGCTAGGCAAGGGCTTGCCAATAGTTTAATTAAATGTACAGAAAACACATCACCAGTAGGAAAACACGAGACATCAGTCACATTCAATGATAATCACTGTTCTATACCAGTCTTAGAAAATAACACAACCCCTACAGTCACAATTACTGTGAAGTCACTCAATATAACAGCCTTGGATTAGTACAAAGTAACAGCAAAAGTGTCTGTGGGTGAATAATAGTGATCTTGGACATTATAAGTCACAGATTGATTAGGGGAAACTTCAGATATTTTCAAATGGGGCAACGAGGTCTCCCCTATAAAAAATTATTAAAATAATGTGCAAGTAATAACCTAACATAGCCTAGGTTATTAAAACTTATACTAAATTAGTGTTAGAGTACTCATGGTTATATGCTACTAAATCAACAAATTGCTGTCTGGATAATTCACCGATGTCACCAACTTGACAATTCAATGACTTTAATGGATACTTTGTGGACAATATTGAACCAAATTTAATACAAAAAAACGTTTATAAAAATTTTAAATAGAAAGATTTAAATATTGATTGTAAGCACAGGAAGTGTTAGGCCTAGCTAGGCAGTGAAGAATGTTATTATGCTGCCCATTTAACCTGTTGCAACACTCGTCTATGGTTGTTAAGAGACAAATGACAAGATAAGAGTGGAGGAGGAGCTGGAGGAGGCAGTGACAAGCAAGTTTGTAGTGGTGAGGGTTTAGAGCATCATCAGTGCCGCTGGTGCCTCTCCCTCACCACCACACTGCCTCCTTCACCACCACACACTCTCCCTCACACCCACCACACCTCTCACCTCCCACACACACCCAACACAACCACACCAAACACAAATATCTGTTCCTTCTTTTGTTGCTGACAAGTGTGTCGTCACCAAGAATTCCCCCGTCCCCAAAACAAATAATTTTTTCATCCTCCCCAGGCGTCCATAACACCCTCCACCCACTCCCATCCATTATCTACATGCAAACAGACTCGCCAGAGCCCTCATGGGCAGGTATAGAGCACAAGAGCAGAGCACAATACCTTGTATCTGAGCGTGCAGAAATATCGCGACAGGAAAAACACTGCAACTCAAACCTGTGGTAGAGATGGCGCTGGTGAGCAGCAGCAGCAGCAGCAGCAGCAGCAGCAGCAACAGCCTCGCCATGCGTCCTCTACCCCGCCAGCCATGAATTATAAACCACTATAACTTACTTATTAACTCTTATATATACATGTAAATACTCTATTACCTTTATTAACTTGTTCAGCTATCATAACTCTACGGTCCAGTCCCTAAACTCATTATGTGTCTCTGTAATACTTTGACCACAGCCCACAGGATGGGTATGGTGTACATAATAAAGGTGTTAAACTTTTAAACTAATTAACTGTATTGACTTACAGTTACATGAATATTCTTATCATAGTTAGTAACGTGTGTGTCCTGTACCTGGGATAACCCCCCAAAAAGAGTCAAACAAAGTGACCTTGAAACAAGAACTCACAGCAGCAATTTGTCTCCTGATTAGTTACTGGATTTGTTTTATCTAAATTCAATTAGTAAGTTTATTTGCCTACAGCTACACATGAGTATAGTTATTATGCCTACTAATTTATGAGCAATTTACCTGGGATAACCCCATAAAAATCAGACAAAGTGATCGTGAAACAAGAACTTACAGTAGTAATTCCTGGTTCCAGACGACTCGTTACTGGCTTTTTTTTTAATCCAGATTCAGTTAGACAGTTAGTAACTCACTTTACCTAGAGGTACACATGAGTACAGTTATTATACCTAGTAACGTGTGTGATTTATCTGGGATAACCCCCAAAAAAGTCAGTCAAAATGACCCTCAAACGAGAACTCAGCACTAATTCCTGGCTTTGTGAATAAGATTATTTAGATACAAGTATATATGAATACAGTTATTATGTCTGATAATGTGTGTGATTTATCTAGGGTAACCCCCCCCCCAAAAAAAAAAAGGCATGGCAAAGTGATCTTGAAAAAAATAACTCAGTGGTATACCACAAATTCTAACCATACAATAGAGCGGAAAAGTAATGTGAAGGACATGGGAGTGATAATGTCAGAGAATCTCGCCTTCAAAAACCACAACAATGTCTCTACCTCATCCGCTAGGAAAATGATAGGATGGATAATGAGAACCTTCAAAACTAGGGATGCCAAGCCCATGATGATTCTCTTCAAATCGCTTGTTCTCTCTAGGCTGGAATACTGCTGTACACTAACGGCCCCCTTCAAGGCTGGCGACATTGTAGACCTGGAGAGTGTACAAAGAATTTTCACGGCACAAATAAATGCGATAAGGTGCCTAAACTACTGGGAACGGTTGAAGGTCCTTGATCTGCATTCTCTGGAACGCAGGCGAGGGAGATACTTGATAATATACACTTGGAAGGTCCTGGAGGAATTGGTATCAAACTTGCACACGAAAATCACTCCCTGTGAAAGCAAAAGACTCGGCAGGAGATGCAACATTACCCCGATGAAAAGCAGAGGCGCCACGAACACGTTAAGAGACAACACAAGTGTCAGGGGCCCAAGACTGTTCAACTGCCTCCCAGCATATATAAGGGGGATTACCAATAGACTCCTGGCTGTCTTCAAGAAGGTACCGGACAGGCACCTAAAGTCAGCACCTGACCAACCGGGCTGTGGTTCGTACGTCAGCTTGCGTGAGGGCAGCAGTAACAGCCTGGTTGATCAGATTCTGATCCACCATGAGGCCTGGTCTCAGACCGGGCTGCGGGGGCGTTAACCCCCGAAACCCTCTCCAGGCAAACTCCAGGTAACGTCTGGCTTTGAAGACTGTTTGTTAATATTTTTCCCCATATTCAATTCGTTTGTAAATTGTTCATTGTTGGTGTAACTTGTTTAACTGACTTCAATGTTGGGTTCTAGTCCCTGGGCCCAATGAACCCATTGAAAATAAATCACCTGTTAAATTTTTGGGGGTTATCGTAAGTTATTTACACATACGATATTATGCTCAACAACCACGTGGGGGGGGAGTTAAAAAATAGCTCTAGGCCTTTCGTATTACAATCAACACATCAGGAGCTTGCAGTGTGCTGAAATTAGTAGGAAGTCCAGGTAGAAGCACTCAAGAAAACGACTCTAGCTGGAGTCGTTCCCTTGAGCGCTTCTCCATTGACTTCCTACTCATGTCTGCAACACTGCACGCTCCTGATGATGCATTGCTCACAACACGAGAGGCCTAGAGTTATCTTTTACCCCCTCCCCCGTAGTTGTTTTGCATCATGTGTCGCTCGTTCACAATTTTTGCATATGTTACTAAGACAATTGTAATCATCTAAAAATTGTGCAGTTGTACCTAAATAAACTTACCATATGTCTCTGTAATACTTTGACTAAAGTCAGTACCTGACCAGCCGGGCTGTGGCTCGTACGTTGGTTTGCGTGCAGCCAGCAGTAACAGCCTGGTTGATCAGGCTCTGATCCACCAGGAGGCCTGGTCACAGACTGGGCCGTGGGGGCGTTGACCCCCGGAACTCTTATAACGGGTTTGTTTGGTGTTCTGGTAGCGGGGAGTAAATGATACGTCTTCGGAGGCTTCTTACTTTATTGTTAAGTAGTGGTGGGTACACAGGCTTGTGTTGTGCCCATGGCCCAGGAAGGGCCATCCCACGAGAGAGAGCTAGGGAGTAAGGCCTTGTGTCTTCCTGCTAGGCCGCTGTCTGAGTGAGGCGGAGGCATGGGCAGACAGGCTGGCGTGCCTACCGAGAGGCCTGGCTACAGAGGGCAGCACCTTAGTGCGCGAAATGTGAACTAAGCTGGCAGACAGCATGGGCTGTCTGTGCAGACAGTACAGGCTGTCTACATACGCTCGGCCACCTACCTCTCGTTGTCCCGACGTGATGATACTGGTGGTAAAAGGAACTCGGTCTCTCTCTCGTAGGAACAGGGCACAGAACACAAAATAAAAACATATATATACATATGGACATGGAAAAAAAACTTCCTACAGGGAGGGAAGAAAAAAACATGTGGGGCGTGCTAAACATCGTGGCCATAGGCAATGAGCGTCGAAGGGCATCACTGCACGCCTTCCTGCGTCTGGACAGATACTGCAACACAGGAGACATCGCTGCGGCTGAGCTGTGATGTAACAGGTTATGGTCTCCTCTGGAATGGTGAAGCAGTCATCGTAGGAGTCGCTGCAGGTTTCACTCAACCTGGGGCACGACATGCTGGTGCCCTCGAGTGAGGCATCGACAAAACTCGGCAACTGGGCAGGACTTCTGGCAAGCGACTCAGGAGGACACTTCTCGACTGGTACTGTCGCTGGGCTGTCACTGCCGGCGAGCGTGGAGCGAGTTGTGGAGCGAGTCGTGGCAGAGACGACTGGGCGAAACATCTGGGAGTCGTAACATCATACACCAGACTGCAGTGAGAGAGCTAGCAGTCAAAGTGACATCTTCTTTGTGCAGGCTGCTCACTGAAGCTTGTGACACGAGGCTGACACAGCGTGTCATTCTCTCGACAGTTGGAGTTATAGCAGAGGTTAGTCTAAGCATCCCCAGACTTGTTTCTCTACATATAACTGCACTCTGAAGGTTTGGAGGTGAAGTGAAACAAATCTCGATGGGAATCGTAGCAGGTACGATTCTGCAGAACATCACGAGCGACGAGCATAAAAGCTTTCTGTACAAGAGGGCTCGGTCACTCAGGGCTGTCTTGACATCAGCTGTCATACGCACTGGTCACATCGGGTGACTTAGCACAGTGGTGCTACTCAGGTCTGGCTCAGACCTCACTGGACACACGGAAACTTTAAACACACCGCGGTACATATGGTACACTAACATGTGAGAACACTGACTGAGAGGAATTAATTAACACTACATATATCTTCTCTCAATCTTCTCGACAATACTAAAATAATTACTGAACACTCATGGTGACATCATGTGATGTCAGGCGTGATGTCGCGAGGTGACGTCAGCAGCACTGTGATGTCAGCAGACATCTCGAGGTGATGTCAGGCAGACATCGTGAGGTGACGTCAGCAGACATCGTGACGTCATGAAGTCGGCCAGCATCGTGGGTGACGTCGATGTGATGCGGGCAGCAGACCACAGCATGAGGCCTGGGACATCTGGCTCGGTAACTCACATGGTTTGTAGGTCCACGTGACATCACCCACACCCAACGTGGCGTCGTGATCCACGTGGTGTCGTGATCTACGTGGCATGCTGACCTACGTAGCTTCGAGTGGCCTCGGGCACTCGGATACACAGCTCTGGCAATGAATTCACATGGAAAACAGCAGAAAACACAGCAGAGGGAGTGAGCAGTGGTGAGTGTATGGTAGACAGGTGAGCGTGAGTAGGGCGAGCATGGGCAAGGTGAGGAACGGCCACTTCCTCTCCTCCTCCCCCACCCACAAACATGTGGAGAAGCTCACACTGGACGCAGAAATCACCACAAAACTCACCTCTGTCTTTCTGAAACAGCTGTGCTGAGCTGAACAACAACAGCAGCAACATACAAGTGACGCTGAACACGTGACTTGAGAAACAGCGTGGGACGCTGTAGCGTGGAGTCACAATTCTCGAAGAATTCCGGCAAATTTCGGCTGGATCCTGGATGCTCAAACGTGCAGACGTGACATCAGGATAACTCGTTGAGAGACGGATGCTTGTTGTGTAGGGGGATGAAGTGAACAACTTCATTCATTCCTTCCTTCCTTTCTCTGGGCAAACACACTGCTGCGACCACCGCTGCTACCAATGTTTAATGGGTTTGTTTGGTAGGTGCTGCAAGCGGGTGGTTAATGATAAACTTCTTCAGAGGCTTCTTACTTTATTGTTAAGTAGTGGTGGGTACACAGGCTTGTGTTGTGCCCATGGCCCGGGAAGGGTCATCCCACGAGAGAGAGCTAGGGAGTAAGGCCTTGTGTCTTCCTGCTAGGCCGCTGTCTGAGTGAGGCGGAGGCATGGGCAGACAGGCTGGCGTGCCTACCAAGAGGCCTGGCTACAGAGGGCAGCACCTTAGTGTGCGAAATGTGAACTAAGCTGGCAGACAGCATGGGCTGTCTGTGCAGACAGTACAGGCTGTCTACACTCTCTCCAGGTAAACTCCAGGTATGATAGGTAGGGCGGCGATTATAATACAGATATTAAACTAATAAGTAACTGTCTCGAGTCTTAGCTGAGAGGTAAGTTATTTCTTAAGGTGTCCAATATTAGTCAGCTTAGATGAAGTATATTATGTGGAAATGGTCAAAAACGTAACCAAACCCAAGGAAACTCGATGTAACCTGGTCCTAAAATATCCTCACGAAACTTTACCTTACTCCGCCAGCAGTATAAACAGGACTAGCGCGACCTGGCTTACATTCTCGGGCGTTTTTACTTGCGATTTCGTTAGTTACCATCTGTCAAAGGCACTTTTCGATAGTCACTTGACCTATTACTTGTTTACGTTATGTGCATAAAAAATATAAATTCTTAACAATATACGAAGCCAGCCAAATTATTTATAAACTTAACCCAGATCAAGACATGACTCGAACCTGGGCACCCTGGACCTTGCATACTGTAGAGTGCACAGGTTCGAATCGTCCCTAGACTAATATGTAATAAAGTTGGTAGAATTACCGACAATATGTAAAGTAAAAGGACACAAGTGCAACTAATGTGACATTTATTGTGGCAACGTTTCGCTCTCCAGGAGCTTTATCAAGCCATTACAAACAATACATGGACACAGAGGGTATATAAAGGCTCAGAGTGAGGTGAATACTAGTGAGGTACCATTTCGATGTTCACTAGTGGTAGTAGTAGTAGTAGTAGTAGTGGTAGTGACAAAAGTAATACAATATGGTAGAGCAATTAATTGCTCTACCATATTGTATTACTTGTGTCCTTTTACTTTACATAGACTAATATGCATTATTTATTAAGTTCTGAACCCAGGCTGTTGCCAGGAACAACACCTATCGTTCCAGATAACCAAGACGTAATAACCAACCTCCACTGCTCCTTTTGTGTGCGTTGAGGTAGAGGAGGCTGGGCTTTTGAAATACGGGGATACCTTTCTCGGATCACACAGCGATCAAAATACATATAGATAATTTAGAAAGAGTGACTGAATAAAGGTTGTTCAAGAAGTGTTAAATCTAGGGTGGATGGAAGGTGTAGAGGACATTACAAGTTTATTCAGGTATATACAAACATAGTTACATATATTATCATATATAGCGACATATGTGTAGAGGACCTGACATTTTTGGGTTATGTATAGTAATCTATGTAACTATTTGTGTATACCTGAATAAACTTATTTTCTTACTCGTGAAGGAGGTTTACGAGAGGTAAGGGCTTGAACATCCAGCAGGCAAGTATGTATCGCGTGAGACAAACTGTTTAGGATATGAAAGGTGTTACAGTGTGAGGGAACGTCTGTGAAGGAACACAGGGAAAACTGGTTAGCCGGGCTTGAATTCTGGGGGTGATATGTACGGTGCCTGCTGGGGGAGGGACTGGTGACCTGTGTGCTTCTAAAAAAAAACAGTGAGTAATGGTGAATATTTCTTCCTTGGAGTCAACCTATTTTTGTGACAACAGCAGTTGTATTAGTCTCCTGACTTCTAAGCATTTTGTGAAGGTATCTACTGCCTTGGGGCAGATGTGGAAAATACTGTATATATTTTCCAGAAATTCAGTATTTATATGTAAATAGATGGCCTATATTGTATTTAATAAAAAATATATTATGGAAAATGGGAAACTGAGCCTGCGCCTGCGCAGAAGAGACTCGCCATCTTGGGTTTTGAATTTGTATTAGAAACATTGTAATGGGAAGAATTTTTCGTGCTCTAGAGGTTAAAATTGGATTGACACCTCTCAAATAGGAGGTGAAATTGTTGGATGTGCATTCCTGCATAACTTGAGATATCAGACGACTGGACAAGACAGCTCCAGGAACCTCAGATAGGCTCTCTAGATTTGTGTATAATTCTGGCCAGTGTTTTCATAAATTTAGTTAGTGAGGTTTTTCTGAGTATGATACAACTTAATATCCAGTCAAATTGGTGAGTGATATTAAGATATATTTTCCTTCTGTTATGTATATGTGTATTTATATATAATCATTTTTTAATTTAATATACAGTCCACAAATTTATATATTTACCAGAATTCCTGGTGATGTATAATTCATTTAATTAATAGGTCCAGAGCAACTTGTGGATATGACAGTGGTAGGTATCGAAGGGGGACATTTTTGCGACCTAGGTGTCCCAAATTCCTACTTATTTAACTGATAAATAATAATTATCTATGCTCATTTATTGTTATGTACATAATTATACATACAGATAAATGCAATTTTCCACAGCAGAATTACTTCGTTGAAAGTTTAGAAATGACACACTAAAGATTGACTCTACAATTTATCTAAGTACTATTACATTTACAGTGGACAAAGTTAGGGTATTTATTTTTCCAGAATGGTTGATAATTTACAACTGTGGATAAAATATTTTGACATTTCTTGAACATTTTAAGTGAGTTCTCTCTGGATTCATTGATGACGCAAGGCGTGGCAATTGTTCATCTGGCAAAGTTTATATTTAGTTAAATCTGATTTTTTGGGGGGAGGGGTTATCCTATGTAATTTATACATGTTAAACTGGGTATGATAATTGTACTTATGTGTTCCTGTACCTAAATAAACTTAACCTCCCAGAGATACTGGTAACCCAGTCGGTGCCGGGCGGTAGTGACATGCAAGAGTCGGCTTATTTTGTTGGTTGCACCATAGACATGTGGCTCTTCCTGCATGATAGAATGATGATAGATTGACTGACTTGTGTCAGTCTCCCTCATTCTCAAGTCAATGAGGTTCAGTTGAAGTTCTAGTCGCATTATTGTTCTCAAACTGCTAACTGATAGCCCAAGAATGTAATCTACTCCCACTTGGAAGGTATAATATGACTTTTGCCAATTTATCAGTTCTATCATGCGTCTGAAGACCAGTGTAAAATGGGATCCACAGAAGGCGCACTCTGACTCCACTGCCCACAATCCTACCATACCTGTGTCTGGCTTCTGACAAAAGCGTGCCACAGTTGATACTTAAGGAGTTTAGTTAGTTAAATATGTTTATGCACCCCATACCTATCCTGTGGGCGGTAGTCAAAAGATTACAGAGGTACATAATGGGTCCAGGGACTGGACTCCAAAGTTATGATAGCTGAGCAAGTTACAAAGGTAATGAACTCCAGGTAGATCTGGTCACAATCATGACAAGTTACAAAGGTGGATGATAAAGAATCATTTACAATTAAAGTGCCAACCTTTGATACATGAACACACATGAGTGCAAGGAGCATGACACGTAGTTGTGTTGGAAGGGTAGAGGCCCAGTTACTGATGCGTGCTCCATTTTCTATACGAGAGCCATCACTGTGACAACAGCGGCACTACCAGCTGCGACAGTGGATTGGTGAACAGAACCATTAACATACATAATTTGTGAAAGAGTATGCTGTGTGACTAAGCCATCATTAAGCTTCAAGGTGCTACTCAGTTAAAATGTGAATTTTGCGTTCAGGAAACCTCACCAGTGGTGAAAATTTGAAGCCGATCAGAAGAGTCATTCTTCAGTTATAGCACGGATTCCAATTATTCAAGTTATTTTTTTTTAATTATTTTACTACATCAAATTTGCCTACACACAAATAAAACTTAATGTGTACTTAATGGCGGTAAATTGCCCAAGCCATTAAATATCATTCCAGACCATGGCGCTGAACTATTCTCCAGGCTGAGGGACTGACCACCTCAAATACTTTTTCTCCAAGGTTTATGGACTGATTACATTACATCATCTTTATTTCACTAATACTTATCAGTCTGCATTTGACTGAAGAAGCCTACCGTGTAGGCGAAACGTTTCATCAGGAAAAATACCCAACTGTTGTACATGTGTCTTAATCCTCAACCATTAAATATTAAAACTATTCAGAAGAGGCAAACTTAAAATTTACTGAATGCGATTTAATTTTTTAGTTAGTTTAACTATATGTTTATTATGCACCCCATACCCATCCTGTGGGCGGCAGTTAAAGGATTACAGAGGTACATAATGGGTCCAGGGACTGGGACCCCAAAGTTATGATAGCTGAGCAAGTTACAAATATAATAACTCCAGGTAGATCTGGTCACAATCATGACAAGTTACAAAGATATTTACAGATTAGAGGTACATAATGGGTCCATAAGCTCCACCACTAAGGGTTTCGGAACTTATCTGAGCCCCACCAGGTGCTGGAAATGGGTTCATGGGACACCTGTCCATGCCACTGTTGCAAGAATCTGGCCCCAGTGACCAAGCACTAGCGATCAAATTTTGAAACTACGACTGGATGAGGCTTTACGTAAGTAAATAAGAAAGTTTATTTAGGTACTGGTACACAAAAGTACAATTACACAAATCTAGGTGACTACAATTATCATACATAGTAACTTATGTGTGAATTACATGGGATAACCCCCAAAAAGTCAGAGTTATTGGCAGAGTTGTTACCTGTATACTTCAGGTATCCCCGAAGGGGGATACCTGAAGTATACCTGAAGGGGGTTTCGGGGGTCAACGCCCCCGCGGCCCGGTCAGTGACCAGGCCTCGCGGTGGATCAGGATCTGATCAACCAGGATACCTAAATACAGCATAAGGAGTACACCCACACTGCGCTAAATGTATTATACTGTAGTGAGGCGGTCACCGACCCACCCGTATTGTGCCTGTGGTGGTAGGTGGGGGTATGACTGTTGGTGGGCTGTTGGTGGGGATGGTTGAGGGGTGTTGTATTGGTTATGGTGGGGGGGGAGAGAATATATAAAGCATAATACGGGTACTGGAAGCCTTAGTGATCGAGAAGACACGAGTGTGGGTTTACCTGGTTTAAAACGCCTTCATCTTCAGATTTAGTGACTTCGCCTCGTCTTCCTTGGATCAACCCTGATTACCTCTCATCCCCCCAAACACTGTATGATCCCTACGGGTTTAGTGTTTCCCCACGAATATAATAATTTAGATAGTTTTGGGTATGAATTAACTTAACCTTGAATAATATATCTGCAGCAGTCTTAATAATCTTCGTGTAGTCGATAGGTTTTAAACCCAGTAAACCAGCCTTTGAGTAGTAAGTGGTTATTGTATAGTGGTTTACAAGATGGCATTCTCACTGTTCCAGGTAGATTAGATTTTTATATTTTGCCACCGAAGTGAGCAGTTTATTGTACACCTCATAGCAATCCTGTGGACGGTAGTGCAACAGCATATAAGAATAATGATCTCTATTTCTACAAGTACATGTACAAGGATACAGACCATAGCTGACATCAATGACATACTACTATATAGAAAGCCGCTTGTTATGCAGAGCATTTCGGGCAATTTAGGTTATTTTTTTCCCAGGATGCGACCCACACCAGTCGACTAACTCCCAGATACTCATTTTACTGATGGGTGAACACAGACAACCGGTGTAAAGAAACACGCACAATTTTTCTACCCTCACTGAAAATGGAACCCGGACTCTCGTCGTGTGAAGCAAGAGCTTTAGCCACCAGGCCACGGAGCACCTATATGGATACATACTAGTCCTAGATGCTGGGAACCAAAAGGGTTAACAGGCATTCATCTGGATTTATATCTAGTCAAGTTATCTATTATAAGCAAACTTAGGAAATTTGCTTAATAGTCTATAAGCACATAATGTTCAAGATAGTAACCATAGAACTGACCATATACTTTGCATTTTTGATTATCTATGTGTCTGCCAAATTGCCAGAAGTACCGTTCCAGGTCGTTACGTTAAATGCATTTTTTTTTATATAGTGTTAAGAACATAAGAAAGAAGGAGCACGGTTGCAGGCCTACTGGCCTATGGTAAACAGGTCCAACAGTTCACACGCACTCGGCACAATGATCACCATCATCATCTTGCTCACCATGATCATCACATCAACTGGTCAACAAACACAGAACCTGGTGAGCTTCCAATTACACATTTGCAATTGCTTATTTGTACCCTCCTATTTGTAATTATAAGCTGGTGTTGCAAAGTGTACTGTCTTTATATTAAAGGTGTATAATACTGATATATTGATGAATAAAACTTGTGCAACACTTGAGTGTATTGCCGCAACGTTTCGCCTGCGCTGCAGGCTTCTTCAGCTGAATTGTGATTTTATTTTAATACTGGAGATAGTGAATGAAGTGGAGAGGTAATTTTCAGGTGCTCAGTCCCCGAGCCTTGTTAGAAGATATTAACTTTGTTATTACAGTTAAGTTAATTCCGCAAGATCATGACACTGATTTGTGATTGTTTCCCGAGTTTCTATTGACCTCGAAGCAGCGCTGTATAGCCCTTGTGGCTTAGCGCTTCTTTTTGATTATAATAATAATAATAATATTGACCTCGACACTTGAGATTCCTTGTTTGCCAGTCAAGCAAGTTACTTCCTCCAGTTGGTTGTGTTGTCACACACTTCTAAACAGTTGTCATCCACTATTCCGAGCGCAGGTACAAATGAAAGCCTTGTAGTACCTGGTCGTAAGTTAAGTCCCCAGGAAAGTTACAAACCACAAGAACATAGGCAAAGGTAAACACAAAGGTTTATATATTTTTTTTTATTATTATTATTATAATCAAGGGGGAAGCGCTAAACCCGGAGGATTATACAGCGCCTGGAGGGGGGGGATATGTGGAAGACATTCAGGCTTAATTCGGGGAACTGGAGCACAGATCCAATTCCCTAAATCAAGAGCCCCCTCACCAACATCAAGGAACCTTCCTTGAGGGGATTTTTTTTTTTTTTTTTTTTTTTTTTTTTTTTTTTTTTTTTTTTTTTTTTTTTTTTTAGTATCTATATATTCCCACCACCATTTACAATATGTACAGTGTTAGTAGAGCAGCAGTGTAGGAAGATGTCATACAAATCAATTACAATAAGCAAAAAGTTTTTATTTTATATATTTTTATTTAAAACATAGAACAAATACAATAATGTATGAGTATAAAATTTAAAACCATACTAGATATTACAAAACCTCTAGTACACAATCCCAGTACAGAAAATAAACACCATAGATAATGGCCATATTACAACCATATACATAACCCACAACACATCCTACAAACCCTCCTTTTACAATAATCATTATTGCCAGTGTAGACACACAGCTGACACTTCTCCCCCTTAACATATGTACAGTCACCGTTCTAAATAACATACATTAATTATCCTAATTAATGGTCATACCCTGACCCCATCAAAACCTTAATGAGTATTTACCAAGAGTTGGTAGTGCATCAACAACACAAACTTAATTTACAACTAAAACAAATATGAAACATACATTCCTATACACATACACCTTAAAAAGTAAAAGTAATATACACCACCAATATAATATCAATTATTAATGTTAACAACCATGAAATACAAACTTTCAAAACAACATTGTATACCTTGAAGTTCACGCACAAAATGCAACATAATACACCACATGCTACATAGTGGTACACTACTAGGCTATGTAAATATTGTAAAGAATCCAAGACTAGGACATGAATATAATACGCTACCAAAAAATATACATGTTATATAATTTATAGGTTATATATTAATAAATATGATATATTTAAACTGCTATTTCCACCTTCCCCATCAAGGGAACTAAGCAAAACTAATCTTTCACAACCTCTCATCTTGCCCCACACGAGTACCTCCAATCACACCCAATCACACATCACTGCACACCCAAGGAGGTGAGCCCGTTGAATACCCCTGAACCCCCCCCCTTTTACCAACCTACTCACCCCGGCAGCTAAAGCCCCTTATAACACCAATAAGTTCCCTATTGTTAGTCCCCTATAACCCTCAGAAAAAACCCCATCCCACCTTTTTCCAAAAATGTGTCTATTGCGACACAAAGTTCGATAAAACGTCGCCGCCAAAGTCCTTCTCAGCACATCCCCACCCTCCTTTCCCCTCATACCCCACAAAACATATATGTAGTCCACGATTACATAAGTTAAACCCCTTACCACACCCTCATCCACACCACTCATATCAAGACTCAACGCTCGCAATACCGATACACCTTGACCCCCCACCCTCACCACTACCTTACTCATCCATACCCTGTTTCACTCCAAACCTTCACAAAAATAGACAACATGATACGCATTGTCTTCCCCACTGCATCTGCCACACCCCCCACCCTCGATAACCCTCCTATCTCGGAGCATCGCTCCCGTTGTCAAAATCCCATGCAGGAAACGATACATAACCTCACGCGTCCTAGGTCGTATCCTTAATTTACTAAATCTTCGCCATATTACATCCCAAGCACACATGGGGTAGATCCCTTCAACCGGCGCCACTACATGTCCCTCTAACAATTTACACAAAGTTCCCACCTTTACTTTTCCCGGTTCCCTGGATAACACTAAGGCACGTAACACTGTTTCACATTCCTTCATTTTCGCCCCTCCATACCATTTCCTCAGGTGAGCATGTACCTTATCTAGCTGACCCCCCCCCCCCTCCATCCACCTGCACTCATCACTTCCCTCTTAATAAACACACATTTCACACGCTTTCTCAAGTCCAACAAACCTAACCCTCCCCTACATACCGGCAATGTCACTACCTCCCTTCGCAACCAGTTGCACCCTGAACCCCACAATGTAATATTAGGTTGAGCAAAACGAGTTGACTCACTTGTATCAGCCTATAACTCGTACAAGAGACCAGTATGCGTACTTACTTTGTTAGTGTAAGACTGACTCCATTCAGGGGTTTAAGTGTAATATAAATTCAGCTGGAACTAACCTCTCGCCTAATTAGTTAACGTATAAACCTGACGGCCGGACCACCACTTGGAAAAGGCCCGGGCCGGGAGAATACCGGCAAATCTTTAATAATAAGTATAAACCTGACAGCTAATCAGGGCAGCTGGGAGCCCCAACAACCATGACACCAACTGACAGCTTGACTGGTACAGAGGGAATGCAATAAGTGATTGTGTGATGAGTGAGAAATAAACTGTGACGTACTCGGTTTATATCATATTCACCACTTCTAAACA
The DNA here is from genome assembly GCF_038502225.1 of Cherax quadricarinatus. Taxonomy (NCBI): domain Eukaryota; kingdom Metazoa; phylum Arthropoda; class Malacostraca; order Decapoda; family Parastacidae; genus Cherax; species Cherax quadricarinatus. Next base: position 5,150,007 of record NC_091358.1, read on the forward strand.
GTCTCTAAGCTCTAGATTTAAGACTGATTCAGTCAGTTTGGCTAAAGTTTAATCTCACTTATTTAATACACATTAAGTAGGCCACTGTTACTTTAACATTTTTATTGTGTACCCCATACCCATCCTGTGGGTGGTAGTCACCCCATACCCATCCTGTGAGTGGTAGTCACCCCATACCCATCCTGTGGGCGGTAGTCACCCCATACCCATCCTGTGGGCGGTAGTCACCCCATACCCATCCTGTGGGCGGTAGTCACCCCATACCCATCCTGTGGGCGGTAGTCACCCCATACCCAACCTGTGGGCGGTAGTCACCCCATACCCATCCTGTGGGCGGTAGTCACCCCATACCCATCCTGTGGGCGGTAGTCACCCCATACCCATCCTGTGGGCGGTAGTCACCCCATACCCAACCTGTGGGCGGTAGTCACCCCATACCCATCCTGTGGGCGGTAGTCACCCCATACCCATCCTGTGGGCGGTAGTCACCCCATACCCATCCTGTGGGCGGTAGTCACCCCATACCCATCCTGTGGGCGGTAGTCACCCCATACCCAACCTGTGGGCGGTAGTCACCCCATACCCATCCTGTGGGCGGTAATCACCCCATACCCATCCTGTGGGCGGTAGTCACCCCATACCCATCCTGTGGGCGGTAGTCACCCCATTACCCATCCTGTGGGCGGTAGTCACCCCATTACCCATCCTGTGGGTGGTAGTCACCCCATACCCATCCTGTGGGCGGTAGTCACCCCATACCCATCCTGTGGGCGGTAGTCACCCCATACCCATCCTGTGGGCGGTAGTCACCCCATACCCATCCTGTGGGCGGTAGTCACCCCATACCCATCCTGTGGGCGGTAGTCACCCCATACCCATCCTGTGGGCGGTAGTCACTCCATACCCATACTGTGGGCGGTAGTCAATGGATGGTATTTATTTATTTTATGTCTTTGCAATTATTACATTGAGATTTTGTATTTGCAATAGTGGGTTGCAATACAAAGAGAGCCTCTATTATGCCTAGAGGTACATAATGGGTCCAGGGACAGGGCCGCAAAGTTTTATTAATTTATTTATTAATTTGAACATGATACATTGAGTACAAAGTTATTACAGTGCAACTTGCCAAAGCCCCTTGTATGGAGAGCATTATGAGCAGGCTTAAAATTAACTTAAGATTAACTAAGCAATGATATATTCAGTGGTAAAAACATAGTTGAACAAGTTATCTCTTATCTTACAAAGGGACAGAGTAAAAATGTTTACCTTTGTGTCCTAGACTGCATTATTCCACGAGGCACTGACCAAGGACGGGTCGCTGCAGTCATCAGTCGGGGTGAAAGGTCAGCTGGCAGACTTGGAACTGGTGTACCTACATCGTCACCCCACCCCGCCGCCCACACCCGCCCACCCCTCTTTACCAACACTGGTCGTCAATATACCTAGCAAGCGATACCCTCCAGCTTCCCCGCTCGTTTATTCCTTCACAGCGTTCAACAGGTAAGTTCGTATATTGTTTTATCTTTAAAGAATATTTTTGTAATTTAGGTGCCATGTTTGGCGATTAGCTGAGGATCGAATCTGAAATCCTAACCTAACACATCCTCCAACCAGATTGAAATCCTGATCTAATCCCCAGCACCAGATTGTAATCGTGGTTAAATCGCTGCTTTCTTTATTTTAATAAATTAACATTATTTTACTCTGACTTCACCTCTAAAGGCACACCTTAATACTTATTCATTCTAAAACGTATTAATTAAAATGATTAGCTAATTTCATTCCTAATTTCACTCCTGTATACTAACATCAGCACACACTTCTGTCTACTAACATCAGCACACACTTCTGTCTACTAACATCAGCACACACTTCTGTCTACTAACATCAACACACACTTTTGTCTACTAACATCAACACACACTTTTGTCTACTAACATCAACACACACTTTTGTCTACTAACATCAACACACACTTTTGTCTACTAACATCAACACACACTTTTGTCTACTAACATCAACACACACTTTTGTCTACTAACATCAACACACACTTTTGTCTACTAACATCAACACACACTTCTGTCTACTAGCATCAACACACACTTCTGTCTACTAGCATCAACACACACTTCTGTCTACTAACATCAGTAGACTGTCATATGGGATTATTGATAATATAACCAGGTATTTGAGTGCAGATTGTGAATTGTTCCAGCTTCGTTGTGACTTTTATTCCTGATATTAATTGTGAAATTTGTGGTGTTGGGCAGGCGGTTCAGTCTGAAACTGGTGCCCACGACGCACCTGGTGTCACCCACCGCCCACCTCCTGGAAGTGGGCAGCCCACAGCCATCACTGCCCACACCCATCACTCCCACATTATGCCACTACACCCACGTTGATGGGGACATCACCGCTGCTCTCAGTGCCTGCAGACCTGGCACTCTGGTCAGTATCATGAGTGCAAACTGTACACAAATCCTCGTGAGGAATTGTGGGGATATTCTTAGACTAATTGTAATCTAGGTTAATTGTCGGAGTATCTTAGGTTAATCCATTATAATATTATCTTGGTACATATACCTGGAGTTTACAGGGAGAGAGTTCCGGGGGTTAACGCCCCCCGCGGCCCGGTCTGTGACCAGGCCTCCTACATATATGTATTTCGTCTTAACACAACGTGTAATATCTTACGAATATAAATACCGCTGTGCACTAGGCACTCTGGTCAGTATTACTGATAAGATTTCGTCCGGATTTTTAACCCCGGAGGGTTAGCCACCCAGGATAACCCAAGAAAGTCAGTGCGTCATTGAGGACTGACTGTCTTATTTCCATTGGGGTCCTTAATCTTGTCCCCCAGGATGCCACCCACACCAGTCGACTAACACCCAGGTACCTACTTGCTGCAAACTTCACGAGTCCAAACTGTACATAAACAAACAACAAAAAGGCACAATACCGTGATTGGAACAATACACAAATAACCTGTAAATGGATTCAAGTAGGACCGAAACGTCGCCGTAAGCTTGTCCTACACTCGCGTTATTTGTGTATTGTATACAAATCCTTGAGAGGACTTGTAGGGATATGCTTAGATTAATTGTAATCTAGGTTAATTGTAGGGGTATCCTAGGTTAAATCATTATACCATGTCTATAAAAATGCCACAGTGAAAACAGGAAAAAAACACCTGAGCACTCAGGTATTTTTTTTTCCTATTTTCACTGCAGTATTTTTACATACTTGCAATCATGCCATTACTGTGATTTCTTCCATGTTTGTCTTGGTATATGTATTTCGGCTTAATTCAACGCGTAATATGAATGTAAATAAAAAGTCATAGGTATGGTTTTCACTGGTGACGCAACGGTAATGTCAGTCTGACTTTTATGTGCTTTCTGAGGTTCTCTACACATGTGCTGCTATGTATGATACTCTGTGTAACTGTATTTGTGTATACCTGAATAAAGTTACTTGCCGCAGGCGGGGTACTTGGTCAGCCGCAACACCACCCTGGAGGTGCGGCCGCTGGAAGGAGCTGCGGCCGAGGCTGTGCACCAAGCCTTCAAGCGAGGAGGTGTCAGGTTAGAGGCACGGGGTATGCCACACCTCGTGAGGAGGGTCCCCAACACACCCCCACCACCACGCCCACAACCCTCCAACACTCCTCCACCACGACCACAACCCCCCAACACTCCTCCAGCACGTCCACAACCCTCCAACATGGACGTCGACATTCCTCCTCCAGCCTGCAAGGGTTAGTTTATATTTCTTGTATATAGAACATAACTTCTTCCTTAGATTCTCATACAACATGGGTTATTAACACTTAATTTTACTGCAGAAGCTGAGAAAATTTAAATACGGGTTTTCAAGAGATAATTTGTGAATGCCTCAGTGGATCGGCTTCAAACCTTCTAAGCTGATGTTTTTTTAATCACTGGCAAGCTTTAGGTTTATTAGACTAGAGGTGCAAAATTTTATATGTTAATGTATGGTAATGTGTTGTGTCGACAGAGCCTATAGGTAACGCTGTTCCAGATGATATGGAGTTTGACCAGGGAGAGATCCTCACCATCCCTCCCCAGGTAATTATTATTATTTGTCATTGTACTGAGAATGCTAAATCCGTGCTCCTTCCTTAAGTGAATGTGACCTGACCTGACTAGGTTGGGTCATTGGCTTAAGCCGGTAGGAGACTTGGACCTGCCTCACATGGGCCAGTAGTCCTGCTGCAGTGTTCCTTCTTTATGTTCTTATGTATGTAGGTCATTTAGCGTTACATGTCGGAGGTCTACCTGGAGTGTCCCGGGGGTCACCGCCCCCGCAGCTCGGCCCCAGGCCTCCCGGTGGATGGACTGATCAAGCAGGCTGTTTGTGGAAAAACCACACGAAGTCCAGCGAATGCACCACAGTCTGGTTAATCAGGAACTGGCTTGAGAGCCTTGTCCAGTTCACTCTTGAAGGCTGCCAAGAGTCTTTTGGTAATCCCCTGATGATAACCGTCCTTTGTTCGGCTGTTAACTATAAAACAGTATGACCCTTACGGATTTAACGCTTTCCTATGACTATAATATTAGAACAACTCGTTAGTGAGTTAAAAAATTAGGGCTACAACTCTTTTTTAACTTGACAGTGAATATTGTGGTGGATGTGTTTTATTTGTCAGGAGAAATGTTGAAAGTTCTTCCTACTTGTGACACTAACTATTCAGTGCAACTTTAGGTCATAAGACCGAGCCTTTATTTTGTTTTTTCCTGTCCACTCTACCCAACATTTCAAGATCACAAACCACGGTACAGGTGGGGATCGAATTCACGGCAAACGAGTTGTGAAACTCCAGGCCAGTGCGTAAGGCACTGGGCCACCTGGCTACGATAAGATTCATCCAACACACTGTCCACCCCCATCAAATATTTTAATATCACATCAGTGGATATAATGCTAGGATTTACACCCCGTGTAAGAGACGTGACATATAGTGTCACGGGCGTCCCTGTACTGGTGCTTTATTCTGTGTATAACTTTTGTTTCCTGGTGCAGGCGTGGCAGACAAGCTTGGTAACGGAGGCTGCACTCACTCTCACCCATACGCCACCCACGGCAGGACCGCCCATGGCCGCCCATGCACCACCCACGACAGGACCGCCCATGGCCGCCCATACACCACCCACGACAGGACCGCTTATGGGGACAAGCCCGCATCTCTTCACCGGATCACCAGAGGTTATGAAAAGATACATAGGTCAGTTAAGAAACCTCTGTTGTTACTATCATTATTATGATAATACTATAATAATTACGGGGAAGAGCTAAACCCATATACTAACTAACTAGCTATGGAAGGTTTGCCCAAACTCGGAAGTAGAATGGAAGGTGTTTATGGCTATATATAATTTTCTACAAATTGACATTAATCTGGAGTTTCTCTTTCTAAACCAGACACCATCACACCACCACCATCGTCATCACCACGACCTAACTTCCCTAGCCAACTCGACCAACGTAGAGTAAGTAACACTCTCACAAGCACAGCGTGCACAAGACAGGTATTGAGCCAACACCCGGTCAGTCAGATTCAGAAACCTGCAGACCTCCAGAGGCTTATAAAACTAACGAAATCGTAGTAACACGATTACTAACAAGCCATGGAAAGGGTGGGGTTTGACTTACAATAAGATTAGTCCCTCAGGCAAGTGCATTCAGCGTTGAGTTTTCCTGTTTCTTAACATATTTATTTTTCCCCTATAATCTACATTGTCCGTAATTACTATGGCATTTGCTTTGTTTCGTAAGGTGAAGTCTAGGATCATTCCTTAATTCACGGTATAACTTAACAAATCTTTGAGGACAATTTTGTTGCAGAGGTTTGAGCTTTGCTTAGACCTCTACAATTGTTCTCAAAGATTTAAGTTGCACCATGAATTAAGGAAAGATCCTAGACTTTACCATACAAAACAAAGCAAATGATATAGTAATTATGGACAAGGTAGATTATAGTGGAAAAATAACATCATTAGAAGACAAGGAAACTGACGCGCCCCTTAAACCTAACGATCTTGAAGAGGGAAACGACCGGCAAGGACGTAACACTGGCAGTTTGTTCTATTATGATGTATGTTTGTGTTACAGAGGAAGAGAAGTCTGAGTAAGACCATTGAACTTGGTGTGTTCGTCGACCAGGCTGCCTATGACCTCTTCTACCCTTACCTGGGGTCACGTGATGACCTCACACAGTTCATACTCTGCTACGTGAATGGGGTGATTATTATTATTAATTATTGTTACTGTTACAGAAACGTCGATATACGTTACATTTTCCCATGTGTGGGGTAATTTGTATATTCCTCCTTATGGAACAATGTCATCGTGAACAGATCCAGGCGTTGTTCCACCACCCGTCACTGGGACACAAGATCCGGCTGGTCATTAACTACGTTGAACTGATGGTTAAGCAGCCGGCCAGGCTGGTGCACTTCGGTGGTGACCGTGAGAAGTTGTATGACTCTTTCAGGATGTACAACCTGGAGAGGATCAAGAGCACCGCTAACATGGTGGATATTAAACCCTGGGATATTGGCATCCTTATCTCAGGGTAAGTTACCCCATCCTTCCTACACTTATGTTGTTATATTTCCACTCTTTCCTGTTCCTCTTTCTTATCTTCTTGTTGTTCTTGCCTTATTACAATTATCATTTTACATTTGTAATTATATCTACAGATCATTATTACATTCATAAGCGCTAAAATGTCATTAGTCTAGTCATAGCAAAGCGCTAAACTCGTAGGGGTTATGAATGTCAACTAACTACACGAATACCACCTGGTGGTTCACACTTACACTCACTCACTCATTTGACCATAAACAGAAATATTAATCTCAATCTTAAAATAATGAATCCTGTGATACTCCAATACTGAAACTATGTACTGTGCCAAAACAAAAGCATTCACATTGCTAAACTCACAAACTAGTATTTAGTCAATTAGCCATAATACCAACTTACCTCATAATTTGTAATATTTTACAATTAAGAATAAAACTAAGTCTGCCCGAAATGCCTAGCCATGCTAAGCGTTCTAGTGGTACACTCTGTAATCACTATTTTACTACATGTAAACCACACAATAACCAAATTCCTGTAAACTCAGCATTGTAATCCTTATAGAGAATAAACTTTGAATTTGAATTAAACGCCTGGGAATGGGCGGTAACCAGGTTAAATCCGAGGAAGGGGAGAGTAGCTCCCATTCCTTAGATAAAGAGCCCTTCGTCAGCATCAAGGTTGGCGAAGAAGGATCTTAGCTTTTAAATTCAACAGTGAAAAACATTTTTTTTCACATTCCCAGTGATGATGATGGACAACCTGCCCGAAATAGTGTTTATGCTAAGATGTTTTCAATGATCTATATTTGTGATGTTTTCAAAATAAAAATAATTTGATTCTTATGTTGAAAATGGTATAAAATAGGGACGACATGATTAAGACACATGTGCAGCAGTTGGGTATCTTTATTGTTGAGACGTTTCGCCTACATAGTAGGCTTCTTCAGTCAAATACAGAGGCAGCAAGAGTAGTAGTGAAGTAAAGATGATATAATCAGTCCATCAATCTTGGAGAAAAAAGTATTTGAGGTGGCCAGTCCCTCAGCCTGGAGAAGAGTTCAGCTCTATGGTCTGGAACAATATCGTTGCAATTTTATCGTTCCAGACCATGGAGCTGAACTCTTCTCCAGGCTGAGGGACTGACCACCTTGTTCCAGACCATGGAGCTGAACTCTTCTCCAGGCTGAGGGACTGACCACCTTTTTCCAGACCATGGAGCTGAACTCTTCTCCAGGCTGAGGGACTGACCACCTTTTTCCAGACCATGGAGCTGAACTCTTCTCCAGGCTGAGGGACTGACCACCTTGTTCCAGACCATGGAGCTGAACTCTTCTCCAGGCTGAGGGACTGACCACCTTGTTCCAGACCATGGAGCTGAACTCTTCTCCAGGCTGAGGGACTGACCACCTTGTTCCAGACCATGGAGCTGAACTCTTCTCCAGGCTGAGGGACTGACCACCTTGTTCCAGACCATGGAGCTGAACTCTTCTCCAGGCTGAGGGACTGACCACCTTTTTCCAGACCATGGAGCTGAACTCTTCTCCAGGCTGACTGACTGACCACCTTTTTCCAGACCATGGAGCTGAACTCTTCTCCAGGCTGAGGGACTGACCACCTTGTTCCAGACCATGGAGCTGAACTCTTCTCCAGGCTGAGGGACTGACCACCTTGTTCCAGACCATGGAGCTGAACTCTTCTCCAGGCTGAGGGACTGACCACCTTTTTCCAGACCATGGAGCTGAACTCTTCTCCAGGCTGAGGGACTGACCACCTTTTTCCAGACCATGGAGCTGAACTCTTCTCCAGGCTGAGGGACTGACCACCTTGTTCCAGACCATGGAGCTGAACTCTTCTCCAGGCTGAGGGACTGACCACCTTGTTCCAGACCATGGAGCTGAACTCTTCTCCAGGCTGAGGGACTGACCACCTTGTTCCAGACCATGGAGCTGAACTCTTCTCCAGGCTGAGGGACTGACCACCTTGTTCCAGACCATGGAGCTGAACTCTTCTCCAGGCTGAGGGACTGACCACCTTGTTCCAGACCATGGAGCTGAACTCTTCTCCAGGCTGAGGGACTGACCACCTTGTTCCAGACCATGGAGCTGAACTCTTCTCCAGGCTGAGGGACTGACCACCTTGTTCCAGACCATGGAGCTGAACTCTTCTCCAGGCTGAGGGACTGACCACCTTGTTCCAGACCATGGAGCTGAACTCTTCTCCAGGCTGAGGGACTGACCACCTTGTTCCAGACCATGGAGCTGAACTCTTCTCCAGGCTGAGGGACTGACCACCTTGTTCCAGACCATGGAGCTGAACTCTTCTCCAGGCTGAGGGACTGACCACCTTGTTCCAGACCATGAAGCTGAACTCTTCTCCAGGCTGAGGGACTGACCACCTTGTTCCAGACCATGGAGCTGAACTCTTCTCCAGGCTGAGGGACTGACCACCTTGTTCCAGACCATGAAGCTGAACTCTTCTCCAGGCTGAGGGACTGACCACCTCAAATACTAATTTTCCAAGGTTGATTGACGAACTGATTACATCATCTTTACTTCACTACTTCTACACCCTCTGTATTTGACCGAAAAAGCCTACTGTGTAGGCGAAACGTTTCAATAAATATACCAAACTATTGCACATGTCTTACTCATGCGTGACCACAACAGGCACAACTTCTACACGGTGAAGGCAGGGAGCGGCGACCCCTCATACTCTACCATGGGTGAGTAACATTAACACATGTAATACTTGGGTATCTTTATTGTCGAAACGTTTCGTCTACGTAGCAGACTTCTTCAGGCTACAGAAGAACATAACACTGTCTCCTGCATTCGCTTGAAGAAGCCTGCTACGCAGGCGAAACGTTCCGACAATGAAGACTTTAGTGTCTTATCAAACTGTAGATATTGCACACCACTGATATATAAGATTATATTGTAGTCATGCAGGAAAAAAAATATGTATGTATGACTTTCTGTGAAAGCAGATTCATAACAGAAGTGAAGAAACCTTATAATTAATTACCATCAAATTCTGTGGGCGGTAGCCAAAAGATCAGAAGTACATAATAGGTCCAAGGACTGTGACCCAACATCAGAGGGACGATCTTGTGTCCCTCTGAATGAATTTGGTGAGATCTTTCTGCAGCATTGCAAGCTCCTGATGTGATTGCAACACGAAAGGCCTAGAGCTATCATTCAACTCCCCCTGTGGTGGTTGTACATATATAATTATATAATATATGTACAGGTCTGGCTGCGGTGCGTGGAGTGTGTGTGCCAGAGTACAGTGCTGTCATCGTTGAGTTGGGTGTTACAGACACATGGGGTAAGCCATACCCTACTGCTGGCTTTGCCTCGGTCTATGTCATGGCACATGAGATCGGTCACAAGTGAGTATCATTATTTTATTTAAGATGATAATGATCATTTTATTTCCAATCATTTGAAAGTAATCATAGGCAAACACAAAGGTGTATGTCTCAGTATATATATACACTGAGAGGTGTATGTCTCGGTATATATACACTGAGAGGTGTATGTCTCGGTATATATACACTGAGAGGTGTATGTCTCGGTATATATACACTGAGAGGTGTATGTCTCGGTATATATACACTGAGAGGTGTATGTCTCGGTATATATACACTGAGAGGTGTATGTCTCGGTATATATACACTGAGAGGTGTATGTCTCGGTATATATACACTGAGAGGTGTATGTCTCGGTATATATACACTGAGAGGTGTATGTCTCGGTATATATACACTGAGAGGTGTATGTCTCGGTATATATACACTGAGAGGTGTATGTCTCGGTATATATACACTGAGAGGTGTATGTCTCGGTATATATACACTGAGAGGTGTATGTCTCGGTATATATACACTGAGAGGTGTATGTCTCGGTATATATACACTGAGAGGTGTATGTCTCGGTATATATACACTGAGAGGTGTATGTCTCGGTATATATACACTGAGAGGTGTATGTCTCGGTATATATACACTGAGAGGTGTATGTCTCGGTATATATACACTGAGAGGTGTATGTCTCGGTATATATACACTGAGAGGTGTATGTCTCGGTATATATACACTGAGAGGTGTATGTCTCGGTATATATACACTGAGAGGTGTATGTCTCGGTATATATACACTGAGAGGTGTATGTCTCGGTATATATACACTGAGAGGTGTATGTCTCGGTATATATACACTGAGAGGTGTATGTCTCGGTATATATACACTGAGAGGTGTATGTCTCGGTATATATACACTGAGAGGTGTATGTCTCGGTATATATACACTGAGAGGTGTATGTCTCGGTATATATACACTGAGAGGTGTATGTCTCGGTATATATACACTGAGAGGTGTATGTCTCGGTATATATACACTGAGAGGTGTATGTCTCGGTATATATACACTGAGAGGTGTATGTCTCGGTATATATACACTGAGAGGTGTATGTCTCGGTATATATACACTGAGAGGTGTATGTCTCGGTATATATACACTGAGAGGTGTATGTCTCGGTATATATTCACTGAGAGGTGTATGTCTCGGTATATATACACTGAGAGGTGTATGTCTCGGTATATATACACTGAGAGGTGTATGTCTCGGTATATATACACTGAGAGGTGTATGTCTCGGTATATATACACTGAGAGGTGTATGTCTCGGTATATATACACTGAGAGGTGTATGTCTCGGTATATATACACTGAGAGGTGTATGTCTCGGTATATATACACTGAGAGGTGTATGTCTCGGTATATATACACTGAGAGGTGTATGTCTCGGTATATATACACTGAGAGGTGTATATCTCGGTATATATACACTGAGAGGTGTATGTCTCGGTATATATACACTGAGAGGTGTATGTCTCGGTATATATACACTGAGAGGTGTATGTCTCAGTGTATATGCACTGAGAGGTGTATGTCTCAGTGTATATGCACTGAGAGGTGTATGTCTCAGTGTATATGCACTGAGAGGTGTATGTCTTAGTGTATATGCACTGAGAGGTGTATGTCTCAGTGTATATTATTCGTGGGGGTTCGGAAGGAGATATGATGGTTGAAGATAAACACACTTGTGGATGGTAACACTATATATTGTCAGACTGTGGTAAGGGAAGGGCCCAGCCTGCCTACTTGCCTGTTGTATGTCTAAGCGTGGACTGAGAGCGAGGCAGCGGGTCCCACTCTCATGCCGCATCCCGTGACGTCATACAGTCACTAGGCCTAATAGGGATCTATATAAACACATGGATGGTACTATGATACTCAGCTAAGCTATACAACACATGTAAGGGGGATCAGCAACTATGCTGACATATACACTGAGGTGTATGTCTCAGTGTATATACACTGAGAGGTGTATGTCTTAGTGTATATACACTGAGAGGTGTATGTCTCAGTGTACATACACTGAGAGGTGTATGTCTCAGTGTACATACACTGAGAGGTGTATGTCTCAGTGTACATACACTGAGAGGTGTATGTCTCAGTGTACATACACTGAGAGGTGTATGTCTCAGTGTACATACACTGAGAGGTGTATGTCTCAGTGTACATACATTGAGAGGTGTATGTCTCAGTGTACATACACTGAGAGGTGTATGTCTCAGTGTACATACACTGAGAGGTGTATGTCTCAGTGTACATACACTGAGAGGTGTATGTCTCAGTGTACATACACTGAGAGGTGTATGTCTCAGTGTATATACACTGAGAGGTGTATGTCTGTGTATATACATTGAGAATTTACTTACTTTACCTGGAGTTTACCTGGAGAGAGTTCCGGGGGTCAACGCCCCCGCGGCCCGGTCTGAGACCAGGCCTCCTGGTGGATCAGAGCCTGATCAACCAGGCTGTTGCTGCTGGCTGCACGCAAACCAACATACGAGCCACAGCCCGGCTGATCCGGAACTGACTTTAGGTGCTTGTCCAGTGCCAGCTTGAAGACTGCCAGGGGTCTGTTGGTAATCCCCCTTATGTGTGCTGGGAGGCAGTTGAACAGTCTCGGGCCCCTGACACTTATTGTATGGTCTCTTAACGTGCTAGTGACACCCCTGCTTTTCATTGGGGGGATGGTGCATCGTCTGCCAAGTCTTTTGCTTTCGTAATGAGTGATTTTCGTGTGCAAGTTCGGTACTAGTCCCTCTAGGATTTTCCAGGTGTATATAATCATGTATCTCTCCCTCCTGCGTTCCAGGGAATACAGGTTTAGGAACCTCAAGCGCTCCCAATAATTGAGGTGTTTTATCTCCGTTATGCGCGCCGTGAAAGTTCTCTGTACATTTTCTAGGTCGGCAATTTCACCTGCCTTGAAAGGTGCTGTTAGTGTGCAGCAATATTCCAGCCTAGATAGAACAAGTGACCTGAAGAGTGTCATCATGGGCTTGGCCTCCCTAGTTTTGAAGGTTCTCATTATCCATCCTGTCATTTTTCTAGCAGATGCGATTGATACAATGTTATGGTCCTTGAAGGTGAGATCCTCCGACATGATCACTCCCAGGTCTTTGACGTTGGTGTTTCGCTCTATTTTGTGGCCAGAATTTGTTTTGTACTCTGATGAAGATTTAATTTCCTCATGTTTACCATATCTGAGTAATTGAAATTTCTCATCGTTGAACTTCATATTGTTTTCTGCAGCCCACTGAAAGATTTGGTTGATGTCTGCCTGGAGCTTTGCAGTGTCTGCAATGGAAGACACTGTCATGCAGATTCGGGTGTCATCTGCAAAGGAAGACACGGTGCTGTGGCTGACATCCTTGTCTATGTCGGATATAAGGATGAGGAACAAGATGGGAGCGAGTACTGTGCCTTGTGGAACAGAGCTTTTCACCGTAGCTGCCTCGGACTTTACTCTGTTGACGACTACTCTCTGTGTTCTGTTAGTGAGGAAATTATAGATCCATCGACCGACTTTTCCTGTTATTCCTTTAGCACGCATTTTGTGCGCTATTACGCCATGGTCACACTTGTCGAAGGCTTTTGCAAAGTCTGTATATATTACATCTGCATTCTTTTTGTCTTCTAGTGCATTTAGGACCTTGTCGTAGTGGTCCAATAGTTGAGACAGACAGGAGCGACCTGTTCTAAACCCATGTTGCCCTGGGTTGTGTAACTGATGGGTTTCTAGATGCGTGGTGATCTTGCTTCTTAGGACCCTTTCAAAGATTTTTATGATATGGGATGTTAGTGCTATTGGTCTGTAGTTCTTTGCTGTTGCTTTACTGCCCCCTTTGTGGAGTGGGGCTATGTCTGTTGTTTTTAGTAACTGTGGGACGACCCCCGTGTCCATGCTCCCTCTCCATAGGATGGAAAAGGCTCGTGATAGGGGCTTCTTGCAGTTCTTGATGAACACAGAGTTCCATGAGTCTGGCCCTGGGGCAGAGTGCATGGGCATGTCATTTATCGCCTGTTCGAAGTCATTTGGCGTCAGGATAACATCGGATAGGCTTGTGTTAATCAAATTTTGTGGCTCTCTCATAAAAAATTCATTTTGATCTTCGACTCTCAGTCTGGTTAGCGGCTTGCTAAAAACTGAGTCATATTGGGACTTGAGTAGCTCACTCATTTCCTTGCTGTCATCTGTGTAGGACCCATCTTGTTTAAGTAGGGGCCCAATACTGGACGTTGTTCTCGATTTTGATTTGGCATAGGAGAAGAAATACTTTGGGTTTCTTTCGATTTCATTTATGGCTTTTAGTTCTTCCCGCGATTCCTGACTCCTAAAGGATTCTTTTAGCTTAAGTTCGATGCTTGCTATTTCTCTGACCAGTGTCTCCCTACGCATTTCAGATATATTGACCTCTTTTAGCCGCTCTGTTATTCTTTTCCGTCGCCTGTAAAGGGAGCGCCTGTCTCTTTCTGTTTTACATCTACTCCTCCTTTTTCTTAGAGGAATAAGCCTTGTGCATACATCGAGTGCCACCGAGTTAATCTGTTCTAGGCATAAGTTGGGGTCTGTGTTGCTTAGTATATCTTCCCAGCTTATATCGGTTAGGACTTGGTTTACTTGGTCCCACTTTATGTTTTTGTTATTGAAGTTGAATTTGGTGAATGCTCCCTCGTGACTAATCTCATTATGTCGGTCTGGGGCTCCGCGCATACATGACTGAACCTCAATTATGTTGTGATCTGAGTATATTGTTTTTGATATGGTGATATTTCTTATCAGATCATCATTGTTAGTGAAGATGAGGTCTAGTGTATTCTCCAGTCTAGTAGGCTCTATTATTTGCTGGTTTAAATTGAATTTTGTGCAGAGATTTAAAAGCTCGCGTGAGTGTGAGTTTTCATCAGAGCTGCCTCCTGGTGTTATTACTGCAACAATATTATTTGCTATATTCCTCCATTTTAGGTGCCTTAAGTTGAAATCCCCCAGGAGCAAGATGTTGGGTGCAGGAGCTGGAAGGTTTTCCAGACAGTGGTCAATTTTTAACAGCTGTTCCTGGAATTGCTGGGATGTTGCATCCGGAGGCTTGTAGACTATCACAATGACTAGGTTTTGGTTCTCGACCTTTACTGCTAAAACTTCCACTACATCATTTGAGGCATTTAGCAGTTCTGTGCAAACAAGTGACTCTGCAATGTACAGGCCAACCCCCCCCTTTTGCCTGTTCACTCTGTCACATCTGTATAGGTTGTAACCTGGGATCCATATTTCGTTGTCCAAGTGATCCTTTATGTGGGTCTCAGTGAAAGCCGCGAACATTGCCTTTGCCTCTGCAAGCAGTCCACGGATGAAAGGTATTTTGTTGTTTGTTGCTGGCTTTAGACCCTGTATATTTGCAAAGAAGAATGTTATCGGACTGGTGGTATTGTTGGTACTGGGGGGGGATTTTTTTTCCGGCATTAGTATCTGTATCTGTTGGTTTGGAGTGGAGGCCATCGACTGTGGTTCCACTCCAGGAATGACTGGATTTGGTGTACGATTTCTGCCATTTCCTGCCAGTTTTTTTTCCTTCCTGGCACTAAAAAACCTCTCCCTCTTGAGTGGCTGTGGCTACCCAGGTTTTCCCATGGCCTGGATGTTTTGTATCTTTTTGTCCCCTTTAGATGGTATGCCTGGCAATTTAAGTTATAGCACAGTCTTTCCTGTACTGAAGAGGTACACAGTTCAGGGTGAAAAAGCTTACAGGAAGGGAGTTTGCATTTTCCTGTTGTCATATGGGCATGGCATTTCCTAGGGTGGTCATAGTTGCACGTCCCATCTGTTTTTCCAGATTTCCCATGCCAGCAGATACCGAGTGCATAGTATGTGCACAGGCTTGGTTTCCGTTTGCCTTGGGTTTCTGTGACTGTATTCCCTGTTGGTGCATGTTTCCCTGTCTTACTTCTATCCTCCCTAGCACCAACAATGGAGCTCCCACCATTTGTTTTTGGTAATATATCCTCACTATTGCTAGTGGAGTCCTCTTGTTTGCTATTTCCTGCGGTATTTCTAGTTTGCAATATTGGTTTTATCTTATCTTTGACTACACTTGTTTCCCTACTATGGCTCCTGTCCCCTATGAGGTCATTTATATGTATTCCTTCCTGCGTATAATTCCCGACTACCTGGACAAAATCTCCAGCTTCACCATTACTGTCTCCCAGGACAGCATCTCCAGCTTCCCCATTACTGTCTCCCAGGACAGCATCTCCAGCTTCACCATTACTGTCTCCCAGGACAGCACCTCCAGCTTCACCATTACTGTCTCCCAGGACAGCACCTCCAGCTTCCCCATTACTGTCTCCCAGGACAGCACTATCAGCCCCCCATTTACTGACTACCAGGACATCATCTCCAGCCTTACAGTTTCTGACTACATGGCCAGTATCAAGGGCAGTACCATTCAGCCCGGACTTTTTATGTTCCCATCTGTTGTAGAAAGCTTCCAGGTTTTCTATGAAAGCAGCTTTGATGTTGACCTCTTTTAATACCCTTGTGATTTTAGTCCACAGATTTATCTCATTTGGGCATACCCAAAAACACTTCCCTGTTTTAATACTGCTTGTAGCTAGTTCTTGGATATCTGCACAAGGGGCGTGACACCAATTTCCACAGAAATGACAATTTATGCATGTGGAAGCCCGTTTGTTTGACTGACCACAGACTACACACAGCTTCATAATGATTTGAATGGTTGATTTACTGCAATTCTACTAGCAACCTCTTGAATATTCTATTAATAACCTGCTAGGTGGTGCACAACGAAACCGTTTGAAACCAGTCCAGGGTTCGGACCAGTCAAGGGTTCGGACCAGTCAAGGGTTCGGACCAGTCAAGGGTTCGGACCAGTCAAGGGTTCGGACCAGTCTATCTGATCTGATCAGTGGGTCACTTATTTAAACCATACTGGTCGGTGATTTGAGCTAACACATGAAGGATCTACTGGAAATTATCTACCCGAGTAATATGTGATTTGATTGATACAAAAGTATAACTTGCGTGTTGAAGAGCCGGTGACTGCTGGCACTCCTACAATGACGAACGGTCGAGCCTCCACCCTTGTTTATCAATCGCTGTATCTAGCTTCTCTATTTTTTTTTTTTTTCCGTCTCCACCACAATAAATGCTATATTATCACTATAGTTGACTGGTGCAAATTTTGGAGGAAGGGCGCTTTTTCTGTAGTAATAATTGCTTCTCGTTGTGTATATTGCGACCGCTGGTAACTACAGGTTATATGAAATTCACAGTAACGTCTGGTATTTCAAGAAAAAGAAACTAATGAAAGTCACTCCACTCCACTAAGTACCATTATAATACTGGTTAGTTGCTACTACAACACTGTATTCTGCTATTCACTGGTATCACTAGATTATATGCGAGTACACTAGCAGGCCAGGAAGATTATTAAAAACAGCTGACCTGTGGTAAGTTTCTGGCGACTTCTGGCACCTGCCTCTATAGGCTTATCACTTCATTTACAAATTCACCTGTTTTCAAATGACACTTTAGCCTTTATCATCAATATACTAGGGAGCCACTGTAGTATACACTATACACTATGTATACTCAATGCTTTCAGGGAGACTTTCTTTCCTCTGACACAAAGTTCAATTATTATTATTTTTCCACACGGGACAGGCCTATGATTCCCCTCTGGCAGTAAACTCTGCTAGGTAGTGCACACAATTCTCCTTTTTTTACTCAGTATATAATGTTTTCCGCCCAAGATTGGTTCCAGGCGCTAGAGGGATGTATCGTATAGGATTGATGACACAAATTAAAGTTCTAGCACGTAAGAGCGACCGTGAAAACACCAGAAAACCGGGAGCACAACGAGGCACGCTGACACTGTCAGAGTTGTGATTTTTTTTCAGCTATTAGCAGTGGGATCGTAGGGGCATACCATACTTGGGGAATTGTAGGTAATAGTTTGATCCAAGGAAGAGAAGATTCCAGTTAATGAAAAATACATCACCAATACTCGGTGTGAATATTATAATACTTGTGCAGCATTAGGTATCTTTATTACGAAACGTTCCGCCTACACAGTAGGCGTCTTCAGTGGAATACAGAGGAGGCAGCAGAAGCAGTAGAGGTGTAAAGACGATGTCATCAGTTCACCACCCTCGAAGGCTTAGTTTTGAGGTGGTCAGTCCCTCAGTCTGGAGAAATGTTCTGTTTTAGTCTAGTACAATGTAAAGCAAAAATTGGAGACTAATTTAGCCTCAATACATTTCATGGTGTGGTTATTGTATTACGATGCAAAGTGTACACTTGTTTTTCACGTGTTAGCTTAGGTAAGATTTGTCAGGAAACAAGACAGGTGTTTCCTGACGGGGATCTTAAGCCATATGATGACCCACCATTGCATTATATTATTATAATCAAAAGTTTGTTTAATTCAGTTTAATATGTTTATTATGCACCCCATACCCATCCTGTGGGTGGAAGTCAGAAGATTACAGAGGTACATAATGGGTCCAGGGACTGGACCTCCAAAGTTTTGAAACCTGAACTAGGTACAAAGGTAATGAATCCTGTAAGTAAATTTACTTACGTTTATACATGGCTACAATCATGAACAAATTATGGAGTAATGAGCAATTCACACGTCCACACCCGGTCACAACTGTAATGAATTATTGGTGCAAATATTAATTGTTGGGTCACACACAAACTACAATCCACATTCACAGCTTGCACCCAGCTATAGAATCCCACAGTACGCTACCAGGTCTCCCACCCTCACAAGCCCCCCAAACCACAGTGTTGGAGAGGAAACTAAAAGTATGGTACACAAACGCTGATGGAATAACAAATAAGTGGAAGGAGTGGCAGGAAAGAGACAGAGGCATCACCGGACATCATAGCTCTCACAGAAACCAAGCTTACAGGTATGATAACAGATGCCATCTTTCCAACGGGATACCAAATCCTGAGGAAAGACAGAGGGAACAAGGGGGGGTGGAGGAGTGACACTGCTGATCAAAAACCGATGGAATTTTGATGAACTGGAGAGAGGAGACAGCGGAGAAGAAAGTGATTACATAACGGGAACGCTTCAGTCTATGGAGGCCCCAAAGTGGCAATTGCAGTGATGTATAACCCACCACAGAGCAGCAGGAGGCCAAGGCAAGAGTATGATGAGAGCAATAGAGCGATGGTTGACACACTGGCTGCAGTGGCCAGAAGGGCTCATGCATGCAGGGCAAAGCTCCTGATCATGGGTGACTTTAACCACAAGGAAATAGATTGGGAGAACTTGGAACCACATGGGGGCCAAGATACATGGAGGGCTAAGATGGAGGTGGTACTGGAAAACTTCATGTACCAACACGTAAGGGACACTACAAGAGAGAGAGAGAGAGAGAGAGAGAGAGGAGAGGAACCAGCAAGACTGGACCTAGTATTCACCTTGAGTAGTGCAGATATTGAAGACATCACATATGAAAGACCCCTTGGGGCCAGCAATCATGTGGTTTTAAGCTTCGAATACACAGTAGAGCTACAAGTGGAGGGGAAAGCAGGAAGGCCAGGGCGAATGAAGCCAAACTACAAGAAAGGGGACTATGCGGGAATGAGGAACTTCCTGAACTGGGTTCAGTGAGACAGAGAACTGGTAGGGAAGCCAGTAAATGAGATGATGGAATATGTAACAACAATGTGCAAGGAGGCTGAGGAGAGGTTTGTACCCAAGGGTAACAGGAATAATGAAAAAGCCAGGATGAGCCCATGGTTCACCCAAAGGTGCAGGGAGGCAAAAACCAAGTGTGCTAAGGAATGGAAGTAAAGAAGGCAAAGGACCCAGGAGAATAAGGAGAGCAGTCGTAGAGGCAGGAATGAATATGCACAGATAAGAAGGGAGGCCCAACGACAATATGAAAATGATATAGCAGCGAAAACCAAATCTGACCCGAAGCTGTTATACAGCCACATCAGGAGGAAAACAACAGTCAAGGACCAGGTAATCAGGCTAAGGAAGGAAGGAGGAGAGACAACAAGAAATGACCATGACGCATGTGAGGAACTCAACAAGAGATTCAAAGAAGTGTTCACAGAGGAAACAGAAGGGGCTCCAGAAAGACAGAGAGGTGGGGTACACCACCAAGTGCTGGACACAGTACACACAACCGAGGAAGAAATGAAGAGGCTTCTGAGTGAGAAAGATACCTCAAAGGCAATGGGGCCGGATAACATCTCTCCATGGGTCCTGAGAGAGGGAGCAGAGGTGCTATGTGTACCCCTAACAATATTCAATGCATCTATCGAAACAGGGAGATTGCCTGAGGCATGGAAGACAGCAAATGTAGTCCCAATCTTTAAAAAAGGAGACAGACATGAAGCACTAAACTACAGACCAGTGTCACTAACATGTATAGTATGCAAAGTCATGGAGAAGATTATCAGGAGAAGAGTGGTGGAACACCTAGAAAGGAATGATCTCATCAACAGCAGCCAACATGGTTTCAGGGACGGGAAATCTTGTGTCGCAAACCTACTGAAGATCTATGACATGGTGACAGCAGTAAGACAAGAGAGAGAAGGGTGGGTGGATTGCATTTTCTTGGACTGCAAGAAGGCGTTTGACACAGTACCACACAAGAGATTAGTGCAAAAACTGGAGGACCAAGCAGGGATAACAGGGAAGGCACTACAATGGATCAGGGAATACTTGTCAGGAAGATAGCAGCGAGTAATGGTACGTGGCGAGGTGTCAGAGTGGGCACCTGTGACCAGCGGGGTCCCACAGGGGTCAGTCCTAGGACCAGTGCTGTTTCTGGTATTTGTGAACGACATGACGGAAGGAATAGAATCCAAAGTGTCCCTGTTTGCAGATGACATGAAGATGATGAGAAGAATTCATTCGATCGAAGACCAGGCAGAACTACAAAGGGATCTGGACAGGCTGCAGACCTGGTCCAGCAATTGGCTACTGGAGTTCAACCCCACCAAGTGCAAAGTCATGAAGATTGGGGAAGGGCAAAGAAGACCGCAGACGGAGTACAGTCTAGGGGCCAGAGACTACAACCCTCACTCAAGGAAAAAGATCTTGGGGTGAGTATAACACGAGGCACATCTCCTGAAGCGCACATCAACCAAATAACTGCTGCAGCATATGGGCGCCTAGCTAACCTCAGACCAGCATTCCGACATCTTAATAAGGAATCGTTCAGGGCCCTGTACACCGTGTACGTTAGGCCCATATTGGAGTATGCGGCACCAGTTTGGAACCCACACCTAGCCAAGCACGTAAAGAAACTAGAGAAAGTGCAAAGGTTTGCAACAAGACTAGTCCCAGAGCTAAAAGGTATGTCCTACGAGGAGAGGTTAAGGGAAATCAACCTGACGACACTGGAGGACAGGAGAGAGAGGGGGGACATGATAACGGCATACAAAATACTGAGAGGAATTGACAAGGTGGACAAAGACAGGATGTTCCAGAGATGGGACACAGCAACAAGGGGACACAGTTGGAAGTTGAAGACACAGATGAATCACAGGGATGTTAGGAAGTATTTCTTCAGCCACAGAGTAGTCAGCAAGTGGAATAGTTTGGGAAGCGATGTAGTGGAGTCAGGATCCATACATAGCTTTAAGCAGAGGTATGATAAAGCTCATGGTTCAGGGGGAGTGACCTAGTAGTGACCAGTGAAGAGGCGGGGTCAGGAGCTTGGACTCGACCCCTGCAACTTCAACTAGGTGAGTACACACTAGTATCCATCACATAACTACACCAAGAAATGCTGTTATGAACCAGTGGGTCTAGCGCTTGATTATGATTGTAATACTACTAATACACTAATACACTATGAAGTGGAATGAGGTTAAATTAGTCATTATTATTATAATCATGGAGGGAGCACTAAACCCGTAGGATTATATAGCGCATATGTTATGGGGATGGAAGGTGTTTAGGCTCAATTCAGGGAACTGGAGCACAGATCCAATTTCCTAGATCAAAAGCCCCTCGCCAGCGTCAAGGAACTTCCCTTGAGGTTAAATTAGTCATCAAAAAAGGGAGATAAATAAAAAAAAAAAGTCTGCTCTTTTCACAACTTCCAACACAATCATCAATCACAAAGTTTTCTTTTAGCCAAATCCTTAACAATTCATCTTTTGTGGAGTGGAACCACAGTCGATGGCCTCCACTCCAAACCAACACATACAGATACTAATGCCGGACCCCCCCCCCCCCCCCAATACCAACAATACCACCAGTCCGATAACATTCTTCTTTGCAAATATACAGGGTCTAAAGCCAGCAACAAACAACAAAATACCTTTCATCCGTGGACTGCTTGCAGAGGCAAAGGCAATGTTCGCGGCTTTCACTGAGACCCACATAAAGGATCACTTGGACAACGAAATATGGATCCCAGGTTACAACCTATACAGATGTGACAGAGTGAACAGGCAAAAGGGGGGGGGGGTTGGCCTGTACATTGCAGAGTCACTTGTTTGCACAGAACTGCTTAATGCCTCAAATGACGTAGTGGAAGTTTTAGCAGTAAAGGTCGAGAACCAAAACCTAGTCATTGTGGTAGTCTACAAGCCTCCGGATGCAACATCCCAGCAATTCCAGGAACAGCTGTTAAAAATTGACCACTGTCTGGAAAATCTTCCAGCTCCTGCACCCAACATCTTGCTCCTGGGGGATTTCAACTTAAGGCACCTAAAATGGAGGAATATAGCAAATAATATTGTTGCAGTAATAACACCAGGAGGCAGCTCTGATGAAAACTCACACTCACACGAGCTTTTAAATCT
Source organism: Cherax quadricarinatus (assembly GCF_038502225.1). Classification (NCBI taxonomy): domain Eukaryota; kingdom Metazoa; phylum Arthropoda; class Malacostraca; order Decapoda; family Parastacidae; genus Cherax; species Cherax quadricarinatus. Next base: position 5,172,849 of record NC_091358.1, read on the forward strand.
CTGCACAAAATTCAATTTAAACCAGCAAATAATAGAGCCTACTAGACTGGAGAATCCTCTTCAAGGGGGGCTCCTTGGCGTGGTGAAGAGGCTCTTGGTCTGAGGAATTAGCCCTGTCGGTCTTCTTCCTCAGACCGAACCTAATTACCCCCCATTCTCCCCTCCCCTATCCCATCCTCCCCATCCTCCCCTTTTTCCATTCCTCCTCCTCCTCCTCACCCCTCCCTTTTGCCCTTCCTCTTTTTAGCCTTCGTGATTTCTCCCACAGGCGCGCTAGTTCCTAGGTAGGGGAAAGGACACCGGGGTCGATCCCATTCCGTTGAGGTTTCTTGGCGGTGGCGTAGTTTGCCGTGGAATCTGGATTGCCTAGGGATGTCCCGATCCCTCTCCGGTATCCCGGAGTAGCTTTGGGTGTCTTTTGGGCGACGGGTGTATCTCTGGAAGCCACCTTTCGGATTCCGGGGGTGGTGGCTGAAGGAGGTATGCTTTGTGGCGGATATCCGGCCGCCCTCTCTTTTGTCCACCGAGGTAGCTCGGCAGATGTGAGGTTGCTATCCCGGATTGCTGGTTTACTGGCATGAAGGGTAGGGTATGGCACGGGTTCCATGCTGCATCTGCGCTACTAGCGGTGTCGAGTCCTCTTGGGCGCGGAGGGAGATTTCCGGCCCTTTCATTCCTCCTGGGAACTATTCCTCCCCGCTCCCCCCTTTTTTTATTCTTTTTTTTGTTTTTATTTTCTTTTCTTCTTTCTTTTTTTTTCTTAAAAATAAAAAGCAAAGGAGTAACCTAACCATGGCAGCCCTAGTCCATGAAACCACTACCCCCGGGCCCCTTCTTGATACCGCACCCCATTCTGACCCTGCCTTGTGTTTAGACCACTCTTCGGACACTCCTGATGCCCCTGTACCTCTTGCTGGTGCTGTTTCCTCACCCGCTTCAGGTACCGGGGCTTCGACTGACTCCTTCGATTTGTCTGAACTCCGCTCTCCTTTGACTATGCTTCCGGCTTCTCCCTCTACGGTACGGCAATTTTCGAATCGCCCACCCATTTCATGCCGGACCAACTCCGGTCCTACTCCTAAACGCCAACGTCAATCTCCTGATGATGCTCCGTCGTTACCTTCCCATTCTACTCGGAAACGACCGACACGTCAAGCACTCCCTCTCCACGCTCAATTTCGGACCACACAATGGACTAAATTCTTTACTTTAAGACCAACTTCTTCTTCTGCCTACCTTTCTGACCATAGTATTGCCAAAGCGCTCCTGCGTCATGTTGGCAGAGATATTTCATTTCACGCTCTCAAGAGCGGTACGCGCATCGTCACTGTCCAGAATGCTACCCAAGCTCATGATCTTTCTCTCCTTTCGAATATCGATACTACTCCTATCACTATTGAAAAACATCTTTCTCTCAATTCTTGTAGTGGTACTGTCATTCTGCCCCATACCATAGTCCAACAGAATTTCCAGTCATGTGGCAATGACATTTTTGAACAGCTGGAACTCCAGGATCTCCCAATCCTCAAAGTAGACACTTATGTCCTTCCTGCCCGGGGGCGGAGACGTTACCCTTGCAATGTGGCTCGTTTAACTTTTGACAGCCGAGAACTCCCGTCCTCTGTATATGTCGCGGGACATCGGTTACAAGTTCGAAAGGTGATACCTACACCGCAACAATGTAGAAATTGCTGGCGTTTTGGTCACCCAGCGAAATATTGCAGATCTATGGCCGAATGCCCAGTCTGTGGTGCCGACAACCATTCTAATACATCTTGCAGTCAACCTCCATCTTGCCTTAATTGTAATGAAGCTCACCCTTCGTACTCCCGCCGTTGCCAGGTCTACTTAAATGAACGTGAAATCCGTTGCCTCAAAGAGGCAGAAGGTCTCCCTTATGCTATGGCAGTTACTCATCTCCGCCTCCAAGGGAGACTACCCCGTGTTTCTTATTCTCGTGTTTCCAAACATCCCCCCACTTCTGGGGTCCCATCTTCTGCAGCCTCCTCTGTTGTTACCCCTCCCATAGCCATTACGGCATCTAATCCTTTTGCTGTCCTTGGCTCTGACGTCCCGACTACAACTCAGTCTGTTCTCGCATCTTCGCGTCCTTCCTCACAAGCCCCAGTATCGACAAGACCTCGTACGACACCTAATACCAATCGCCCCTCTACTCAGAAGTCCAAAAAATCCACATTGCTCAAATCTTCTTTGCCCCTTCCTTCCCTTCTTCCACCTCCACACGTTACCTTTCCAGTCTCTGTACCTAGTTCTTCCCCTCTCTCTGGCTCTATTACAAGTGTGGAGATTCACCCTCCTCCTCGTACTATGCCTTCCACCCCCGTCCCCTCCCAAGTTTCTCCCTCTTCTGTCACCTCCCAGGTTTCTACCTCTTCTGTCCCCCCCCACACTTCATCTCCAGTCCCTTACACTTTTCCCTCCCCCTCTACTTTGGTACAGTCCATTACTGTCCCAATCTTTACTCACCCTCCTCCTCCTATCTCCAATATGGTTTCCCATACATCTTTGAATTCAGAAACACTTGAAGCCATTTCAGAATATATTGCAGAGACTAAACCTTCAATGGACACTGATTCACTTCCTGTTCCTTCTCTTCCCTCTCCTCCATCTTCACAACCCCATTCTTCGCAACGCTCCGTTCCTTCGCTACTTGAACATCTTCCAATGCCACCACACGTTGACTTTTCTAACCCCTCTAGTCCGTAGGTGCCTTTACCTACAGATTCCTGATATTTTCTTCATCGCCAATCATGGCCTATTTACAGTGGAATATCCGCGGCCTCAGGGGTAATCGGGGTGAGCTTCAGATGTTGCTTTCCAGGTTTTCCCCTGTTGGTGCTTGCTTACAAGAACCAAAATTACACTCGGCTGTTTTCCAACCTATCTCAGGCTATAATTTATTGTATTCTTCGGATCCTTTCTCAGATGGGACCTTTAATGAAAGTGCCCTTCTTCTACGCAATGATATTCCGTACTGTCAACTATTTGTCCATACCTCGCTGCATTACACTGCAGCCCGTATCCACTTGAATAAGTGGTTTACAATATGTTCTTTATATCTCTCTCCTTCTCGAGCATTTTCTATCCCAGACTTTGCCTTTCTTGTTTCATCCTTACCACCACCACTTCTGTTACTTGGTGATTTTAATGCCCACCATTTCCTCTGGGGGGGGTCTCATTGTGACTCACGTGGCATTCAGTTGGAGGCTTTTCTTGCCTCTCACCCCCTCCATGTTTTAAATACGGGTACTCCCACCCATTTTGATCCTCGTACTCATACTCTCTCTTGCATCGATCTATCAGTCTGCTCTTCCTCCACTGCACTAGACTTCACCTGGTCTGTTCTACCAGACTTACATGACAGCGATCATTTTCCGATCATTCTTACTTCTCCTTCCTATTCACCACCTTCCCGTAGCCCTCGCTGGCAATTTGATCGGGCAAATTGGGATCTTTACTCACACCTCACTGCTTTTAGTGAGGTTCCTTCTTCATCCTCCATTGATGAGCTCCTACACATCTTCTCGACATCAGTTTATACCGCAGCTTCTCATTCTATACCCCAAACCTCAGGCAGGCATTCTCAGAAGTGCGTGCCTTGGTGGTCTCCTGCTTGTGCTCGTGCAGTACGTTTGAAACGTGCTGCATGGGGCAGGTACCGGTACAATAGAACCGCTGAGAGACTTGTTGATTTTAAGCAGAAGCGTGCGATCGCTCGCCGTGTCATCCGTGAAGCTAAACGCACTTGTTGGCGAGACTATGTTTCCACCATCACCTCTGCTTCTTCTATGAGTGCAGTCTGGAAAAAAGTGAGGAAATTGAGTGGTAAATACTCTCCTGACCCGGCTCCTGTTCTACGGGTCACTGGTGTTGATATAGCAAACCCTCTCGACGTTGCCATTGAACTTGGCACACATCTGGTCCGTATTTCCCGAGGGCTCCATCTATGCCCCTCGTTTCTTTCCTCAAAGTCTGCCAGAGAGTTAGTACCCTTGGACTTTTCTTCTCTCGGAGAAGAACAGTATAATGTGCCTTTTACACTTCAAGAACTGGAGGCAACGCTCTCAGCTTGCCGATCATCGGCAGCTGGGCCTGATGACATTCATATTCGTATGTTACAACATTTACATCGGTCAGCCCTTGTAGTCCTCTTACACCTCTTCAATCTTATTTGGGCACAAGGAGTTCTTCCCCAGCTGTGGAAATCTGCCATTGTTCTCCCTTTCCGCAAACCGGGTACTACAGGACATGATGCCTCCCACTATCGCCCCATCGCTCTTACAAGTGCAGTTTGCAAAGTGATGGAACGCCTCGTAAATCGACGTTTAATGTGGTATTTAGAGACTCACAACAGTCTCTCCGCTAGTCAATATGGCTTTCGTAAGGGTCGTTCTACCATAGACCCCTTACTACGCTTGGATACGTATGTTCGTAATGCCTTTGCGAATAATCACTCAGTTATTGCCATATTTTTTGACCTTGAGAAGGCATATGACACAACTTGGAGGTATAATATTTTGGCCCAGGCCCATTCCTTAGGCCTCCGAGGCAATCTACCATCCTTCCTTAAGAACTTTTTAACTGACAGACATTTCCGTGTTCGAGTCAATAATGTTCTTTCCCCGGACTTCGTCCAAGCTGAAGGTGTCCCTCAGGGATGTGTTCTAAGCACAACACTTTTTCTCCTTGCTATAAATGATTTGGCCTCTGTTCTTCCACCCAATATTTGGTCATCACTCTATGTTGATGACTTCGCTATTGCTTGTGCAGGCGCTGACTGTCACCTTATTGCAGTTTCTCTCCAGCATGCGGTCGACCGTGTTTCCACTTGGGCCACCACACATGGGTTTAAATTTTCAAGTACCAAAACTCACCAAATTACTTTCACTAGACGCTCTGTTATCTCCGATCATCCTTTGTATCTCTATGGCTCCCGTATCCCCGAACGTGATACAGTCAGGTTTCTAGGCCTTCTCTTTGACCGTCGGTTAACCTGGAAACCTCACATTACCTCTCTGAAGGCAACTTGTCACAGCCGGCTAAACCTTCTTAAAACCCTTGCTCATCTTTCCTGGGGAGCTGATCGTCGAACTCTGCTTCGCCTACATTCAGCCCTCGTTTTATCGAAACTCGATTATGGTGACCAGATTTATTCCGCGGCCTCTCCTGCTACTCTCTCTAGCCTTAACTCTATCCATCACCAAGGCTTACGTTTGTGCCTTGGTGCTTTTCGCTCTTCCCCTGTTGAGAGCCTCTATACAGAAGCAAATGTTCCATCCTTGTCTGATCGCCGTGATGCCCATTGCCTTCGTTACTATGTACGCTCTCACGATCTACACAATCCTTCCATTTATAGAATGGTCACCGATATTAGTAGACATTCTTTATTCGTTCGCCGCCCCTGTTTGCTCCGTCCCTTTTCTCTTCGCCTACTTTCCCTCTTGTCTTCCCTTCAGTTACCACCTTTATATGTTCATGTAGCATCTCACTTTTCCCTACCCCCCTGGGAAGTTCCAGCTGTTCGGGTCTGTTCTTTCTCACTCCCTTGCTCGAAAGCTCAACTGCCTACGGTGGCTTCCCGCTCTCTTTTTCTTGATCACTTCCACTCTCACTCTCATGCCACCGCTGTGTACACAGATGGCTCTAAGTCTTCAGACGGCGTCGGATTCGCAGCAGTGTTTCCGGACAGCGTCGTACGAGGGCATTTACTATCTTCAGCTAGCATTTTTACTGCTGAACTGTATGCCATTCTTGCAGCACTTATTCGTATCGCATCTATGCCTGTGTCATCATTTGTAGTAGTCTCAGACTCCCTTAGTGCTCTACAGGCTATACGAAAATTTGATACATCTCATCCCCTAGTTCTCCGTATCCAACTTTGGCTACGCCGTATCTCTACCAAACATAAAGATATTGTTTTTCGTTGGGTCCCTGGTCATGTCGACGTACAGGGCAATGAACAGGCAGACACTGCTGCGCGGTCAGCAGTATATGACCTACCAATTTCCTATCGAGGTGTTCCATTTCTGGACTATTTTGCTGCAATAGCTACCCACCTTCGCACCCGTTGGCAACAACGTTGGTCAACTCTGCTCGGTAACAAACTTCATTCTATTAAACCGAGCATAGGTTACTGGCCGTCTTCTTGTCATCAGTGCCGAGGTTGGGAGACCACTCTCTCCCGCCTTCGCATTGGCCACACTCGTCTTACTCATGGGTATCTCATGGAGAGGCACCCTGTTCCTCTCTGTGAGCAGTGTCAAGTTCCAGTATCGATTAGCCACATTCTGTTAGACTGCCCTCTCTATCAACGAGCACGCAGAATTTACCTCCAACGTCGTCTTCGTTCTCCTACTCTCTCTTTACCTTCCCTTCTTGCTGATGGACCCTCCTTTAATCCTGACTCTCTCATTGACTTCTTGACAACGACTGATTTACTCCACAAACTCTGATGATACTTTTCGCACTCCCCTCAGCCCTTTCTGGTTCAGTCTCTTGCTGCCCTTTACCCTTTCACCATCCACTGCCCCGCTGTTATCCGTAACCTGTTGCTCATCCATCTCCCTTTTGCCACCTGATGCCCTCGCTTCCTTCCTGCCCTGCAGCGCTGTATAGTCCTTGTGGCTTAGCGCTTCTTTTTGATTATAATAATAATAATAATAGACTGGAGAATACACTAGACCTCATCTTCACTAACAATGATGATCTGATAAGAAATGTCACCATATCAAAAACAATATACTCAGATCACAACATAATTGAGGTTCAGACATGTATGCGTGGAGCCCCAGACCGACATTGTGACCAGGCCTCCTGGTAGATCAGAGCCTGATCAACCAGGTTGTTGCTGCTGGCTGCATGCAAACCAACGTACGAGCCACAGCCCGGCTGATCAGGAACTGACTTTAGGTGCTTGTCCAGTGCCAGCTTGAAGACTGCCAGGGGTCTGTTGGTAATCCCCCTTATGTGTGCTGGGAGGCAGTTGAACAGTCTCGGGCCCCTGACACTTATTGTATGGTCTCTTAACGTGCTAGTGACCCCTGCTTTTCATTGGGGGGATGGTGCATCGTCTGCCAAGTCTTTTGCTTTCGTAGTGAGTGATTTTCGTGTGCAAGTTCGGTACTAGTCCCCCTAGGATTTTCCAGGTGTATATAATCATGTATCTCTCCCTCCTGCGTTCCAGGGAATACAGGTTTAGGAACCTCAAGCGCTTCCAGTAATTGAGGTGTTTTATCTCCGTTATGCGCGCCGTGAAAGTTCTCTGTACATTCTCCAGGTCGGCAACTTCACCTGCCCTGAAAGGTGCCGTCAGTGCGCAGCAATACTCCAGCCTAGATAGAACAAGTGACCTGAAGAGTGTCATCATGGGCTTGGCCTCCCTAGTTTTGAAGGTTCTCATTATCCATCCTGTCATTTTTCTAGCAGATGCGATTGATACAATGTTATGGTCCTTGAAGGTGAGATCCTCTGACATTATCACTCCCAGGTCTTTGACGTTGGTGTTTCGCTCTATTTTGTGGCCAGAATTTGTTTTGTACTCTGATGAAGATTTAATTTCCTCATGTTTACCATATCTGAGTAATTGAAATTTCTCATCGTTGAACTTCATATTGTTTTCTGCAGCCCACTGAAAGATTTGGTTGATGTCCGCCTGGAGCCTTGCAGTGTCTACAATGGAAGACACTGTCATGCAGATTCGGGTGTCATCTGCAAAGGAAGACACGGTGCTGTGGCTGACATCCTTGTCTATGTCGGATATGAGGATGAGGAACAAGATGGGAGCGAGTACTGTGCCTTGTGGAACAGAGCTTTTCACCGTAGCTGCCTCGGACTTTACTCTGTTGACGACTACTCTCTGTGTTCTGTTAGTGAGGAAATTATAGATCCATCGACCGACTTTTCCTGTTATTCCTTTAGCACGCATTTTGTGCGCTATTACGCCATGGTCACACTTGTCGAAGGCTTTTGCAAAGTCTGTATATATTACATCTGCATTCTTTTTGTCTTCTAGTGCATTTAGGACCTTGTCGTAGTGATCCAATAGTTGAGACAGACAGGAGCGACCTGTTCTAAACCCATGTTGCCCTGGGTTGTGTAACTGATGGGTTTCTAGATGCGTGGTGATCTTGCTTCTTAGGACCCTTTCAAAGATTTTTATGATATGGGATGTTAGTGCTATTGGTCTGTAGTTCTTTGCTGTTGCTTTACTGCCCCCTTTGTGGAGTGGGGCTATGTCTGTTGTTTTTAGTAACTGTGGGACGACCCCCGTGTCTATGCTCCCTCTCCATAGGATGGAAAAGGCTCGTGATAGGGGCTTCTTGCAGTTCTTGATGAACACAGAGTTCCATGAGTCTGGCCCTGGGGCAGAATGCATGGGCATGTCATTTATCGCCTGTTCGAAGTCATTTGGCGTCAGGATAACATCGGATAGGCTTGTGTTAATCAAATTTTGTGGCTCTCTCATAAAAAATTCATTTTGATCTTCGACTCTCAGTCTGGTTAGCGGCTCGCTAAAAACTGAGTCATATTGGGACTTGAGTAGCTCACTCATTTCCTTGCTGTCATCTGTGTAGGACCCATCTTGTTTAAGTAGGGGCCCAATACTGGACGTTGTTCTCGACTTTGATTTGGCATAGGAGAAGAAATACTTTGGGTTTCTTTCGATTTCATTTATGGCTTTTAGTTCTTCCCGCGATTCCTGACTCCTATAAGATTCCTTTAGCTTAAGTTCGATGCTTGCTATTTCTCTGACCAGTGTCTCCCTACGTATTTCAGATATATTGACCTCTTTTAGCCGCTCTGTTATTCTTTTCCGTCGCCTGTAAAGGGAGCGCCTGTCTCTTTCTATTTTACATCTACTCCTCCTTTTTCTTATAGGAATAAGCCTTGTGCATACATCGAGTGCCACCGAGTTAATCTGTTCTAGGCATAAGTTGGGGTCTGTGTTGCTTAGTATATCTTCCCAGTTTATATCGGTTAGGACTTGGTTTACTTGGTCCCACTTTATGTTTTTGTTATTGAAGTTGAATTTGGTGAATGCTCCCTCGTGACTAATCTCATTTTGTCGGTCTGGGGCTCCACGCATACATGTCTGAACCTCAATTATGTTGTGATCTGAGTATATTGTTTTTGATATGGTGACATTTCTTATCAGATCATCATTGTTAGTGAAGATGAGGTCTAGTGTAGAGCATATTATTTGTGTATGTTACTAGGTATAATAATTGCTGGTTTATTGGCGGTCAGTATAAACAGCATGGTTGATCAGGTCCTGATCCACCACGAGGCCTGGTCACGGACCGGGCCACGGGGGCGTTGCTCCCTGAAACCCCTTCCAGGTATACTTTACCCCTCCAGGTATGTGTATCTGTTTCTGAATAAACTTACTTATTCCTCTCTTTTATATATTTTGTTCACCTCCAGTTATCTCTGACTTGAAAAAAAAAAAATGATTAATGGGCTGTGTATGTCCCAGCTTGTTAGAGCTTCACTAAGCTGGTGGTTTAGCGCTTCCTTTTGATTATAATAATTCACTAAGCTGGTAAATGTCGCTAAAGTGTGGCATATTTAAATGAAAAGTTTCACTTCTGTCTTCCCCAGCCTGGGTATGCTGCACGACGGCTATGGTAACTCCTGCCCCAAGAATGGCTACATTATGTCTGCCTCTCGCTCCACCAGTGGTGAGACCAACTGGTCTTCCTGCTCCAGGGAAGTCCTCGAAAAAAACAGGTAATATCTTCAATTATTAGTAGCATTATATTTATTGGAGACGTTAAACCTATAGGGATCATACAGCGACTGGGAAATGGGAGGCAATCAGGTTCAATTACTCAAATGAAGAGTCCCTAAGCAGCACCAAGTAACCTCCCTCGAGCAGGTACAGGAATCTACACAACGCTGGTTCACAAATGCATTTTGCATCTTTCAGTTTGTAGCTCTAATCCTACCGGAGCTTATTGACATGTTAATAAGAACTGACAATATACCTCGGCTCCTTTAAAAACTCTAAGGCATTCGAACGCCCTAACTTGGATACCACAGTAGTAGTGGGCTTACATTAGGTACCTACTTACTGTTATGGGGAATAGGGGCAACAGGTGTAGGGAAACATATCCAGTGTTACAATACATGCCAGGATTGAACACCTGTCATTAAGTGTGCACTGAGTATGCAACCACTTGAGCCATGAGCCACATATTAATAAGTGCTAAACTTATAAAGGTTATGCAGCACCTGGTAAATGGGTGGTAATTTGGCTTGATCCCAGGAAGATGATGGTAACACCGATTCCCTGGATCAAGAACCCTTCACCAGCCTCAGTCCACCCCTTAAAAGAGTATCACGTGAAAATTTGTTCAGCTCTTCAATACTACATTTCGTGCAAACTTTATTACATATTAATTAGATAAAATATTGTGTTTTACCCTTCAAAGGAGAAGCATATGCCTTGATTCCTGCGAAATAACTCTTGATCCAGTTAATTATATATACAGTGGACCCTCAAACAACGATATTAATCCGTTCCACAGAGCTTATCTTAGGCGAATTTATCGTTAGTCGAATTGTCCCCATAAGAAATAATGGAAATCCAATTAATCCATTCCAGACAGCCAAAAGTATTAAAATTTTTTTTTTTTTCATGAAATATACATTTCCCTACAAAGAAAACAATGAGACATGCACAATAACTACATAAATAAATGTTAAAATGACACTTGCCTTTATTGAAGAGTACTGATGAGTGATGAGACACTGTTTTTCTTGAACACACTGGGATTTTCAGTGGTACACGAGTAAAGGCTGAAGCCTTTACTTGTATATTACAACAAAACATGAGTTAGCCTGTCTTTCATAGGCTTGTGTCCTGGGAGTGCCTTTTCCTCCTGAGTAATGTAGGTCCTGTTTGGCATTTTCTTCCAGAACTGGCCTATTTTGTCACAACTGAACACTTGTTGGGGTTGGAAATTTTCAGCTTCACCATGCCTTATCACACTGTGTATGCCACTAGGTTTCTTAAATCTCTCAAACCAACCTTTGCTGGCCTTAAATTCACCAATATGAGCACTAGTTCCAGGCATTTTTTCCTGTTCACCTGGGTTAGTAGACTGGTGTGGGTCGCATCCTGGGGGACAAGATTAAAGACCCCAATGGAAATAAGTTAGTCCTCGATGATGCACTGACTTTCTTGGGTTATCCTGGGTGGCTAACCCTCTGGGGTTAATTGTTTATCGGTAATTGTTTCTCGTTAAGCCACACCAAAAACACACTCTCCACATCTTCAAGTAGTACAGCTGATGGTGGTGGAGCAACAGCTGATGGTGGTGCAGCAGCAACAGCTGACTGTGGTGCAGCAGCAGCTGACCGTGGCACGATAGTATTTCTCACCCTTTTTACCACAGGGTTGGCACTAGAAGCTTTCTTTGGGCCCATGGTGGCTTATTTAGCAGTTACAAGCGCTAAAAACAATGAAATAATACAAAATTTTTCGAATATGAATGGAACCGGCCACCCTGGCTTGTAAACAATGACGGCAGGGGCAGCTGAGGTGCTCAGGCTGGACAGACAGGTTCGGAACAAATCACGTTGGTAGGGCCAAAATTTTTACTCTCAAACGCTTCGTTGGACGAATTTATCGTTAGACGATGCCTTCGTTGGCCGAGGGTCCACTGTACTCTTTCATTTCCCTTTTAGCCAATGGAGAATCAGTCCTCCATCACTCGTCAAGCTCTATGATCCATAGGGGTCATTCAGCTTCACACAAAGAAATTAATTAAATTCCCCCTTGTGCAATGACCCCTACAGATTTAGCACTTCTCCATGTGTAAACAACATACTTTACGCTTTTCTTAAAACACACCCATACCTTAATTTGTTTGAACTGAACTATCAGTATGTATTACACAAATAATGAATCTCATGTTCCAACTTTTAACTTTCTGAGATCTATCAGACACCTTCATATGTCATCCACACTGCCAGAAAGCTGAGCAGGGACAGTTGCTACTTGTGAACTCTTTGTAATGGTTTGTTTGTTTAATAGCGCACCATGTTTGAACGAAGTGACAGAGGAGAGCCACAGACATGACCATACTAAGTTTGAGCAACTGCCAGGGCAAACATGGGATGCGTATGACCAGTGCCGCATCTTCCTGCGAGATGAGGAAGCTACACTCTACAACGAGACTCTTGATCAGGTGATCAAATCTCTCCTGCTGCCATGTATTTCTATAGTTTGTATGTGCATACATGTTTAAATTATGGTTTGTATGTGTATATGTACATGTTTAATTATAATTATTGTTTAAAGATTTGCTAAATCTGTATGAATTATACAGCACAAGCTTGTACAGTATTATTATAATCATAACTAAGTGCTAAACCCACAAGGGTCATACAGCATTGCACAAGAGTGAAAACAATTAGTGTCAAAGTAGATGCAATAGGTTAGTTTCTGTTTGAGTAAAATAGTAAGTCTGTGGTGAAGGAGGGACTTAGGGCAAGGAGGTCAGTTAGAGTGAGAGCGTTGGAGCATTTCACTTGTTCATGATACGTAAATTCTGAGTGCTTTCTGACAAACTACTAATATATAGTGAACAAAGCTCAACCTTGCTGCCTTTACAGAAGGGTGCTAGGCATCTTTCCATGTGGTATTTGCTCAAGTCGAGTATGTACGCATTTGATTCATAATCACGAGATCATAGTTTCCCATACTCGACAGTAAACAAAAGAAGATTGCTGTGGACCCAACTGAATGGTTTGATGGAAAGTAATTTATTGTTCTTTAACCCGGATTAATTTTGTTTTCAGTGACTTCAAAGTTTGGAGACTACTAGAAATAGTCCGAGAAAGTGAGTTCCCTGTCAGAGACTGGCAGGCTGTGAATGGCTGAGTGGATTTGTCTGTAAGTTCTATGCTCTGAACATCAGTGTGTCAGGGACCCAGCAAAAAACTATTTATTTGCTAAAAAAAAAAAACAGTCATATACAAAGTACAATGTGGCACCTCAATTACTGTACTCCTTGGAACACAAGAGTCAGTACCTGGCCTGCCGGGCTGTGGTTCATATGTCAGTTTGCATGTGGCCAGGAGTAACAGCCTGGTTGAGCAGGCCTTGATCCACCAAGAGGACTCATCATGGACCAGGCAACGGGGGCATTGACCCCCAGAACACCCTCCAAGTATACTCCAGGAAGTTGGAAACAATGAATGAGGAGGTGGCCATAGCTGCAATGTTTATGATAGTGACAAGTATTATACATAACTCTGTTGTGAATATGATAATTCACAAATGTCCTTGGATTACTCGATCTGAAAGAAGCAACCACATGCCCTACTCCACCTGAGGATTTCTAACTGTTGGCATACATGGCAAAAGAATGAAAATGTAATTCAAAGCATTCAAGAAAGAGTGAGTGTTTGTAGCAGACATGAACTTTTGGGCATTGAAGGGAAGAGGAGAAAACTCAAGTCATCAGAACTTTCAAGGAGTAAGTGGGAAAAGTATTATACAGGATGAATGCAAAGGGAAATAAATTAATGTTAATAAAACTCAATGTACAGTGCCAGCACTCTGAAGGAGGGGTGTTAATGTTGCAGTTTTATAACTAGTGTCAGCATGCCACTGGCAAGACAGTGATGGAATGAACGATGAGTTTTTTCTTTCTCGGGCCACCCTGCCTTGGTGAGAAATGGCCATGTGTTAATAAAATAAAAAATAAAAGTTCATGTACAAATTAAAGATGTATAATAAATCTGATTGATGATTAAAAGAATTAGTTTACTTAAGTCAGTAATTATCATGTACATGGGAGTATTGTGAGGGTCATAGAAGCAGATAGGCATCTCATCAATCCTGCAAGGGGATGTTTGTCTCTGTATACAGGTTCTTGACTGGAGAAGACCAAAAAGCCTGAAACATAATCCTTGATAATGAATGGGATCAAGTTTAGAAAGATTAACTGGTGAGTTTAAGGAATATATGTTTGGTCTCTGTGATCTAGCTTTAACAATTTAGGGCTGCATGTGGGTTTATGTGAGACTTCTATGACCTTCAACAAGCAAAGAAAAAGAAAAGAAATTTGATTATCCCATTCTAAGATAGGGAAACTATACAGGTTGATCAGGCCCAGATCCACTGGGAAGCCTGGTCATGGACTGGGCCACGGAGGCGTTGATCCCTGGAATACCCTCCAGATAGGTATAATTTTATCAGTAAAAAGTTTTAAACCCCTAGGTAGTAGGTTGGTAGACAGCAACCACCCAGCCAGGTACTACTGTTCTGCCAAGTAAGTGTGAAACAGAAACCTGTAATTATTTTACATGATGGTAGGACTGCTTGTGTCTTTTTTCTGGCTCATAAACATACAGGATAACAGGTATATCTTGCTACTTCTACTTAGGTCACACTACACATGCATGTACATACATATATATTTACACATCCATCTGGGTTTTCTTCTTATTTTCTTAATAGGTCTTGTTCATTATTTCCTCTTATCTCCATGGGGAAGTGGAAAAGAATTCTTCCGTAAGCCATGAGTGTCGTAAGAGGCAGCTAAAATGCCCGGAGTAAGGGGCTAGTAACACCTTCGGTATTAATTAGGTCACCCTGCCTCAGTGGGATACAGCCAATTTGTTGAAAAAAAAAATTTAAACCATGCAAGATGACCCAGTTGAAAGCACAATCATTAGTATATTGAAGAGAGGTTACAAAGAGTCTGACAAGTGATAAAAAATACACAGTTGCAAAGAAGAATTTTATTGAGATGTTTCACTTGTGGAGCAGACTTCTTCAGTCAATACACAGGGAAACACAAAGAAATTTATACAACAAACATAGTTGGGCGAGTGGTCAGTGAGGTCCCTGTGTGGGTGAATGAAAGATGGGGGCACTGCAGGAAGCCTACCAGCTCTTTCAATAACCTGTTGATGTAAGATGAGTTTAGATTAAGGTTTGGCTAATGTGAAAGTTCTTTCATTCTGTTAGATGTATTTTATGTACAGATCAGCAAAGCTTCCTGGCATCTGTCTTGTTTTGTCCATTTCTTTTTGACCACCAGGGTATTCTTCCAAGACATCATGTGTATAGGTTTTATTTGTTCAAACCATACCACGGGTAGGAACTGAACTCGTAGCGAGTCATAAAACTCAATCCCCATCCATGGTATGGTTTGTTTGCAATAGTGTCATTACAATTTCGTGACTTATTCATTCAAGTCCTGCAGGCACACAGATACCTCCAGTAGCTTACAGATCAGGTTGGAGGTAATTTAAGGTGTTCAATCCCTTAGCTTTGATAGAAAGTACTGTATTCAGTTCCTCAGTCTTGATAGCAAGTACTGTATTCAGTTCCTCAGCCTTGACAGCAGGTACTGTATTCAGTTCCTCAGCCTTGATCTTAAGCAGACACACAGTAAAAATGTCTCGCCAATAAATACCCAGTTGCAGCATATGTGCCCCACTCATTAACTTGTTGGTATTGTATACCATTAATGTAATGGCCCTCACAGTGCTTTTCATGAATACAGCATTAACATTTAATACAAGACAAAGCTGTTTATGTTTGGGTGTTTAGAGTAAGAATTAAACTGTTACCATGGTTGCAGAGTGTATGCGCTTCAGTCATGTGTCGCAGTCCCAATCGCATCGGATACTTCAAGGCTGGACCTGCCCTAGATGGGACATTCTGTGGCAACAAAAGTGTAAGTGATATTTAACTATTAACTATTGGTAATAAAAAATAATACCTGTTTTTTTTTACACATCGACTGTGTCCCACTGAGGCAAGGTGACCCGAAAAAGAAACACATTTACCATCATTCACTCCAATACTGTCTTGCCAGAGGTGCCAGTGCTACAGTTAAAAAGCTGCAACATATCTCCACCCCTCCTTCAGAGTGCAGGCACTGTACTTCCCACCACTGAACCCAAATGGGTCATGTAGCAATGCTAACTATTCACTAGTATTTAACATTGTTCACATGTTACTCAGATCCCACACTCAAGACTCCCTAGCATTAACACACACAATCTTTACAGTGTGCTGTTGTGAAAAAGAGCCAAATATAATTTTGTAATTATAGTAATGTGGCTAATGATTAAGTAAATCCCCCATCTTATGGATTAAAATCCCTTGATGTTAGTGTCAAGGTGGGATGTGATATTAATATGGTATCTTAGTTGATAGATCCTAAAATTAACCCAATGCAGTATAATGGGAATTATCTAACAACTGATTGTACTGCAAAGAAAATAAATCAAGATGAATGTTGTGTGTTGGAGTATCATAAGGATGTATCAGTAATAGATACTGTGTGTCAGTGGTGTATCGCAGGTGTGTGCACACGGTGGAGGATGGACACAGCACCCAGTGTGGTGGCCGGTGGGTGGGGAGACTGGCACCACAACCAGTGCACCTCTGGCTGTCTCTTCAACGCTCGTGGTGTCCAGGTGAGTCCTCACTCACACCTCATTTTATTCCTGATTCTATATAACAAACAATGAAAATATAGAATTCAAATGTTAAAATGAAGAAGGCAAGCTTGGACCATTTGAAACAAAACTGGAATACTGTGTACAAATAAAGTAGAACAGATGTACATACAGCATTATGTACATACTGCAGGTTTCACAGCGCACCTGTTCGAATCCCAAGCCCAAGAACACTATTGAGCGCTGCCAGGGCGTCTCCACCCTCCTCCATACCTGTGACGATCAAGAGGTAACCCATTCATCCCTACAACAATCGCCACAATAAATATACATTAGCATAACTATTAACCCTTAAACTGTTCAAACGTAGATCTACGTTGACATGCGTAGCGCTCCAACCTTTATTTTCACCATTTGAAAGCGTGTAAAATTGGACATAGATCTATGTTCGGAGCACTATGCATGTCAATGTAGATCTACGTTTGGACAGTTTAAGGGTTAATGAACATCATGATAATTATATACTTTAAGCATTTTTCAATGTGTTAGTATAGCCAGAGTATGAGTACACCTACCATCCGACTTACGACCTACTCGACTTAAGAACGTAAGAAAGGAACACTGCAACAGGCCTGTTGGCCCATACTAGGCAGGTCCTTTACAATTCATCCCACTAACAAAACATTTGACCAACCCAATTTTCAATGCTACCCAAGAAATAAGCTCTGATGTGCAAGTCCCACTCAAATCCAACCCCTCCCACTTGTGTACTTATCCAACCTAAATTTGAAACTACCATGTTTTTTTACGCCAGATTTCTGGGAAATAAAGAACCGTTTGTGTTGTACACAGTGTTTATCCTAAACCTTTTGGTATAAAATACAGTACTAACAGCATAAAAAGTAAAGTAAAAAATGAAATACCAAAATAAAACAATAAAATAAGATCATTACAAAAGTGTGTTGTTGATGTTCAGTAGTAATGTTTGACTTACGTCCATTTTGACTCGTGACCGGTTGGTCGGAACCAAGCTTGGTCGTAAGTCGGATGGTACCTGTCCTCATAAGAGTTGCAGAAATGTTTATTTTTTAAAATATTCTTATATTTGTTTTATATTAATAAATTTAAGAAATACAATAAGAATAAAATAACTGGTTTACAGTGAAACATAATGAATAAAACAGTATACTATATGCAGCATAAATTGGTAGGGTAATAACACTGCTTTACGTTAATGCAAGGCATGTGTCTGCGTGTGTGTGTGTGTATGCAGGTATGCAAGGGACGCAGGATGGCAGTGACAGAGTATGCTGACAAAAAATGCAATGAGTTCTCCACAGTGGTGACTGACCTCCAGCCCATCGGTGCTCAGGCACCCCACAACCCAGGTGAGCATCAGTCGGTGCCACTAGACTTATACTGCCTCTAACACATCTGCACCTCCACCACCACACTCATTCCATTACCACCACCTCAGTCATAATTATGACAATGAAAGAAAGACAATACAATCATTTTAGGGCATGTTTAACGGAAAAGTTTCATTTTTGGGACCTTGGTCATTCCGAATGTGCATAAGAGTGGGAAAAACATTAGCCTATATGTATAGTCATTAAAGCCCATGAGTAGAAAAGAGGTCCGGTAGTATATCACCTGACTGGTGTGTCCAGTGGCGGATAAAACGAAGCTTGTATGATTATGTGTTCCAACATGGCGGTGATACTATAACTTTCTGCTTTTGTGTGACTGCTAGTTATAGTAGTAAGGGAAGCTTCTGAACAAAGGCATCTGTAGAGATTAGATTCTGTGAAAATTATGTATTGTAAGATTGTTTTTCCTACCTTTATGTTCCTCACATTTTGAGTGACAATAGTCCCAGGATGGAAATGTTTGCATTAAACATGTCCTAAAAGGATTACACTTTGTCTTTTCCACTACTTGTAAATATCACACGCAGTGCCTGTATATTCATCTTATCATACATCAGTACTTAGTTTCTTCAGTGAGACTGATTTAGTGAAAGTGTTGAATGATGAAAGATTTTTCTTTCTTTTTGAGTCACCCAGCCTCGGTGGGAAATGGCCATGTTAAAAAAAAAATTTAATACATTTAGTAATGTATTTTTTAATTATCATTAGTATATACACTGCATTGAATTCTATGAGGTGAATCATAGAATTGATGAGGGAAAAAGAGTGAGTGGTGCACTTAGGAGTCTGTGGAGACAGAGAACTTTGTCCTTGGAGGCAAAGAGGGGAATGTATGAGAGTATAAAACGCTCTTATATGGGTGTGAAGCATGGGTGATGAATGTTGCAGCAAGGAGAAGGCTGGAGGCAGTGGAGATGTCATGTCTGAGGGCAATGTGTGGTGTGAATATAATGCAGAGAATTCGTAGTTTGGAAGTTAGGAGGAGGTGCGGGATTACCAAAACTGTTGTCCAGAGGGCTGAGGAAGGGTTGTTGAGGTGGTTCGGACATGTAGAGAGAATGGAGCGAAACAGAATAACTTCAAGAGTGTATCAGTCTGTAGTGGAAGGAAGGCGGGGTAGGGGTCGGCCTAGGAAGGGTTGGAGGGAGGGGGTAAAGGAGGTTGTGTGTGCGAGGGGCTTGGACTTCCAGCAGGCATGCGTGAGCGTGTTTGATAGGAGTGAATGGAGACAAATGTATTTTTTAATTATCATTAGTATATACACTGCATTGTGCTTGTTACATATGGTGTATGTAACATTTGTCAGGAACAAACATAAACAACTGTTCCTTGCTACAGTTCAGAATTACTTTTGTCCATCCCATAATTTTCTCATTGGTTCCATCATACTATACAATCTATTACATAAATTTGCACCTAGATAAGAGCAACAAATACAACAATATATGGTGGAAGCATGGGAAAATAGCCTCTTTGTGTTTATTCTTAAGTTGAACACCATTCTGTAAGCTTATAATATTTGACTGTATAATGCATTGTTTATGCTTGAAGTTATTTACTGCAGATTTATACTTTAAATGCAATTAACCTAAATGATGATATTGTAGCTGGAATAATTCAGAAATAACCCTCACTTAAGAGAAGAAACTTTAAATAATATTTTGTTCCTTCTTAGAGCATTATCAAGTCACAATTGAGTAAGAAAAAGCAGAGAAGACCATAAGACAGGTCAGAAAGAGGGAGGGGGAAAGATGGTAGCAGCAGCAGTAGTAGTAGTTGTTGCTGTAGTAGTAGTAGTAGAAGCAGTAGTAATAGAAACAGTAAAAATCATGTTGGTAGTAGTGATAAATTGCATCTCAAAGGGATGGAAAAGCAATTAATCCCACCCTCTAACATAAATCCCCAAGGGGCTCACAAAAGAACAAAAAAAAAAAAAAAAAAAAAATGCACTGTAAAAAGTCTGATCATCTACGCTAGGAAAGAGAGAAGAAACAATTAGAGCAAAAGTTAGAAGACAGGGAAGACATAGGAAATAGAAATACAGAAGACAGATTAAAACAAAGTGAAGGCAGAAGTCATTTGAAGTTTTCTCTGTAAAGTGTGGGTTATATGTGAAACTTAATGACATACAATATGGTACTGTATTGTAGTTAAGCAAAATAAAGTTTAATCCTTGAGAGTTCAGGTCGTCAGTGGCAGGCATGCGCCATCTTCTGCAAACGAGCTTCAGGAACATGGTACTCACCTAGAACTGATCTCAGCTACTTGCCACATTTTGACACCTACTTTCCTGATGGTACTCCATGCCATGAAGACGCTGGAAAGCAATTCTACTGCCAGCGTCATCAGTGTCTTCCTTTGGTCAGTTAATGGTTCTTATTCAGTAACATTATATTCAGGGGAAAGTGCTCAATCCATAAGGGTCATATAGAAGCCTGGGAATGACAGGTAATCACATCTGATCCATGAAAAGGGAAGGCAAGAGACTTTCACCAGCAGCAACACTCCTCCTTTGAAAAATAATCTATAATACCTTTGTGATTACATTTCTACCAGAGGTGCAAATATCAATATCCTTCCAGACTTAAAGGTTTTAAGGTTTTTTCTTGATTCTTGACAGTGCATATTACATAATTTTAAGATCAATATAATTTGTTCACTCGTGTGTTAAACAGGGGGAACGAGAAGCCAAGTTCCTGCAGAATCCTGACCCAGAGTGGGATGTTCATGTGTACCAAAATGCTCCACCACAACCTTCCAACAATACTGTCCCTGTGCAGGTGACCAAAATTTTCGAGCTCACCAAAAATATGGCTCCACTTCAGGTAAGATAGTGTTATTCCATCCTTCATTTGTGATCAAACCATTCAACAGCCATCTGCTTTTTGACCTGTGCCTTTGAAAGCACCACAGACTTCAAATTTATTAATTCTTTATTCTCTGCAAAATATTCTTCACAACACACACTAATCTGACATGGCAGTACCACTGCCTCCAGCTTCCTCCTTCCTTTAACATTCAGAGACTGTGCCTAACACCTATACATGTGTTGGCACCACTATATTTTAACTAGTAGCTCTGGCAAGAGTAAAAGTACTTCTTCTTTCAACAAACCGGCTGTATCCCAATGAAGCATTGGGATACACAAAAGTTTCTCTTTTTAACTTTAGTAATGCATACAGAAGGGGTTACTAGCCCCTTACTCCCGGCATTTTAGTTGCCTCTTATGACACGCATGGCCTACTGAGGAAGAATTCTGTTCCACTTTCCCATGGAGATAAGAGAAAATAAACAAAAACAAGTAAGAAAATAGAAGAAAACCCAGAAGGGTGTGTATACATATGCTTGTACATGCATGTGTAGTGTGACCTAAGTGTAAGCAGAAGTAGCAAGATGTACCTGAAATCTTGCATGTTTATGAGACAGAAAAAAAGACACCAGTAAACCTACTATCATGTAAAACAATTACAGGCTTTCGTTTTGCACTCACTTGGTAGTATCTCCCTGGGCAGTTGCTGTCTACAAACCTACTACCTAGAAGTTGCTGTCTACAAACCTGGAGAGAAGGGGTGCTTGGAGTTGGAGAGTTGTGCAGGAGTAGAAGGGGTTACCAGCCCCTTGCTCCCGGCATTTTAGTTGCCTCTTATGACACGCATATTTCTACTGAATCTATTATGCAGATACAAAAAATGAGCAAATTATATTGAAGTTAGCATACAATTTAGACAAACTACACAAGACAAAATGTTTAATAAAACATCTGAATTATAGTTTAGCTCTTATTCATGTGGTTATATTCTTGTCTTGTGGTTATATGCTGGTGTCTTTTGTCTGTCTCATAAATATATAATATATGCAAGATTACAGGCATGTCTTGCTACTTCTACTTACACTTAGGTCACACTACACATACATGTACACGCTTATTTATACACACTCATCTGAGTTTTCTTTGATTTTATCTTAATAGTTCTTGGTCTTATTACTTTTCCTTTTATATCCATGGGGAAGTGGAATAAGAATCTTTCCTCCGTAAGCCATGCGTGTTGTAAAAGTCAACTAAAATGCCGGGAACAATGGGCTAGTAACCCCTTTTCCTGTAAAGATTACTAAAAAGAATAAGAAGAAGAAAATTGTCAAAGTGGGAAGTCTGAATGTGCGTGGATGTTGTGCAAATGATAAGAAAGAGATGATTGTGGATGTTATGAATGAGAAGAAACTGGATGTCCTGGCTTTAAGTGAAACAAAGCTGAAGGGGGTGGGAGAGTTTCAATGGAGAGGAATAAATGGGATTAGGTCAGGGGTTTCAAATAGAGTTAGAGCTAAAGAAGGAGTAGCAATAATGTTGAAGGATAAGCTATGGCAGGAAAAGAGGGACTACAAATGTATAAATTCAAGGATTATGTGGAGTAAAATAAAGATTGGATGTGAAAAGTGGGTTATAGTAAGCGTGTATGCACCTGGAGAAGAGAGAAGTGTAGAGGAGAGAGAGAGAGAGATTCTGGGAAATGTTCAGTGAATGCGTGGAGAGTTTTGAATCAAGTGTGAGAGTAATGGTGGTTGGGGATTTCAATGCTAAAGTGGGTAAAAATGTTATAGAGGGAGTAGTAGGTAAATTTGGGATGCCAGGGGTAAATGTAAATGGGGAGCCTTTAATTGCGCTATGTGTAGAAAGAAATTTGGTAATAATACATATTTTATGAAAAAGAAGATAAATAAATATACAAGGTATGATGTAGCACGTAATGAAAGTAGTTTGTTAGATTATGTATTGGTGGATAAAAGGTTGATGGGTAGGCTCCAGGATGTACATGTTTATAGAGGGGCAACTGATATATCGGATCATTATTTAGTTGTAGCTACAGTTAGAGTAAGAGGTAGATGGGAAAAGAGGAAGGTGGCAACAAGTAAGAGGGAGGTGAAAGTGTATAAACTAAGGGAGGAGGAAGTTCGGGCGAGATATAAGCGACTATTGGCAGAAAGGTGGGCTAGTGCAAAGATGAGTAGTGGGGGGGTTGAAGAGGGTTGGAATACTTTTAAAAATGCAGTATTAGAATGTGGGGCAGAAGTTTGTGGTTATAGGAGGGTGGGGGCAGGAGGAAAGAGGAGTGATTGGTGGAATGATGAAGTAAAGGGTGTGATAAAAGAGAAAAAGGTAGCTTACGAAAGGTTTTTACAAAGCAGAAGTGTTATAAGAAGAGCAGAGTACAGTGGACCCCTGCATAACGATCACCTCCGAATGCGACCAATTATGTAAGTGTATTTATGTAAGTGCGTTTGTACGTGTATGTTTGGGGGTCTGAAATGGACTAATCTACTTCACAATATTCCTTATGGGAACAAATTCGGTCAGTACTGGCACCTGAACATACTTCTGGAGTGAAAAAATATTGTTAACCTGGGGTCCACTGTATATGGAGAGTAAAAGAAAGGTGAAGAGAGTGGTGAGAGAGTGCAAAAGGAGAGCAGATGAAAGAGTGGGAGAGGCACTGTCAAGAAATTTTAATGAAAATAAGAAAAAATTTTGGAGTTAAACAAGTTAAGAAAGCCTAGGGAAAGTATGGATTTGTCAGTTAAAAACAGAGTAGGGGAGTTAGTAGATGGGGAGAGGGAGGTATTAGGTAGATGGCGAGAATATTTTGAGGAACTTTTAAATGTTGAGGAAGAAAGGGAGGCGGTAATTTCATGCACTGGCCAGGGAGGTATACCATCTTTTAGGAGTGAAGAAGAGCAGAATGTAAGTGTGGTGGAGGTACGTGAGGCATTACGTAGAATGAAAGGGGGTAAAGCAGCTGGAACTGATGGGATCATGACAGAAATGTTAAAAGCAGGGGGGGATATAGTGTTGGAGTGGTTGGTACTTTTGTTTAATAAATGTATGAAAGAGGGAAAGGTACCTAGGGATTGGTGGAGAGCATGTATAGTCCCTTTATATAAAGGGAAAGGGGACAAAAGAGATTGTAAAAATTATAGAGGAATAAGTTTACTGAGTATACCAGGAAAAGTATACGGTAGGGTTATAATTGAAAGAATTAGAGGTAAGACAGAATGTAGGATTGCGGATGAGCAGGGAGGCTTCAGAGTGGGTAGGGGATGTGTAGATCAAGTGTTTACATTGAAGCATATATGTAAACAGTATTTAGATAAAGGTAGGGAAGTTTTTATTGCATTTATGGATTTAGAAAAGGCATATGATAGAGTGGATAGAGGAGCAATGTGGCAGATGTTGCAAGTATATGGAATAGGTGGTAAGTTACTAAATGCTGTAAAGAGTTTTTATGAGGATAGTGAGGCTCAGGTTAGGGTGTGTAGAAGAGAGGGAGAATACTTCCCGGTAAAAGTAGGTCTCAGACAGGGATGTGTAATGTCACCATGGTTGTTTAATATATTTATAGATGGGGTTGTAAAAGAAGTAAATGCTAGGGTGTTCGGGAGAGGGGTGGGATTAAATTATGGGGAATCAAATTCAAAATGGGAATTGACACAGTTACTTTTTGCTGATGATACTGTGCTTATGGGAGATTCTAAAGAAAAATTGCAAAGGTTAGTGGATGAGTTTGAGAATGTGTGTAAAGGTAGAAAGTTGAAAGTGAACATAGAAAAGAGTAAGGTGATGAGGGTATCAAATGATTTAGATAAAGAAAAATTGGATATCAAATTGGGGAGGAGGAGTATGGAAGAAGTGAATGTTTTCAGATACAGTGGACCCCCGCATAGCGAACGCCTTGCATAGCGAACATTCCGCATAGCGAACGCTTTGATCGCTAAAATTTTGCCCCGCATAGTAGACAAAAACCCGCTCAGCGAACTTCGTCCGAGACGCGTCCAATGTGCGGCCTCAGCCAGCCTCACATGTGCCGCCTGTCCCATTGTTTACCAGCTAGCCTCCGCGGTAACATTCAAGCATACACTCGGAATATTTCGTATTATTACAGTGTTTTCGGTTCTGTTTGTTGAAAATAAGTGACCATGGGCCCCAAGAAAGCTTCTAGTGCCAACCCTGTGGTAAAAAGGGTGAGAATTAGTATGGAAATTAAGAAAGATTTTGAAGGGTTTGGGGCTAACCCTGAGAAGCCTATGCCAGTTGTGGAATCCATTGTGCCTACTTCAAAAATTAAGGAAATGTGTGCACAGTGGGTTGAACTGCAAACCTTTATGGATGAAAATCACCCTGACACAGCTGTTGCAAGGCGTGCTGGTGACTATTTCAATGACAATGTTATGGCCCATTTTAGACAAATCGTAAAGGAACGGGAGGTACAGAGCTCTATGGACAGAAAGAAGTCCAGTGACTCTGAAGCTGGTCCTAGTGGCATTAAAAGAAGAAGGGAAGTAACCCCGGAAAAGGACTTGCCTCCTCAAGTGTTAATGGAAGGGGATTCCCCTTCTAAACACTAACACTCTCTCTCCCCTCCTCCCATCCCATCAATCATCACCAGATCTTCAATAAAAGTAAGTGTCATGTAATTGTGCATGCCTTTTTCAGTTTGTGTGTACTAAAATTAACATTTTTTTGTGGTAAAAAAATTTTTTTTTCATACTTTTGGGTGTCTTGCACGGATTAATTTTATTTCCATTATTTCTTATGGGGAAAATTAATTCGCATAGCGAACATTTCGCATAACGACCAGCCCTCTTGCACGGATTAAGTTCGCTATGCGGGGGTCCACTGTACTTGGGAGTTGACGTGTCGTCGGATGGATTTATGAAGGATGAGGTTAATCATAGAATTGATGAGGGAAAAAAGGTGAGTGGTGCATTGAGGTATATGTGGAGTCAAAAAACGTTATCTATGGAGGCAAAGATGGGAATGTATGAAAGTATAGTAGTACCAACACTCTTATATGGATGTGAAGCTTGGGTGGTAAATGCAGCAGCGAGGAGACGGTTGGAGGCAGTGGAGATGTCCTGTCTAAGGGCAATGTGTGGTGTAAATATTATGCAAAAAATTCGGAGTGTGGAAATTAGGAGAAGGTGTGGCGTTAATAAAAGCATTAGTCAGAGGGCAGAAGAGGGGTTGTTGAGGTGGTTTGGTTATTTAGAGAGAATGGATCAAAGTAGAATGACATGGAAAGCATATAAATCTATAGGGGAAGGAAGGAGGGGTAGGGGTCGTCCTCAAAAGGGTTGGAAAGAGGGGGTAAAGGAGGTTTTGTGGGCTAGGGGCTTGGATTTCCAGCAATCGTGCATGAGAGTGTTAGGAGTGAATGGAGGCGAATGATACTTGGGACCTGACGATCTGTTGGAGTGTGAGCAGGGTAATATTTAGTGAAGGGATTCAGGGAAACTGGTTATGTTCATATAGTCGGACTTGAGTCCTGGAAATGGGAAGTACAATGCCTGCACTTTAAAGGAGGGGTTTGGGATATTGGCGGTTTGGAGGGATATGTTGTGTATCTTTATACGTATATGCTTCTAAGCTGTTGTATTCTGAGCACCTCTGCAAAAGCAGTGATAATGTGTGAGTGTGGTGAAAGTGTTGAATGATGATGAAAGTATTTTCTTTTTGGGGATTTTCTTTCTTTTTTGGGTCACCCTGCCTCGGTGGGAGACGGTCGACTTGTTGAAAAAAAAAAAAAAAAAATATTCTTGAAGGTTGAATATAACAAGAGGATAGCATTTTTTTTTCCCCCAAGTCGGCTGTCTCCCACCGAAGCAGGGTGACCTAAAAAGAAAGAAAATCCCCCCAAAAAAAGAAAATACTTTCATCATTATTCAACACTTTCACCACAGTCACACATAATCGCAGAATACAACAGTATTCTATGTTTATAGAGGGGCCACAGATATATCAGATCACTTTCTAGTTGTAGCTACACTGAGAGTAAAAGGTAGATGGGATACAAGGAGAATAGAAGTATCAGGGAAGAGAGAGGTGAAGGTTTATAAACTAAAAGAGGAGGCAGTTAGGGTAAGATATAAACAGCTATTGGAGGATAGATGGGCTAATGAGAGCATAGGCAATGGGGTCGAAGAGGTATGGGGTAGGTTTAAAAATGTAGTGTTAGAGTGTTCAGCAGAAGTTTGTGGTTACAGGAAAGTGGGTGCGGGAGGGAAGAGGAGCGATTGGTGGAATGATGATGTAAAGAGAGTAGTAAGGGAGAAAAAGTTAGCATATGAGAAGTTTTTACAAAGTAGAAGTGATGCAAGGAGGGAAGAGTATATGGAGAAAAAGAGAGAGGTTAAGAGAGTGGTGAAGCAATGTAAAAAGAGAGCAAATGAGAGAGTGGGTGAGATGTTATCAACAAATTTTGTTGAAAATAAGAAAAAGTTTTGGAGTGAGATTAACAAGTTAAGAAAGCCTAGAGAACAAATGGATTTGTCAGTTAAAAGTAGGAGAGGAGAGTTATTAAATGGAGAGTTAGAGGTATTGGGAAGATGGAGGGAATATTTTGAGGAATTGTTAAATGTTGATGAAGATAGGGAAGCTGTGATTTCGTGTATAGGACAAGGAGGAATAACATCTTGTAGGAGTGAGGAAGAGCCAGTTGTGAGTGTGGGGGAAGTTCGTGAGGCAGTAGGTAAAATGAAAGGGGGTAAGGCAGCCGGGATTGATGGGATAAAGATAGAAATGTTAAAAGCAGGTGGGGATATAGTTTTGGAGTGGTTGGTGCAATTATTTAATAAATGTATGGAAGAGGGTAAGGTACCTAGGGATTGGCAGAGAGCATGCATAGTTCCTTTGTATAAAGGCAAAGGGGATAAAAGAGAGTGCAAAAATTATAGGGGGATAAGTCTGCTGAGTATACCTGGTAAAGTGTATGGTAGAGTTATTATTGAAAGAATTAAAAGTAAGACGGAGAATAGGATAGCAGATGAACAAGGAGGCTTTAGGAAAGGTAGGGGGTGTGTGGACCAGGTGTTTACAGTGAAACATATAAGTGAACAGTATTTAGATAAGGCTAAAGAGGTCTTTGTGGCATTTATGGATTTGGAAAAGGCGTATGACAGGGTGGATAGGGGGGGAATGTGGCAGATGTTGCAAGTGTATGGTGTAGGAGGTAGGTTACTGAAAGCAGTGAAGAGCTTTTACAAGGATAGTGAGGCTCAAGTTAGAGTATGTAGGAAAGAGGGAATTTTTTTCCCAGTAAAAGTAGGCCTTAGACAAGGATGTGTGATGTCACCATGGTTGTTTAATATATTTATAGATGGGGTTGTAAGAGAAGTAAATGCGAGGGTCTTGGCAAGAGGCGTGGAGTTAAAAGATAAAGAATCACACATAAAGTGGGAGTTGTCACAGCTGCTCTTTGCTGATGACACTGTGCTCTTGGGAGATTCTGAAGAGAAGTTGCAGAGATTGGTGGATGAATTTGGTAGAGTGTGCAAAAGAAGAAAATTAAAGGTGAATACAGGAAAGAGTAAGGTTATGAGGATAACAAAAAGATTAGGTGATGAAAGATTGAATATCAGATTGGAGGGAGAGAGTATGGAGGAGGTGAATGTATTCAGATATTTGGGAGTGGACGTGTCAGCGGATGGGTCTATGAAAGATGAGGTGAATCATAGAATTGATGAGGGGAAAAGAGTGAGTGGTGCACTTAGGAGTCTGTGGAGACAAAGAACTTTGTCCTTGGAGGCAAAGAGGGGAATGTATGAGAGTATAGTTTTACCAACGCTCTTATATGGGTGTGAAGCATGGGTGATGAATGTTGCAGCGAGGAGAAGGCTGGAGGCAGTGGAGATGTCATGTCTGAGGGCAATGTGTGGTGTGAATATAATGCAGAGAATTCGTAGTCTGGAAGTTAGGAGGAGGTGCGGGATTACCAAAACTGTTGTCCAGAGGGCTGAGGAAGGGTTGTTGAAGTGGTTCAGACATGTAGAGAGAATGGAGCGAAACAGAATGACTTCAAGAGTGTATCAGTCTGTAGTGGAAGGAAGGCGGGGTAAGGGTCGGCCTAGGAAAGGTTGGAGAGATGGGGTAAAGGAGGTTTTGTGTGCGAGGGGCTTGGACTTCCAGCAGGCATGCGTGAGCGTGTTTGATAGGAGTGAATGGAGACAAATGGTTTTTAATACTTGACGTGCTGTTGGAGTGTGAGCAAAGTAACATTTATGAAGGGGTTCAGGGAAACCGGCAGGCCGGACTTGAGTCCTGGAGATGGGAAGTACAGTGCCTGCACTCTGAAGGAGGGTGTTAATGTTGCAGTTTAAAAACTGTATTGTAAAGCACCCTTCTGGCAAGACAGTGATGGAGTGAATGATGGTGAAAGTTTTTCTTTTTCGGGCCACCCTGCCTTACACCCTGCCTTGGTGGGAATCGGCCAGTGTGATAATAAAAAAAAAATAATAAAAATAATAATAGAAGAATATACGTATAAAGATACACAGCAACCTATGAAGATACACAGCAACCACCCAGGGAGGTACTACCGTCCTGCCAAGTGAGTGTAAAATAAAAGCCTGTAATTGTTTCACATGATGGTAGGATTGCCGGTGTCATTTGTCTCTCATAAATATGCACGATTACAGGTACATCTTGCTACTTCTACTTACACTTATGTCACACTACACACATGTACACATTTATTTATACACACTTATCTGAGTTTTCTTTGATTTTATCTTAATAGTTCTTGTTTCTTATTACTTTTCCTTTTATATCCATGGGGAAGTGGAATAAGAATCTTTCCTCTGTAAGCTATGTGTGTTGTAAAAGTCAACTAAAATGCCAGGAACAATGGGCTAGTAACCCCTTTTCTTGTAATGATCACTAAAAAGAATAATAAGAAATATTTTGAGGATAGCATATCCTAGAAAAATTGCTTAGGCATTTGAGGTTAGTGTATGAAATATGACGGTAACCAAATAGCTATGTTTAGTCAACACGTACCCTGAGAGCTAACCAATTTTTTTTCCATCAGTCTGAGCCCCTGGATTTGTACCATGTGGAAAATGAGGCCCTGTGGGAAGATGATGACTACCTCCATGTCTGAGCCTCCAGACCAATACCAGATGGAAAACGAGGCCCTGTGGGAGGATGACAACTGCCTCTATCTCTGAGCCTCTGGACCTATACCACACGGAGAACAAGAACCTGTGGGGAAAACAACGACTATCTCCATGTCTAAGCTCCTGAATTTGTACCACACGGAGAATGAAGACCTGTGGGAAGATGACTACTTCCACATTTCAGCTCCTGGATGTATCATTTGGAGAGAGGATCTGTGGAAAGATAACTCCACATCTAATGCCTCACCCCACACTCCATGTCAAGCTCACAACCACTACAACAATCATAAAAGGAAGTAGCCGTAACATCCTTTACAAAACAATGGTGGTTTTGTAATTTAATACTAGCATGATGTCTGAACAAAAAAAAAAATGATCTTGTGGAGAAAAACATTCAGTGAGTCTTGAACAAAGACTGAGCATGGAGTTTAATAATAATACTGTAATAATTTTTAACACCTTGCCCATCTCCCACCGAGAGAGGGTGACCCAAAAAAGAAACACTTTCACCATAATTCACACATAATCAGCCTTTGCAGAGGTGCCCAGATACAACAGTTTATATGTCCCTCCAAACAGACATTATCCCAAATCCCTCCTTTAAAGTGCAGGCATTGTACTTTCCACCTCCAGGACTCAAGCCCAGCTAACCGGTTTCCCTGAATCCCTTCACAAAATATTACCCTGCTCACACTCCAACAGCTCATCAGGTTCCAAAAACCATTCATCCTATTCACTCCTATCTAACACGCTTCAACATGCCTGCTGCATGTCCAGGCCCCTTGCACATAAAACCTCTTTAACACCCTCCCTCCATTCTTTTCTAGGTTGACCCCTACTCCTCCCCTCCACTACAGATTTATACATCTTCCAAGTCATTCTATTTTGCTCCATCCTCTCTAAATGACCAAACCATCACCAATAATAATAATAATAATGACATGGGTTTAAACTGACAAAGGTCACATTGGACTTAACCAATAAATTTATTTCAGCTTAGAGCAGCATAAAAGAGCACTCTAAAGATCTAAATGAATGTTCTTGAGTATTACTTTGAGCACTGTATGAAAGCCATGAACATCATATACACACACTGTGGCTACATATGCAACATTTTTCAACCTACATCCTGATTTCAAACATTCATATACCCAGGGGAAGATCTACTATGAAACTAATAAAGCCTAAGCTTCAAGGGCCCCTAATCTCAGAGAGCTGCTAAAAGCGACTTTGGTCCACATTGCTTAAAAATTTTGGGTTTTCTGCATGAGAAGGGGTTTTCAGAAAATAATAATAATAGTGTAGCTATGCATGTTGTAAGAGGCTACTAAAATGCCAGGAGCAAGGGGCTAGTAACCCCTTGTATATAAATTACTAAATTTAAAAAGAGAAACTTTCGTTTTTCTTTTTGGGCCACCCTGCCTTGGTGGGATACGGCTGGTTTGTTGAAAAAAAAAATGGTGTAATAACAGTTAAAAATAAAAATTAAAAGGGTATCAAATTATCATGTAGGCTAGCCATTGTTGGTTGCAAAAGTTTTCCCACAACAGTTCAGGCTTCAGGGTCCCAAAAATGTAGGTCCACCATTGCATGTATGTACAGTAATTCACGAGTGATCAAACGAATGGACATTGCAGTAGATGTATTCATTATTATTGTAACATTAATTGACCAGGATTATTAAGTGCTCTGGAATGTACGTACTTTGATCAGGAATTACCATTATTGGTTTGAAGTGTATAGTACTTATTAGCTCAGTCTTTATTGATGTGGATAATTTTTTAATTAATGTTGCAGCATAAGTTAATCTGAGGCAGGCATTAAATAAAGTAGGTATGGAAAGGGGCTGAGGTGCTAAACCTGTTAGGGTCATATAGTGCCCAGGAAAATGGGAGGAAATAGGTTTGATCCAAAGAAGGGTATGTCCGATACTTTAGATCAAGTGTCCCTTATTATATTTAAATCATTCATATATGTTGCAAAACTATAAATATACTCCTCTTGAAGGGGGGCTCCTTGGCGTGGTGAAGAGGCTCTTGGTCTGAGGAATTAGACCTGTTGGTCTCCTTCCTCAGACCGAACCTAATTACCCCCCAATCCCCCTTTCCCTATCCCATCCTCCCCTTTTCCCTTTCCTCCTCCCCCTCCCTTTTGCCCTTCCTCTTTTTGGCCTTTGGGATTTTTCCCACAGGCGCGCTAGTTCCTAGGTAGGGGAAAGGGTACCGGGGTCCATCCCATTCCGTTGAGGTTCTTGGCAGTGGCATAGTTTGCCGTGGAATCTGGATCGCCTGGGGATGTCCCGATCCCTCTCAGGAATCCCGGAGAGTGGCTTTGGGTGTCTTTCAGGCGACGGGTGTATCTCTGGAAGCCACCTTTTGGATTCCGGGGGTGGTGGCCGAAGGAGGTATGCTTTGTGGCAGATATCCGGCCACCCTCTCTTTTGTCCACCGAGGTAGCTCGGCAGATGTAAGGTTGCTATCCAGGATTGCTGGTTTACTGGCATGAAGGGTAGGGTATGGCACGGGTTCCATGCTGCATCTACGCTACTTGGGCGCGGAGGGAGATTTCTGGCCCTTTCATTCCTCCTAGGAACTATCCCTCCCCGGTCCCCCCTTTTTTTTTATTCTTTTTTTTATTTTTATTTTTTTCTTTTTTTTTCTTAAAAACAAAAAGAAAGAAAAGTAACCTAACCATGGAGAACCCAATCCATGAACCTGCTACCCCCGGGCCCCTTCTTGATACCACACCCCGTTCTGACCCCGCCTCGTCTTTGGACCACTCTTCGGACACTCCTCATGCCTCTGTACCTCTTGCCGGTGCTATTTCCTCACCCGCTTCAGGTACTGAGGCCTCGACTGACTCTCTTTGATTTATCTGACCTCCGCTCTCCTTTGACTATGCTTCCGGCCTCTCCCTCTACGGTGCAGCAATTTTCGAATCGCCGGCCCATTCCACGTCGGACCAACTCTGGTCCCACGCCTAAACGCCAACGACAATTACCTGCTGATGATACTTCTCCACCTTCTCGTTCTTCTCAGAAAAGATCGACATGTCCTGCACTCCCTTTCCACGCTCAGTTTCAGACTGCACAATAGACTAAATTCTTCACTTTACGACCGACTTCCTCTACCGCCTATCTTTCTGACCACAGTATTGGCAAGGCACTCCTACGCCATGTTGGTGAAGATATTTCTTTTCATGCTCTTAAGAGCGGTACGCGCATCATCACGGTACAGAATGCTACCCAAGCTCATGATCTTTCTCTTCTTTCCCATATAGATACTGTTCCTGTCACTATTGAAAAACATCATTCCCTCAATTCTTGTAGTGGTACCGTCATTCTGCCCCATACCATAGTTCAACAAAATTTCCAGACATGTGGCAATGACATTCTTGAACATCTGGAACTCCAAGATCTCCCAATCCTCAACGTAGACACTTATGTTCTTCCTGCCCGCGGGCGGAGACGATACCCTAGTAATGTGGCTCATTTAACTTTTGACAGCCGTGAACTCCCATCCTCAGTTTATATAGCAGGACATCGGTTACAAGTTCGAAAGGTGATCCCTACACCGCAACAGTGTAGAAATTGCTGGCGATTTGGCCATCCAGCGAAATATTGCAGATCCATAGCCGAATGCCCAGTCTGTGGTGCCGATGACCATTCTAATACGTCTTGCAATCGACCTCCCTCTTGCCTTAATTGTCATGAGGCTCACCCTTCGTACTCTCGCCGTTGCCAAGTCTACTTAAATGAGCGGGAAATCCGTTACCTCAGAAGCAGAAGGTCTCCCTTATGCCATGGCAGTTTCTCATCTCCGCCTCCAAGGGAGACTACCTCGTGTTTCTTATTCCCGTGTTTCAAAACGTCCCCCCACTTCTGGGGTCCCATCTTCTGCAACCTCCTCTGTGGTTACCTCTCCCATAGTCACTCATGTATCTAATTCTTTTGCTGTCCTAGGCTCAGACGTCCCTACTTCAACGCCTCAGTCTGTTCCCGCTTCTTCGTGTTCTCCCTCACAAGCCTCAGTATCGATGAGACCTCGTACGACACCTCCTCCCAATCGTCCCTCTACTTCTCAGAAGTCAAAAAAAGGTCCTTTAACCCCTCCTTCCCTTCTTCCACCTCCTCATTTTACCTTCCCTGTCTCTGTACTGGTTTCTTCCCCTCTCAATGGCTCTGTTACAAGTGTAGAGGTTCATCCTCCTCCTCGTACTATACCTACCTCCCCTATTCCCTCCCAAGTTTCTTCCTCTTCTGCCACCTCCCAGGTTTCTGCCTCTTCTGTCCCCTTCCACGCTTCTTCTCCAGTTCCCTCCACCCTTTGCCCCCCCCCCTACCTTGGTACAGTCCATTACAGTTCTTTACTCATCCTCCCCCTACCATCTCCAGTATTGTCTCCCATACGACGTCTCTGAATTCCAAAACACTTGAAGCAATCTCTGAATATATTGCAGAGACCAAACCATCAATGGACACTGATCCACCCTCTGTTCCTTCTCTCTCCTCTCCTCCATCTACACAACTCCTTTCTTCACAGTGCACCGTTCCTTCGCTGCTTGAACGTTTTCCGCTGCCTCCGCATGTGGACTTTTCTAACCCCTCTAGTCCGTAGGAATCCTTACCTGCGGATTTCAAGTATCTTTATCATTGCCAATCATGGCCTATTTACAGTAGAATATACGCGGCCTCAGGGGTAATTGGGGTGAGCTTCAGATGTTACTCTCCCAGTTTTCCCCTGTTGGTGTTTGCTTACAGGAACCAAAATTACACTCTGCTGTTATCTCTCCCATCTCAGGCTATAATTTATTGTATTCTTCAGATCCTTTTCCTGATGGGACCTTTAATGAAAGTGCCCTTCTTCTACGCACTGATATTCCGTACCATCATCTATTTGTTCGTACTTCGCTGCATTACACAGCAGCCCGTATCCACTTGCTCCGCTGCTCTCTCTTTACCTTCCCTTCTCGCTGATGGACCCACCTTTCATCCGGACACTCTCATTGACTTTTTGACAACAACTGACTTGCTTCACAAATTTTGATACCTTCAGCCCTTTCTACCTCAATCTCTTGCTGCCCTCTACCCCCGTACTATCCCCTGCCCCGCTGTTTTCTGTTTCCTACTGATTGTCCCTCCTCCCTTCTGCCGCCCAATACCCTCGCTTCCTTCCCTACCCTGCAGCGCTGTATAGCCCTTGTAGCTTAGCGCTTCTTTTTTATTATAATAATAATATAAATATACTGCCAATGGAAGGCAATCAGGCTTGATCCAAGGAGGGAACAAGTCCAGTTCCTTGAATCAAGGGCCTCTCACTAGCATCAAGGCACCTCCATATAACAACTTGTACACACAACCCATTACCAGTGCATAAACATCAAAATGAAAATGGTCCAGTGAACTGAAACACCTTCACCCATCCTTCAGAGCACAGTCACTGTATGTCTCACCTTCACCCATCCTTCAGAGCAATCACTGTACTTCTCACCTTCACCCATCCTTCAGAGCAGTCACTATGTCTCACCTTCACCCATCCTTCAGAACACACTCACTATTCTTCTCACCTTCACCCATTCTTCAGAGCATAGTCACTGTACGTCTCGCCTTCACCCATTTTTCAGAGCACAGTCACTGTACTTCTCACCTTCACGCATCCTTCAGAGCACAGTCAATGTACTTCTCACCTCCATAACTCAACTCGGGCAAAACAGTTTCTGCGAATCTCTTCAAAAATGCTACGTTGCTCACACTCTGTTGGCACATCAAATTCCCATGTCATAAAGTGCTGTAAGAACTGACAAGCATGGCAAAATATACTTCACACCTTCAAAGGCACATACAATCAAGCTAAAAAAAAAAAAAAAAAAAAAAAATTTCATAGAGCATACAATTTATTTGTCAGGTATAAAACATTTTGAGAATCACAGTAAATAATATATTTCAGAGGTTCCATTCTCCTGTTATCTCAGTGATTTCATTTCTCCAAGTCTTGCTGTGGATGGGCTTCTTGATATCTTTTTACTTCATCCTGAAAAAAAAATTCTATTATTATAGTAAACCCTCAATTTAATGCACCTTGGAAATATGAGAGAAAATCTGGGTTAATTCTGAAACCACAAACAAAATCCAACAAAACATCATCTCTATCCACCACAACTGCCATCAATGTCTTTCACTGTGACTCAATCATCTTCTATTAAGGGTTTCAAAACTTTTTAAGAGAAAATAATACAGTGGAACCTTGGTTTTCGTGTGTCCTAGGTTGTATGTAAAACTATAGTTATTCTCTAGAAAATGTAGTTTTTGTTAATATTTTTGGGTGTCTGGAATGGAGTAATTGGATTTACATAATTTCTTATAGGAAATATTAACAAAAAATACATTTTATAGAGAATAATTATAGTTTTACATACAACCTAGGGCATATGAAAACCAAGGTTCCACTATACATAATAATGTGTGCTATTTAGTTCTTACATAATTTCTTACCTTACCATACACTCCTGTATATATTATCCATTAGTCATATTAGAGTATGCATATGCCAATGGTATTGTACATACTATTAAAAACTTGTGTTTCCTTGCTTGCAAATAGTTAATGGGTACACTTTATTATAATAATAATAACAGCTATTGGAGGATAGATGGGCTAATGAGAGCATAGGCAATGGGGTCGAAGAGGTATGGGGTAGGTTTAAAAATGTAGTGTTAGAGTGTTCAGCAGAAGTTTGTGGTTACAGGAAAGTGGGTGCGGGAGGGAAGAGGAGCGATTGGTGGAATGATGTAAAGAGAGTAGTAAGGGAGAAAAAGTTAGCATATGAGAAGTTTTTACAAAGTAGAAGTGATGCAAGGAGGGAAGAGTATATGGAGAAAAAGAGAGAGGTTAAGAGAGTGGTGAAGCAATGTAAAAAGAGAGCAAATAAGAGAGTGGGTGAGATGTTATCAACAAATTTTGTTGAAAATAAGAAAAAGTTTTGGAGTGAGATTAACAAGTTAAGAAAGCCTAGAGAACAAATGGATCTGTCAGTTAAAAATAGGAGAGGAGAGTTATTAAATGGAGAGTTAGAGGTATTGGGAAGATGGAGGGAATATTTTGAGGAATTGTTAAATGTTGATGAAGATAGGGAAGCTGTGATTTTGTGTATAGGGCAAGGAGGAATAACATCTTGTAGGAGTGAGGAAGAGCCAGTTGTGAGTGTGGGGGGAAGTTCGTGAGGCAGTAGGTAAAATGAAAGGGGGTAAGGCAGCCGGGATTGATGGGATAAAGATAGAAATGTTAAAAGCAGGTGGGGATATAGTTTTGGAGTGGTTGGTGCAATTATTTAATAAATGTATGGAAGAGGGTAAGGTACCTAGGGATTGGCAGAGAGCATGCATAGTTCCTTTGTATAAAGGCAAAGGGGATAAAAGAGAGTGCAAAAATTATAGGGGGATAAGTCTGTTGAGTATACCTGGTAAAGTGTATGGTAGAGTTATTATTGAAAGAATTAAGAGTAAGACGGAGAATAGGATAGCAGATGAACAAGGAGGCTTTAGGAAAGGTAGGGGGTGTGTGGACCAGGTGTTTACAGTGAAACATATAAGTGAACAGTATTTAGATAAGGCTAAAGAGGTCTTTGTGGCATTTATGGATTTGGAAATGGCGTATGACAGGGTGGATAGGGGGGCAATGTGGCAGATGTTGCAGGTGTATGGTGTAGGAGGTAGGTTACTGAAAGCAGTGAAGAGTTTTTACGAGGATAGTGAGGCTCAAGTTAGAGTATGTAGGAAAGAGGGAAATTATTTCCCAGTAAAAGTAGGCCTTAGACAAGGATGTGTGATGTCACTGTGGTTGTTTAATATATTTATAGATGGGGTCGTAAGAGAAGTAAATGCGAGGGTCTTGGCAAGAGGCGTGGAGTTAAAAGATAAAGAATCACACACAAAGTGGGAGTTGTCACAGTTGCTCTTTGCTGATGACACTGCTCTTGGGATATTCTGAAGAGAAGTTGCAGAGATTGGTAGATGAATTTGGTAGGGTGTGCAAAAGAAGAAAATTGGAAGTGAATACAGGAAAGAGTAAGGTTATGAGGATAACAAAAAGATTAGGTGATGAAAGATTGGATATCAGATTGGAGGGAGAGAGTATGGAGGAGGTGAATGTATTCAGATATTTGGGAGTGGACGTGTCAGTGGATGGGTCTATGAAAGATGAGGTGAATCATAGAATTGATGAGGGGAAAAGGGTGAGTGGTGCACTTAGGAGTCTGTGGAGACAAAGAACTTTGTCCTTGGAGGGAAAGAGGGGAATGTATGAGAGTATAGTTTTACCAACGCTCTTATATGGGTGTGAAGCATGGGTGATGAATGTTGCAGCGAGGAGAAGGCTGGAGGCAGTGGAGATGTCATGTCTGAGGGCAATGTGTGGTGTGAATATAATGCAGAGAATTCGTAGTTTGGAAGTTAGGAGGAGGTGCGGGATTACCAAAACTGTTGTCCAGAGGGCTGAGGAAGGGTTGTTGAGGTGGTTCGGACATGTAGAGAGAATGGAGTGAAACAGAATGACTTCAAGAGTGTATCAGTCTGTAGTGGAAGGAAGGTGGGGTAGGGGTTGGCCTAGGAAAGGTTGGAGGGAGGGGGTAAAGGAGGCTTTGTGTGCGAGGGGCTTGGACCTCCAGCAGGCATGCGTGAGCATGTTTGATAGGAGTGAATGGAGACAAATGGTTTTTAATACTTGACATGCTGTTGGAGTGTGAGCAAAGTAACATTTATGAAGGGGTTCAGGGAAACCGGCAGGCCGGACTTGAGTCCTGGATATGGGAAGTACAGTGCCTGCACTCTGAAGGAGGGGTGTTAATGTTGCAGTTTAAAAACTGTAGTGTAAAGCACCCTTCTGGCAATACAGTGATGGAGTGAATGATGGTGAAAGTTTTCCTTTTTTGGGCCACCCTGCCTTGGTGGGAATCGGCCAGTGTGATAATAAAAAAAAAATAATCTTTATTTACTACAAGGTATATAGGCCTAGCTGACATCAATGACATACTACTATATAAAAAGCCCCTTGTTATGCAGAGCACTTCAGGCAAATTAGGTCAGTTTTGTCCCAGGATGCAACCCACACCAGTCAACTAACTCCCAGGTACCCTTTTACTGATGGGTGACCATAGACAACCAGTGTAAAGAAACATGCCCAATGTTTCTACCCTCGCCGGGAATTGAACCCAGATCCTCACTATGTGAAGTGAGAGCTTTAGCCACCAGCCCACGGGGCACTGTTATTGGTATGTCATGATCACTGACCAAGCCCATGTCATGGTTTAAATGTACAGGCTATGTAAAAAGTACTGTGTAGTGTGTGAATGTTTTGGAACAAGCATTTTTTGCTATTATACGTGTATTGTTATTTAGAGATTGTGACTGTGTAGGGCCAATATAAGGTACATTATACTAAAGAACTACTGCATAAAATTCTATCAAACAGTGCAAGTCACACTGCATTAGAGAACTACTGCATAAAATCCTATAAAATTCTATACATGTGCCTCTTTACTGGACAATATTTGGGGTCAAGGCTGATGTCAAATTATACATTTAAAATGGGTATCTGCATGCTACAGAAACATTTCTAGTTGAATATACCATTGATTTACCACTATTTTTTTCAAGTTCACATTATATTTTATATAATTATACATTGATATGACAAAAGATGCTATAAAAACTGAGAAACAGTGTTTCAGTATTTTCTCTCACACAAGTTGTCAGGAATGTTACAATGTAACCAAAGAATGGGCGGGGACTGAATCCATGGTTACTGTGGTCACAGTGGAACCACATTTGTTGTCAGTGCAACCCATGCTAGCTTCCCTATGGTGTATAGTTGATGAATCTTATTGTAGCCAGCTGGCCCAGTGGCTTAAACACTGGCCTGGAGTTTTATGACTCGTTCACCATGGGTTTAATCCCCACTCGTTCTATGGTTTGTTTGTAATCACTTATTACAATTTTACGAGTCATATTGATACAATATACGAGGTTATCAAATGTTTGTAAGTACATATATAGTACCTGGATCAGTTTTTTGACAGCTTCATTCTGCTTCTTGAGGTCCTTTAATGCTTGATGTAGAACTTCTACAGCTGGAGTATCCCATGTTTGTATGCGTATGTGTATTTTGCGTTCCATTGGATGTGGAACTGTGTAGCCACAAAATTCAACAGCAGGGCTGCAATAATGAGAACAAATAATGAGCTAATAAATAAAAACTTGATAAATAGGTTTAAGACCCTTGTGTATCCTTATAATGTCAGTTACCAGACAGTTCATGAAAATCAGCTTTAGACACAAATGCAAACCAACAACTCTGCAAACAGTCTTACAGGTGCTGAGTTATGGCAATACCACACTAGAAAATAATCAGAAAATGGTAACCACCTGTGAGATATTTAAAGGCAACACTGGTATGGTGATACCAACAAGTTGCAGGTAAAAAGACACCTGTGCTAATGTATCAGTGCATTCATCTTCTACCTACAGATTAAAAGGTTCTTAACCAATGAATGTGCAAAATCTCACTATGGTCAGAGATTTGAACTTCAACACAGCCAGGGGCCCAGCACAAGACAACTTTCCTGTGTCTCTTGGGGATACAACAAAACTAGCATTTAATATGATAGATAAATACGTACAGTATATGTAAAATATAAATACGGTAGAAGGTCCACCTCAATGGGCCTGGGAGAGAGTGTGAGGTGGTTGGAGATGTGGGGAATGAGGCTTCTAGCAGTGAGGTGCAGTCTGTCTCTCACTGTGAGGAGGCTGTAGGTGGGGAGGTAGCAACGGGTACCAGCAGTGAGGTGCAGCCCAGCACCTGCTACAAGTGGCGAGTTGTTCACAGTAATGGGAGGCGCATCAGAGTAAGGAAAGTTAAGAGTGAAGATCTGAAGGTAGGAAATCGCTTCTCTGTTCTCCAGGATGAATGTACTTCAGTGGCCAGTGAAGGTAAGGGTACTACTGCCCCTGCTAATGAAGGTAAGCGCATTCTTGTGGTTGGTGACTCTCAGGTAAGACATGTTGACCGTGCTTTTTGTAATAGGAATAAGAAGATGAGAGATAGAGTGTGCTTCCCTGGAGCTGGTGGTTGGGGACATTGTCAACAGACTGGATAATATCATGTCAGGTAATGGGAACAAGCCCATTATCTGTCTCAGTGCTGGTGGAAATGATATTGGGAAGGGTAGGAGAGAAGAGCTGCTAGATAAGTACAGGTCAGCTATAGATTTCATTAAGTCTAAGGGAGGGATCCCAATCATATGTAGCATCTTGCCTAGAAGGGGAGTAGGAAATGAATGGT
This sequence comes from Cherax quadricarinatus, assembly GCF_038502225.1. Taxonomy (NCBI): domain Eukaryota; kingdom Metazoa; phylum Arthropoda; class Malacostraca; order Decapoda; family Parastacidae; genus Cherax; species Cherax quadricarinatus. The sequence continues at coordinate 5,214,012 of NC_091358.1, forward strand.
TGTCTAGGGCAATTGGTGTAAATTGCTGGCTAGACAGATACTGCAAGGAACTTGCAATCCCATTCATTGACAACTGGAACAACTTTTATGGCAAACATGATATGTATGCAAGGGATGGGGTTCATCTCTCTGGGGCAGGGGTGGTAGCACTTGCAGACTCGATTGAGAAGGCCATTGGTGAAATGCCTATGATTTTAAACTGATGGAAGATAGAGGTATGGGTGTGTGTGGGAAACAAGCAGGTTGCAACACTAGGGTTGGAAACAGTAAATGTATAAAAGGCATTCAGCATGAAGTTATAAATAAAGACAATAGAACAGGTCAGAAAACAAAGGGGGACAGCAGAGGGCAGCAAGGGACTAGCTCCCTTAAGGTTTACTATACTAATAGCAGGAGTGTTAGAAATAAGATAGATGAGCTAAGATTAATTGCAAGTGCAGGAAACATAGATATTATTGCTATAACAGAGACCTGGCTCAATCTGAAAGATAGAGAGATGCCATCTGAATGTCACATACAAGGCTATAAATTATTCCACACTGACAGGGTCAACAGGAAAGGTGGTGGAGTAGCGATGTATGTCAGAGACAATTTAAATTGTTGTGTTAGACAAGATATTAAATTAGAAGCGTCAGCCACTGAATCTGTTTGGTTACAGCTTCTCGAGGGCCGAGAAAAACTAATTTTGGGTGTGTTTTACAGGGCCCCAAATCTTGATAGGGAGTGCAGTAAACTTCTATGGGACGAAATTCGTAAGGCATCTACATACGAAAATGTTGTGCTAATGGGAGATTTCAACTATAGACAGATTGACTGGAGCAATTTGACAGGAAATTTAGAGTCGGGTGACTTTCTTGATACGATCCAGGATTGTTTTTTAAAACAGTTTGTGACAGAGCCAACTAGGGGAAATAACCTCCTTGACTTGGTTCTTGCCAGTAGGGAAACACTAATTAATAATCTTGAGGTTAATGATGAGCTTGGGGAGAGTGATCACAAATCACTCAGTTTTAACATATCATGGAATTCCCCTAATAATGGCAATCAAGTCTCCGTCCCTGACTTTCGCTTGGCTGATTTCATAGGACTGAAAAATTACTTAGGTGGGCTGAACTGGAATGACCTGACTAGGGGTCAGGTAGGTGGTGATGGTTGCCGATATGATGCTTTCCAGGGCATAGTTCTAGCTGCTCAGTCAAATTATGTTCCAAATAGGGAAATCAGATCAAACAAAAATGATCCTAAATGGATGAACAATAGATTAAAATATCTGATTGGTCAAAAGAGAGGCATATATAGGCAAATCAAAAGAGGAGAGGGGCAATTAAGAAATCGATATATTCAGTTAAAGAGAGAAATAAAAAAGGGAATTAGAAAAGCAAAAAGAGATTATGAGGTTAAAGTTGCAAGAGAATCGAAGACTAACCCAAAAGGATTCTTTCAGGTATACAGAAGTAAGATCAGGGACAAGATAGGCCCACTCAAAAGTTCCTCGGGTCAGCTCACTGACAGTGATAAGGAAATGTGTAGAATTTTTAACACATACTTCCTCTCAGTTTTTACACAGGAGGATACCAGTGATATTCCAGTAATGATAAATTATGTAGAACAGGACGATAATAAACTGTGCACTATTAGGGTCACAAGTGACATGGTCCTTAGGCAAATAGATAAATTAAAACCTAACAAATCCCCAGGCCCTGATGAACTGTATGCAAGGGTTCTAAAGGAATGTAAAGAGGAGCTTAGCACACCTTTGGCTAATCTTTTCAACATATCACTACAAACTGGCATGGTGCCAGATAAGTGGAAAATGGCAAATGTGATACCTATTTTCAAAACAGGTGACAGGTCCTTAGCTTCGAACTATAGACCAATAAGCCTAACCTCCATAGTGGGAAAATTTATGGAATCAATAATTGCCGAGGCAGTTCGTAGCCACCTTGAAAAGCATAAATTAATCAACGAATCTCAGCATGGTTTTACAAAGGGACGTTCCTGCCTTACGAATTTATTAACTTTTTTCACTAAGGTATTTGAGGAGGTAGATCATGGTAACGAATATGATATTGTGTATATGGACTTCAGTAAGGCTTTTGACAGGGTCCCACATCAGAGACTATTGAGGAAAATTAAAGCACATGGAATAGGAGGAGAAATTTTTTCCTGGATAGAGGCATGGTTGACAAATAGGCAGCAGAGAGTTTGCATAAATGGGGAGAAATCAGAGTGGGGAAGCGTCACGAGCGGTGTTCCACAGGGGTCAGTGTTGGGCCCCCTGCTGTTCACAATCTACATAAACGACATAGATGAGGGCATAAAGAGCGACATCGGCAAGTTTGCCGATGACACCAAAATAGGCCGTCGAATTCATTCTGACGAGGACATTCGAGCACTCCAGGAAGATTTGAATAGACTGATGCAGTGGTCGGAGAAGTGGCAGATGCAGTTTAATATAGACAAATGCAAAGTTCTAAATGTTGGACAGGACAATAACCATGCCACATATAAACTAAATAATGTAGATCTTAATATTACGGATTGCGAAAAAGATTTAGGAGTTCTGGTTAGCAGTAATCTGAAACCAAGACAACAGTGCATAAGTGTTCGCAATAAAGCTAATAGAATCCTTGGCTTCATATCAAGAAGCATAAATAATAGGAGTCCTCAGGTTGTTCTTCAACTCTATACATCCTTGGTTAGGCCTCATTTAGATTATGCTGCACAGTTTTGGTCACCGTATTACAGAATGGATATAAATTCTCTGGAAAATGTACAAAGGAGGATGACAAAGATGATCCCATGTATCAGAAACCTTCCCTATGAGGATAGACTAAGGGCCCTGAAACTGCACTCTCTAGAAAGACGTAGAATTAGGGGGGATATGATTGAGGTTTATAAGTGGAAGACAGGAATAAATAAAGGGGATGTAAATAGTGTGCTGATAATATCTAGCCTAGACAGGACTCGCAGCAATGGTTTTAAGTTGGAAAAATTCAGATTCAGGAGGGATATAGGAAAGTACTGGTTTGGTAATAGAGTTGTGGATGAGTGGAACAAACTCCCAAGTACCGTTATAGAGGCCAGAACGTTGTGTAGCTTTAAAAATAGGTTGGATAAATACATGAGTAGATGTGGGTGGGTGTGAGTTAGACCTGATAGCTTGTGCTAACGGGTCGGTTGCCGTGTTCCTCCCTTGAGTCAATGTGACCTGACCTGACTAGGTTGGGTGCATTGGCTTAAGCCGGTAGGGACTTGGACCTGCCTCGCATGGGCCAGTAGGCCTTCTGCAGTGTTCCTTCGTTCTTATGTTCTTATGTTCTTATACTATACCTAGATAAGGTTTCTGTATCTCATTTACCTTACCTGCTGCATTTCCAAGCATTTCTTATACCGTAATATGTGAAGAGCGTGAGGATGCATACTCTGTGTGTTTTTTTTACTGATCACTGTTGCTGTTTATATGGCCCTCTATGTGTTATTAAAAAAAATTGGAGACTGTAATGTATTCACATAAAATTCTAAACTCGTGTGTGACATTCAATTTTGTAAGCACTGAATGTGCTTGCAGAGGAATGTGCCTGCAGAAAAAGTTATGATTTGCATCATTCAGTAGGTTAGGTTAGGTAAGGTTCATCAGGAAACAGGACAAGTATTTCCTGATGTGGGTCTTACTAAGATGATGCCTGTCATTGGAGCTTTTGGTCATCTGACCAAGGCCTTCTGCTGGCTTACCGATCCACCCCTTTAAAAATTTTATTTTTAGTTATTCTTTGCATCATTCAATGAATCACAAAAGACAAGAGTATTAAAAGATTTGTTAATGATCCAGGATAGACAGAAACTTGCAAAATTCCCTCTCCGAACTATGGATTACTTGTGTACTGTTCCAACTATGGTACTTTAAATTTGCTTTGTTTTTATGATTATTTGATCAACTACCATAAATTAAATTAAACCGTACCATGCAATTAGATTTTAGATTTTGCCACCGAAGTGGCTAGTTTATTGTGCACCCCATATCCATCCTGTGGACGGTAGCACAAGAGCATATGGATACACAAAAGGCCCAGGAACTAGGCCCCAAGGGGTTAAAATGAATACATATGGATTTATATCTACAGATCTATAGTTCACTTATATGTTACAAGCAAATTTAGGAAATTTGCTTAGTATATCTGGTATCTTATTTTCATTAATAAGACATCGTGACATGTCACATAGGTTATTATACTGTCTGTCTGTGTATTCCTCAATAAGTGGACAATTAAGCACATAGTGTTCAAGACAGTGACCATATGCCTGATCACATAATTTACATTTAGTTTGATCATCATCTGTGTGTCTCCCAAACTGCCAGAAGTACTTGTAACCAAGCCTAAGCCTGGCCACTACAACATCAGTCAGTACTTGTAACCAAGCCTAAGCCTGGCCACTACAACATCAGTCAGTCTGTTCACATTGCACGTTGCTCCATAAACATACTTATCTACGTTCATGTTTTCATAGTGGTTATAGATCTACTCAGGCTTCTAATTGCATTCCTATAATAATCATTTTCATTATTTACTTCTCTCCTAATATTATTCCTAATGCTAGACACAGTTTTACCAAAGTTATATTCTACATTCTCCTTCTGGGTACTCTTCTTGGCTAACATATCAACCGTACCATGCATATCAATTATTCCAGAAAATTAAAATAGTGACTTACTTCTGTACAATAAAATGCTTAAGTGCATTGCCTAATGTGTGATCTTCTCCATTAATTACAAATGTGCAGCAGTGCTCATTCTGTCCAGGACCAGTTAACTGAAAATAAAAATCATGTCAATCATATATTATCACTAATAAATAAGAAAAAATCTTGATTTTATATATTTTTTTAATTTGTAAAACTATACTGGTCTTATTCACAACATCAGTTGAAAATGGTCCAAAATGATAAAAATTAATGCTTATTCTTGATATAAAAGCAGGTAAATGAAGAGTAAGGTTTTCTACCAATGTATACATCAAATAATGTAGTACCAATAACCTTTTATCTATCCAAATCTCATTAATGTATGCTGAATGGATATTATTTGCCATTATCACCAGAATACAAGTACATACTGTAATTACATATTTGTCATTACCTATGCCTATTTCTATGTATGGGTGCAGAACTATGCTAGTGATGTCACACTGTCATTAATATAGAGTATGTACTGTAAAAAATTTTTAAATCTGCAATGGTTGTAGCACCTAGCACTTCCTCTTGCAATGTAGTATACCATTCTTCTACCACTACAACAACCCTAATGGGAATAGGTCACTCTTACTTTTTTTTTGGGTTATCTTATGTAATTTACGCATTGGTTACTATGTACGATAATTGTGCTAATGTGTACCTGTACCTAAATAAACTCACTTACTTCTTAATGAAGAAAATTTTTCAATATCCATTTGACTATTTGTTGTAATTTATATCTGTGACCATTTGTTATTCCTGCAATGGGTTTAGCACTTAGTTTTGATTATAATAATAATAATGTTATCCCTGTTGAAGGCATTAAAAAACTTCTTTATCTCATACTGTTTCATAACCTTATATGTTTTATCATACTATTTCCACTTTTCCTCCCATCATCCAGCAAGGTAATCTTCAGTGTTTTCAGCCTTTCATTATAACTTTTATATTTTTTGTGTGCTCTTTGTATTTTTTAAGATCCATATGTCCAATTTTAAGGAATGGCCACCACAATGCAGCTGCATACTCCAATTTTGGCCAAATATACATTGCAAGCAACTTTCTTGGCATCTCTTGATCCATATATGTATTTGATTGTCATTTTATAGATAGCTGATGTATCATATATTTCTCACAAATTTCATTTATGGTGTAAAGATCTGGTGAAACTTTTTTATTACCTGAAGTTTACCTGGAGAGAGTTCCGAGGGTCAATGCCCCTGCGGCCTGGACTGTGACCAGGCCACATGGTGGATCAGGGCCTGATCAACCAGGCTGTTACTGCTGGCTGCACGCAATCCAACGTGCAAGCCACAGCCCGGCTGGTCAGGTACCGACTTTAGGTGCTTGTCCAGTGCCTGCTTGAAGACAGCCAGGGGTCTATTGGTAATCCCCCTTATGTATACTGGGAGGCAGTTGAACAGTCTTCGGCCCTGACACTTATTGTGTTGTCTCTTAACATGCTAGTGACACCCCTGCTTTTCATTGGGGGATGTTGCATCATCTGCCGAGTCTTTTGCTTTTGTAGAGAGTGATTTTCGTGTGAAAGTTTGGTACTAGTCCCTCTAGGATTTTCCAGGTGTATATAATCATGTATCTCTCCCACCTGTGCTCCAGGGAGTACAGGTTCAGGAACTTCAAGCACTCCCAGTAATTGAGGCGTTTTATCTCAATTATGGATGCCGAGAAGGTTCTCTGTACATTTTCTAGGTCAGCAATTTCACCTGCCTTGAAAGGTGCTGTTAGTGTGCAGCAATATTCCAGCCTAGATAGAACAAGCGACCTGAAGAGTGTCATTGTGGGCTTGGCATCCCTAGTTTTGAATGTTCTCATTATCCATCCTGTCATTTTTCTAGCAGATGCAATTGATACAATGTTATGGTCCTTGAGGGTGAGATCCTCTGACATGATCACTCCATTTCTTTGTATGATACTCCTATTTTCTTGTATAGTTAACATTCATGTACAGGTACAACACTGATTTTCTGGACGGTGATGGGTCAGAATCTCTTATAATCCATACAAATTTATGAGCAGAAACTTGAAATTCCTGTGACAGTGTATTTACCACCAAACTGTACATCACTTATCCAACCCCAAGACCAAGGAATACAGTGCTCTCTAAAGACAGAAAAATCAGTAATCCGGAAAGGCATTGGAGCCAAAAGTTCTGGAAAATTGATGTTGTACTTGTACCTATTATTGTAAGTTTATTTAGGTACAGGTACACATAAATACAGTTACACAAATTATTATACATAGTAGCATGTGTGTAAATAACTCAGTTCACTTTATTCCTGTTGCATTTTCACACAGTTGAGTTACTTAGCTGTTTTAATTTTTAAGGTCATACTGTACCATTAGGCCAATTTGCCCATGAAATATTTTTTTATTCCATGGTATAGATTAGTAAGTTCATTGAGGCACAGGTACACGTAAGTACAATTATCATACATAGCATAAATTACCTAGAATAACCCAAAAAAGTCAAAAGTAACCTATTCTTATTAGGGCTTTTTGTAAAGTCTTAGTATTTTAAGCCTGGCTATAAGTTTCAGTAGGAAATAATCATGATTAAAACCTTAACAGATGAAACAGCTATGTAAATCAATGTGGATTATTATAATTATAATAAAAACTAGGAGCTAAACCCACAAGGGTTATACAGCGCTGCAACTCGACATGGAATATGTCTGATTTCCTCCAAGGAGCAACCTTTAATTACAACCAAAATGGAAATAAGTCACTCTGACTTTTTTTGGGTTATGCTAGGTAACTTACACATATGCTGCTATGTATGATAATTTATGTAACTGTATTTATGTGTACTTGTAACTGAATAAACTTACTAACCTCTGTCCATGATATTAATACTGTAAAAAAAATGACTGCCAAACAAACTATTTCTTTCTGAAGTATTACAAAGTAATTTTATTAAGATAAGATTTTTAACCCCGGAGGGTTAGCCACCCAGGATAAACCAAGAAAGTCAGTGTGTCATCGAGGACTGTCTAACTTATTTCCATTGTGGTCCTCAATCTTGTCCCCCAGGATGCGACCCACACCAGTCAACTAACACCCAGGTACCTACTTGCTGCTAGGTGAACAGGACAACAGGTGTAAGGAAACACGTTGAAATGTTGCCACCCGCCGGTACAGGTACAGATACACATAAATACAGTTGCATAAAATATACATAGCAGCATATGTGTACATTACCCAGGATAACCCAAAAGAAAAAAAGGTCCCAGTAATAACTTATTAAACAATGAAAGGAGATATACTAAGAATAAGGTAAACTGAGTTATTTACATTAACTGTAGTTTACATGTAATGTTGCTAAGTACAAAGGAAAGTCACCAACATTAACACACTTACACATTCTAATTTGTTCTTAAATTGGCTTTCATTAACATTAGGAAGACGGAATCCATCAGCACCAACCGGCATGGTCAAGTAACAACCTTCTTCCCTTCCTCACTCTAATTATGACTTCCCTCACACACTTCACCTTCCTGCACCTCACTTTTCTTCCCTCTGCCACAATACGTGAAGTATGTTTAGGGGTTTCTTCTTAAGTAAGCGGTAAATACTGATGGACAGTGCTTGTTGGTGTTGTTGAGGGGTTATAGAGCTGCGGCACTTGACGCCGTCTTGACCACTGCTTCATACAAGGTATATAGACCATACCTGACATCAATGACATACTACTACATAGAGAACCCCTTGTTATGCTGAGCATTTCCCGCAAATTAGGTCAGTTTTGTCCCAGAATGCGACCCACACCAGTCCACTAACTAACCCACTAACCCAGGTATCTATTTCACTGATGGGTGAACAGGGACAGCAGGTGTCTTAAGGAAACATGTCTTGATGTTTCCAGCCGTACCGCGGATCGACCCCCGGACCTCATGGGGCTGGCTATGACAACCATCTTCATGGAACTGGCTATGACAACCATCTTCATGGAGCTGGCTATGATAACCATCTTCATGGAACTGGCTATGATAACCATCTTCATGGAACTGGCTATGATAACCATCTTCATGGAGCTGGCTATGATAACCATCTTCATGGAACTGGCTATGATAACCATCTTCATGGAACTGGCTATGATAACCATCTTCATGGAGCTGGCTATGATAACCATCTTCTTGGGGCTGGCTATGATAACCATCTTCATGGGGCTGGCTATGATAACCATCTTCATGGAGCTGGCTATGATAACCATCTTCACGGGGCTGGCTATGATAACCATCTTCATGGAGCTGGTTATGATAACCATCTTCATGGAGCTGGTTATGATAACCATCTTCATGGAGCTGGCTATGATAACCATCTTCATGGAGCTGGTTATGATAACCATCTTCATGGAGCTGGCTATGATAACCATCTTCACGGGGCTGGCTATGATAACCATCTTCACGGGGCTGGCTATGATAACCATCTTCACGGGGCTGGCTATGATAACCATCTTCACGGGGCTGGCTATGATAACCATCTTCACGGGGCTGGCTATGATAACCATCTTCACGGGGCTGGCTATGATAACCATCTTCACGGGGCTGGCTATGATAACCATCTTCACGGGGCTGGCTATGATAACCATCTTCACGGGGCTGGCTATGATAACCATCTTCACGGGGCTGGCTATGATAACCATCTTCACGGGGCTGGCTATGATAACCATCTTCACGGGGCTGGCTATGATAACCATCTTCACGGGGCTGGCTATGATAACCATCTTCACGGGGCTGGCTATGATAACCATCTTCACGGGGCTGGCTATGATAACCATCTTCACGGGGCTGGCTATGATAACCATCTTCACGGGGCTGGCTATGATAACCATCTTCACGGGGCTGGCTATGATAACCATCTTCACGGGGCTGGCTATGATGACCATCTTCACGGGGCCGGCTATGATAACCATCTTCACGGGGCTGGCTATGATAACCATCTTCACGGGGCTGGCTATGATAACCATCTTCACGGGGCTGGCTATGATAACCATCTTCACGGGGCTGGCTATGATAACCATCTTCACGGGGCTGGCTATGATAACCATCTTCACGGGGCTGGCTATGATAACCATCTTCACGGGGCTGGCTATGATAACCATCTTCACGGGGCTGCTATGATAACCATCTTCATGGGGCTGGCTATGATAACCATCTTCATGGGGCTGGCTATGATAACCATCTTCATGGGGCTGGCTATGATAACCATCTTCATGGGGCTGGCTATGATAACCATCTTCACGGGGCTGCTATGATAACCATCTTCATGGGGCTGGCTATGATAACCATCTTCATGGGGCTGGCTATGATAACCATCTTCATGGGGCTGGCTATGATAACCATCTTCATGGGGCTGGCTATGATAACCATCTTCATGGGGCTGGCTATGATAACCATCTTCATGGGGCTGGCTATCATGCTATGATAACCTTCCTTGAAAATAGACGGTATAACGGTACCAACAATATAAATGAAAGGATGCATGTTCATTATACACTCACGACATCTTTATTGAAAACATCTCGCTCCTGGGACCATGGTCACTGCAGATTATACAAGAGAATGAGAGAACACAGTAAGTATCGTGGAGGAAATGGGTCAGATAAGATAAGATAAGATTTCGTTCGGATTTTTAACCCCGGAGGGTTAGCCACCCAGGATAACCCAAGAAAGTCAGTTCGTCATCGAGGACTGTCTAACTTATTTCCATTGGGGTCCTTAATCTTGTCCCCCAGGATGCGACCCACACCAGTCGACTAACACCCAGGTACCTATTTGCTGCTAGGTGAACAGGACAATAGGTGTAAGGAAACGTGTCGGAATTTCCACCCGCCAGGAATCGAACCCGGGCCCTCCGTGTGTGAAGCGGGAGCTTTAGCCACCAGACCACCGGGTCACCCCGGTGGAAACGTCAGGTCACCTACTAGCCGTGTTACCGGTAACAAGTACTAGAGAATCTTCTGAGTCGTTCTGGCACTCGGGCTGCGGCCTGAGTGCCAGGAATGAATCAAATGGGGTTGGACATTATTATTATTATTATTATTATTATTATTATTATTATTATTATTATTATTATTATCATCATCATCAAGGGGAGCGCAAAACTCGTAAATGGGGTGGCCTGGTGGCTAAAGCTCCCGCTTCACACACGGAGGGCCCGGGTTCGATTCCCGGCGGGTGGAAACATTTCGACACGTTTCCTTACACCTGTTGTCCTGTTCACCTAGCAGCAAATAGGTACCTGGGTGTTAGTCGACTGGTGTGGGTCGCATCCTGGGGGACAAGATTAAGGACCCCAATGGAAATAAGTTAGACAGTCCTCGATGACGCACTGACTTTCTTGGGTTATCCTGGGTGGCTAACCCTCCGGGGTTAAAAATCCGAACAAAATCTTATCTTATCTTATCTTACCGCACCCTTGTCATAGGGTTGTCCCCGCCATAGGGCTGTTAAGAGTACACCACTTGACATGAATGCTCACCGTGCCTCTGCCTTAGAGTTGTAAACGGTACATCACTTACACGCACTCCGACACTCCTGGTAACCACTGCCGGGTCATCACATAGAGAAGTTCCTGGCCAGGACCCATTCCAGCAAACCTACATGAACCTAAACCAGCAACACATGCACAGCACAGCTGTTGCACATGACTTTTGAAAGGAAGAAGACACGAGGATGTTCTAAGAACACAGCCCAGGACTCTGGTGTCTGAATGTGAGGCGTAATTCTGGCGAAGCCGCGAGACCACTCCCTGGACTCATCGGACAGCGAGACCACTCTCTAGACTCACCGGACAGCGAGACCACTCCCTAGACTTATCAGACAGCGAGACCACTCCCTGGACTCATCGGACAGTGAGACCACCACTTCCTGGACTCATCGGACAGCGAGACCACTCCCTGGACTCATCGGACAACGAGACCACTCTCTGGACTCATCGGACAGTGAGACCACCACTCTCTGGACTCATCGGACAGCGAGACCACCACTCCCTAGACTTGTCGGACAGTGAGACCAGCATTCCCTGGACTCATTGGACAGTGAGACCATTCCCTGGACTTATCTGACAGCGAAACCACTCTGGACTTATCGGACAGCGAAATAAGCTAAACCAGCCGGGCAAGTGAGATACGGATGCCCATAACAACTACAGATATACGTACTGATGACGAAGGTTGGTAAGAAGTACGATCCCCGAAGTCAAAGAGAAAACACAGTGTTTCTTTACCTCAGATTAGGCAAAACAAACAATACACGGGCAAAACACTCAGGCAGATCAATAAAGAAATACCACGACTCCCAGTATGCTGTTGTAATACACCTCCAAGCTGAGGGACTGACCACCTTATCTTTATTTCACTACTACACCTGCTCCCTCTGTATTTGACTGAAGAAACCTACTGTGTAGGCGAAACGTTTCATCAGTAAAGATACCCATGAGTTGAAAATGTTTTAATCTTCAACTTGTCAGTATTTTATATAATTTTGAAGATAACGTTGTATACCGCTGAACAAACCCTGAGACAACGACACTTCGTCAACAAAAATACCAACAAAGATGGAGATATATAGCATAAAATACCGACACTGTGGAAAAATAGACACAAATGCAGCATAATGCAATCCTTTATTGACTATGTTTCGCCTACACAGTGGTCTTTATTAAGTCACGCACTCTTTGCCCAAGTAGATCTGCTTGTGACTTGATAAAGTCCACTGTGTGGGCGGAACGTTGTTAATATAGGATCCCCTCTACGAGCCCCGTGAGGGCGGGGAATGTGGCTAGGCCTGGGGACACTTGGTCCCAAATATGAGGGGGGACTTGTACCTCCTCCCATGGGAGACTTAAGTCTCGAGACACTCCCCAGATAGGGAGCCAAGGCCGGGTCACCACTACTTGGAAAAAACCAGGGCCGGGAGAATACCGGCGAATAAAAAAAAAAAAAAATAGGATCCCATGATACTGCGTTTGTGGTTATTTTCCCACCAACAAAGATACTGTATACCAACTTTTATACCATCAATAATATGAAAGTTTGAACAAATAACCTTCACGTACCTGTTGTCCTGTTCACCTAGCAGCAAATAGGTACCTGGGTGTTAGTGGACTGGTGTGGGTGGCATCCTGGGGGACAGGATTGAGGACCACAATGGAAATGAATAAGACAGTCCTCGATGACGCACTGACTGTTTTGGGTTATCCTGGGTGGCTAACCCTCCTGGGTTAAAAATCCGAAGAAAATCTTATTTTACCTGGAGAGGGTTTCAGGGGTCAACGCCCCCGTGGCTTGGTCTGAGACCAGGATTCATGGTGGATCAGGGTCTGATCAACCAGGCGGTTACTGCCGGCCGCACACAAACTGACGTACGAACCACAGTCCGGTTAGTCAGGTACTGACTTTAGGTGCCTGTCCAGTACCTTCTTGAAGACAGCCAGGAGTCTATTGGTATATATACTGGGAGGCAGTTGAACAGTCTTGGGCCCCAGACACTTATTGTGTTGTCTCTCAATGTACTCGTGGCGCCTCTGCTTTTCATCGGGGTAATGTTGCATCTCCTGCCGAGTCTTTTGCTTTCACAGGGAGTGATTTTCGTGTGCAAGTTTGGTACCAATTCCTCCAGGACCTTCCAAGTGTATATTATCAAGTATCTCTCTCGCCTGCATTCCAGAGAATACAGATCAAGGACCTTCAACCGTTCCCAGTAGTTTAGGTACCTTACCGCACTTATTTGTGCCGTGAAAGTTCTTTGTACACTCTCCAGGTCTACAATGTCGCCAGCCTTGAAGGGGGTCGTTAGTGTACAGCAGTATTCCAGCCTAGAGAGAACAAGCGATTTGAAGAGAATCATAATGGGCTTGGCGTCCCTTGTTTTGAAGGTTCTCATTATCCATCCTATCATTTTCCTAGCGGATGAGGTAGAGACATTGTTGTGGTCTCTGAAGACGAGATCCTCTGACATTATCACTCCCATGTCCTTTACATTGTTTTTTGTTTTGCTCTATTGTATGGTTAGAATTTGTCGCATACCCTGACACATTTTTAATTTTCTCAAGTTTTCCATATCTGAGTAGTTGAAATTTCTCCTCGTTGAACTTCATATTGTTTTGAGTGACCCATTCGAAGATTTGGTTGATGTCCGCTTGGAGTCTTGTAGTGTCTGCGATTGAGGTCACTGCCGTGGCAATTCGGGTGTCATCCGCAAAGGTAGACACGGAGCTATGGCTGACATCTCTGTCTGTGTCAGAAATGAGGATGAGGAATAGAATGGGAGAGAGTACTGTACCTTGTGAAACAGCTTTTTACCGCGGCTGCCTGGGAGTTGACTGTGTTTACTATTACTCTTTGTGTTCTATTTGTCAGAAAGTTATAGATCCATCTACCAACTTTTCCTGTTATTCTTTCATCACGCATTTTGTGTGCTATTACACCATGGTCACACTTGTCGAAAGATTTTGCAAAGTCTGTGTATACATCTGTATTTTGTTTATCCTCTACAGTATCCAGGACCTTGTCATAGTGGTCCAGTAACTGGGACAGGCAGGAGCGACCTGTTCTAACCCGTGTTGCCCTGGGTTGTGTAACTGATGGGTATCTAGGTGGTTGGCGATCTTGCTTCTTAGAACCCTCTAAAAGATTTTTATGATATGGGATGCTAGTGCTATCAGTCTGTAGTTCTTTGCAATTGCTTTACTGCCCACCTTTGTGGAGTGGGGCTATGTCTGTTATTTTTAGTGTGTGTGGGATGACCCCTGTGTCCATGCTTCCTCTCCTTAGAATGCTGAAGGCACGCTTCTTGCAATTCTTGATAAACACGGAGTTCCATGAGTCTGGGCCTAGGGCAGAGTGCATGGGCATCACATATACTGCCTTTTCAAAGTCTTGTGGAGTTAGCATAATATCCGAGATTTTTGAGATGATCAAAATTTGGGTTTCGTTCATAAAGAATTCATTTGGATTGTCGACCCTTAGTCTGGGAAGGAGAGAAGCTCATGGCGACGTTGCGGTCCGACTTGGACCATTTGTAACTTGTAATGTGTGACTTGTAAATGGTCCCAGTCGGAGGAAAACGTCGCCATAAGCTTCTCTCTCCTACGTGCGGGTTATTTGTGTTTAAGTCACGGTATTGTGGAGCACAGAAGCAAATTCTTGGGTGCCCCAACATACATGTACCTAATACTGGATTCATGTACCTATTACTGGAGCATTCATGTATACCTAGAGAGAATTCCGGGGGTCAACGCCCCCGCGGCCCGGTCTGTGACCAGCCCTCGTGGTGGATCAGGGCCTGATGAACCAGGCTGTACGTATTACAGTTATCTGATTCTCTCTTTAATATTAATTTAGATAACTCAGTTTACTTACTTAACACATGGGTGGTTTTGATAAGGCCAGTAGGCCTTCTGCAGTGTTCCTCCATTCTTATGTTCTTATATAACACTCTGAACTGCGGAGCTCTGGGGAAAAAAAGGGTTTTCGCTCGGCTGAGGCTGGAATGAATATACACAAGGATGGCTAGCATTCAGATGCAAAAAAATTAATCCCTGGAGGATTTTAGACATGTCGTGACCCAGACAGATCTTGTCTCTCTCATTTTTTTTTCCATGGAGTTATTTGCATGTTACTTTGTGGGGTGTTGCGGGGGAGGGATATTAGGGGACTGGGGTGTAAGAGGGTGGGGGAGGAGGGATGTGAGGGGTGGAGGTCAGATGGGTGCCCATACACACGACTGGTCACTCAGAGTGAACACACTCAGAGGGGGTATTATGTTCGTCTCTGTATGGTATGTTGATACTGCCCAACCCAACATACCCACCTCCCATACACTACTTACCTCCTAACCCACGACCCATACACTACCCTCCCCCTCACCCACGACCCATACATTACCCTCCCCCTCACCCACGACCCATACACTACCCTCCCCCTTACCCACGACCCATACACTACCCTCCCCCTTACCCACGACCCATACACTACCCTCCCCCTCACCCACGACCCATACACTACCCTCCCCCTCACCCACGACCCATACACTACCATCCCCCCTTACCCACGACCCATACACTACCCTCCCCCTCACCGACGACCCATACACTACCCTCCCCCTTACCCACGACCCATACACTACCCTCCCCATCACCCATGACCCATACACTACCCTTCCCATCACTCACGACCCATACACTACCCTCCCCCTCACCCACGACCCATACACTACCCTCCCCATCACCCACGACCCATACACTACCCTCCCCCTCACCCACGACCCAGACACTACCCTCCCCTCTTACCCACGACCCATACACTACCCTCCCCCACACCCACGACCCATACACTACCCCCCCCTTACCCACGACCCATACACTACCCTCCCCCTCACCCACGACCAATACACTACCCTTCCCCTCACTCACGACCCATACACTACCCTCCCCATAACCCACGACCAATACACTACCCTCCCCTTCACCCACGACCAATAAATACACTATCCTCCCCCTCACCCACGACCCATACACTACCCTCCACCTCACCCACGACCCATACACTACCCGCCCCCTAACACACGACCCCTACACTACCCTCCCCCTCACCCACGACCCATACACTACCCTCCCCCTCACCCACGACCCAAACACTACCCTCTCCCCTTCACCCACGACCCATACACTACCATCCCCCTTACCCACGACCCATACACTACCCTCCCCCTTAACCACGACCCATACGCTACCCTCCTCATCACCCATGACCCATACACTACCCTCCCCATCACCCACGACCCATACACTACCCTCCACCTCACCCACGACCCATACACTACCCTCCCCCTCACCCACGACCCATACACTACCTCCCCCTCACCCACGACCAATACACTACTCTCCCCTTCACCCACGACCCATACACTACCATCCCCCTTACCCACGACCCATACACTACCCTCCCCCTTACCCACGACCCATACACTACCCTCCCCTTCACCCACGACCAATAAATACACTATCCTCCCCCTCACCCACGACCCAAACACAACCCTCCACCTCACCCACGACCCATACACAACCCACCCCCTCACCCACGACCCATACACTACCCGCCCCCTCACTCACGACCCATACACTACCCTCCCCCTTACCCACGACCCATACACTACCCTCCCCCTCACCCACGACCCATACACTACCCTCCCCCTCACCCACGACCCATACACTACCCTCCCCCTTACCCACGACCCATACGCTACCCTCCCCATCACCCATACACTACCCTTCCCATCACTCACTACCCATACACTACCCTCCCCCTCACCCACGACCCATACACTACCCTCCCCATCACCCACGACCCATACACTACCCTCCCCCTCACCCACGACCAATACACTACCCTCCCCCTCACTCACGACCCATACACTACACTCCCCCTAACCCACGACCAATACACTACCCTCCCCTTCACCCACGACCAATACACTACCCTCCCCCTCACCCACGACCCATACACTACCCTCCACCTCACCCACGACCCATACACTACCCTCCCCCTCACCCACGACCCATACACTATCCTCCCCCTCACTCATGACCCATACACTGCCCCCCTCACTCATGACCCATACACTACCCTCCCCTCACTCATGACCCATATACTACCCTCCCCCTCACCCACGACCCATACACTACCCTCCCCCTCATCCACGACCCATACACTACCCCCTCACTCATGACCCATACACTACCCTCCTCCCTCATTCATGACCCATACACTACCCTCCCCTCACTCATGACCCATACACTACCCCCCTCACTCATGACCCATACACTACCCTCCCCTCACTCATGACCCATACACTACCCTCCCTCTCACCCACGACCCATACACTACCCTCCCCATCACCCATGACCCATACACTACCCTTCCCATCACTCACGACCCATACACTACCCTCCCCCTCACCCACGACCCATACACTACCCTCCCCATACACTACCCTCCCCCTCACCCACGACCAATACACTACCCTCCCCTTCACTCACGACCCATACACTACCCTCCCCCTAACCCACGACCCCAACCCATACACTACCCTCCCCTCACCCACGACCCATACACTACCCTCCCCCTCACTCTGACCCATACACTGCCCCCCTCACGACCCATACACTACCCTCCCCTCACTCATGACCCATATACTACCCTCCCCCTCACCCACGATCCATACACTTCCCTCCCCCTCATCCACGACCCATACACTACCCACCCTCCCTCATGACCCATACACTACCCTCCCCCTCACCCACGACCCATACACTACCCCCCCTCACTCATGACCCATACACTACCCTCCTCCCTCACTCATGACCAATACACTACCCTCCCCTCACTCATGACCCATACACTACCCCCCTCACTCATGACCCATACACTACCCTCCCCTCACTCATGACCCATACACTACCCTCCCTCTCACCCACGACCCATACACTACCCTCCCCTTCACTCAAGACCCATACACTCCCCTACCCTCACCCACGACCCATACACTACCCTCCCCTCATCCACGACCCATACACTACCCTCCTTCCTCACCCACGACCCATACACTACCCTCCTCATCCACGACCCATACACTACCCTCCCCTCGCCCACGACCCATACACTACCCTCCTCCCTCAACCACGACCCATACACTACCCTCCCCTCACCCACGACCCATACACTACCTTCGTCCTCACCCACGATCCATACACTACCCTCCTCCCTCACCCACGACCCATACACTACCTTCGTCCTCACCCACGACCCATACACTACCCTCCTCCCTCTCCCACGACCCATACACTATCCTCCCTCACTCACGACCCATACACTACCCTCCTCTCTTACACACGACCCATACACTACCTCTTCCCTCATCCACGACCCGTACACTACCCTCATCCCTCACCCACGACCCATACACTACCCTCCTCTCTTACCCACGACCCATACACTACCCTCCTCCCTCACCCACGACCCATACACTATCATCCTCCCTCACCCACGACCCATACACTACAATCTTCCCTCACCCACGACCCATACACTACAATCCTCCCTCATCCACGACCCATACACTATCATCCTCCCTCACCCACGACCCATACACTACAATCCTCCCTCACTCACGACCCATACACTACCCTCCTCCCTCACCCACGACCCATACACTACCCTCCTCCCTCACCCACGACCCATACACTATCCTCCTCCCTCACCCACGACCCATACATTACCCCCCTCCCTCACCCACGACCCATACATTACCCCCCTCCCTCACCCACGACCCATACATTACCCCCCTCCCTCACCCACGACCCATACATTACCCCCTCCCTCACCCACGACCCATACATTATACCCCTCCCTCACCCACGACCCATACATTACCCCCCTCCCTCACCCACGACCCATACATTACCCCCTCCCTCACCCACGACCCATACATTATCC
Organism: Cherax quadricarinatus; assembly: GCF_038502225.1. NCBI lineage: Eukaryota > Metazoa > Arthropoda > Malacostraca > Decapoda > Parastacidae > Cherax > Cherax quadricarinatus. Next base: position 5,233,261 of record NC_091358.1, read on the forward strand.
CCCTCCCTCACCCACGACCCATACATTACCCCCCTCCCTCACCCACGACCCATACACTACCCCCCTCCCTCACCCACGACCCATACATTACCCCCTCCCTCACCCACGACCCATACATTACCCCCCTCCCTCACCCACGACCCATACATTACCCCCTTCCCTCACCCACGACCCATACATTATCCCCTCCCTCACCCACGACCCATACATTACCCCCCCTCCCTCACCCACGACCCATACACCATGCTTATGATGTAGGGTATAAAAACAACAAATATTTAATGATAAAAACAAGAGTAGCTGTTAAATAATTAAGAACATGGGAAGACATGTAAGATACACCCCACACCTGCTGCACATGTAAGATACACCCCACACCTGCTGCACATGTAAGATACACCCCACACCTGCTGCACATGTAAGATACACCCCACACCTGCTGCACATGTTCACCCAGTATTAATAGGTACCCGGGTCTTACTCTGCTTTTATACAGGTCGCAGTAAATAGGTATCTAAGTATTAAATTTGCTTACACCTGATGCCCCTGTTCATTTAGCACTAAATAGGTACCCGGGTGTTCGTGGGTGGTTGTAGGTTACTCTGGGGGCTGTGTGGGTCCTTTGAAGGTTATGGTTTTACCTTTAAGGGCTGTGATGTTCCTTTTGAGGGCTGTGATGTTCCCTTTGAGGGCTGTGATGTTCCCTTTGAGGGCTGTGATGTTCCCTTTGAGAGCTGTGATGTTACCTTTGAGGGCTGTGATGTTCCCTTTGAGGGCTGTGATGTTCCCTTTGAGAGCTGTGATGTTACCTTTGAGGGCTGTGATGTTCCCTTTGAGGGCTGTGATGTTCCCTTTGAGAGCTGTGATGTTCCCTCTGAGGGCTGTGATGTTACTTTTGAGGGCTGTGATGTTCCCTTTGAGGGCTGTGATGCTCCCCTTGAGGGCTGTGATGTTACTTTTGAGGGCTGTGATGTTCCCTTTGAGGGCTGTGATGTTCCCTTTGCCATGTAGGGGGTATCGGAATGAATAGGATATAAGTGGGGAATATGGGAATAGGGGATTATGTAGGCAGGGGAGAGGCAGGCGAGGTGGTAGGAGTGAGATGATTAGCGGAGGTAGGTAGGTAATGACAGGTCAGTGGTGACCACCACGACACTCTCATTAACTCTACACTACTCACTAACATATGCCTCGCCCATTCTTCACTCATATAAACATAATAAAATATAAGAAAAAAGAATAAATAACGGTGGGCAGTGAATATTACTATTCTACTCAAACACAGTTTATTATTAAGTCTTTGTACAATAATGTATTTGGGACAGGAGAACACTATTGCGGTTTAGATAAATGGGATGGTACACATAAGCAGTGAGACAGGGAACACAATCAACTTGACCAAAATGAATATAACTTACAATATAGCACAGAGGACAGTTCACTACAGGAACTAAGCCACAGGTCCCAAGACCTACATAGCACGAGTACGATGCCAAGCCAGTACTCTGCCCAGTGCCTCCAACAGTCTTCTCCAGAGACTTCAGCAGCCTTCTCCCGAGCCCTGCACCCCAGCAGCAGCTCTGCTCGAAGTCTCTGCTCAGGAGCTCTGCATATGTTAGTGAGGCATATGTTAGTGAGTAGTGTAGAGTTAATGAGAGTGTCGTGGTCACCACTGACCTGTTATTACCTACCTACCTCCGCTAATCATCACTCCCTACGAAAGTAAAAGACTGGGCAGGCGATGCAAAATGCCGCCAATAAAAAGTAGGGGCGCCATTGGTACACTAAGAGAAAACACCATAAGTGTCCGGGGCCCAAAACTGTTCAACAGCCTCCCATCAAGCATTAGGGGAATTGCCAATAAACCCCTGGCTGCCTTCAAGAGAGAGCTGGACAGATACCTAAAGTCGGTGCCGGATCAGCCAGGCTGTGGCTCGTACGTCGGACTGCGTGCGGCCAGCAGTAACAGCCTAGTTGATCAGGCCCTGATCCATCGGGAGGCCTGGTCGTGGACCGGGCCGCGGGGGCGTTGATCCCCGGAATAACCTCCAGGTAACCTCCAGGTAACCCCAGCAGCAGCTCCGCTCGAATCTCTGCTCAGGAGCTCTGCACCCCAGCAGCAGCTCCGCTCGAATCTCCTGATCATGCTCTTCCTTGGGCTTTTATGGTGGTCCAAGCACCCTCCACAACCACGTGTACGACCTGACGCCTAGGTCTAACGCCGTCAAAAACAAAAGACCTCAGACGTGGGCGTGGTTACAGACGTTTGCCAAGGCAAGGTGTGACCATATAATTGGTTAAATTAGGTCTCTCCAGAGACCTCACAAGCCCAGCTGAACTACATCACACCTTTGAGGGCTGTGATGTTCCCTCTGAGGGTTGTGATGTTACTTTTGAGGGCTGTGATGTTCCCTTTGAGGGCTATGATGCTACCTTTGAGGGCTGTGATTTTACCTTTGAGGGCTGTGATGTTACCTTTGAGGGTTGTGATGTTACTTTTGAGGGCTGTGATGTTCCCTTTGAGGGCTGTGATGTTACCTTCGAGGGTTGTGATGTTACCTTTGACTGCAGTGGTACTCCCTTTAAGTGCTGTGATGTTCCCTCTGAGGGCTGTGATGTTACCTTTGAGGGCTGTGATGCTCCCTTTGAGGGCTGTGATGTTCCCTTTGAGAGCTGTGATGTTCCCTCTGAGGGCTGTGATGTTACCTTTGAGGGCTGTGATGCTCCCTTTGAGGGCTGTGATGTTCCCTTTGAGAGCTGTGATGTTCCCTCTGAGGGCTGTGATGTTACTTTTGAGGGCTGTGATGTTCCTTTTGAGGGCTGTGATGTTCCTTTCGAGAGCTGTGATGTTCCCTCTGAGGGCTATGATGCTACCTCTGAGGGCTGTGATTTTACCTTTGAGGGTTGTGATGTTACTTTTGAGGGCTGTGATGTTCCCTCTGAGGGCTGTGATGTTACCTTTGAGGGATGTGGTGGGCCCTTTGAGGGCTGTGATGTTCCCTCTGAGGGCTGTGATCTTCCCTATGAGGGCTGTGATGTTACCTTTGAGGGCTGTGATGTTCCCTTTAAGGGCTGTGATGCTCCTTGTTAGGGCTGTGATGTTCACTTTGAGGGCTGTGATGTTACCTTTGAGGGCTGTGGTGGGCCATGTATCTGTGGGCCGCATTTACCGTGCGGGTCGGACCTCCTTCACTGTCACATATCACAAGCATCTTTATTATTATTATTATTATTATTATTATTATTATTATTATTATTATTATTATTATTATTCATGGTGAAAGCGCTAAACCAGCAAGGCTCACACAGCGTCTATTAATAGAGCATAGTTGATGATAAATAAGGAACACTTGACAAACTTACCCAACCAGGCTGCTAAGGCTGGAAAAACCTGCCCTGGGTAGCAGCCCTTACCCCTCGGGCAGCAGGTGATAGGGCCTTGATGCTGGTGAAGAGCTCTTGATCCAGGGAACTGGAACAGAGCCGAACCTGATTACCCACCCCCGGCCCCCATTCCATGGGGTCTAGAAAACTCTTACGGGGTTAGTGCTTCCCGTGTTAATAATAATAATAATCTTTATTTCTACAGGTACACGATACAACTTATACAGACCATAGCTGACATCAATGACATACTACTACATAGAAAGTCCCACGTTATACAGAGCATTTCCCACAAATTAGGTCAGTTTTGTCCCCAGGATGCGACTCACACCAGTCGACTAACACCCAGGTACCTATTTTACTGCTAGGTGAACATGGACAGCAGGTGTCTTAAGGAAACACGTCCTAACGTTTCCAGCCGTACCGGTAGAGCTGAGTGCGCTACCAATCGAGCTATCTCACTCAGTGCTACACATAAATACATTTACATAAATTATAACACATAGTAACATATGTGTAAATTAAATAGGATAACCCCCCAAAAGACTCAGAAAAGTGACTTTTTCTTCCTATTAGGGTCCTTGTTAAGTACGTCCATGGGCCGGGGTGGGATCCCGCAAGGTGTACAGTAACACCCCTCGCTGTTTGTCACTCCTCTAGTGAGTGTTTTATCAATATTATTCAGCGTTGAGAGTGGTCAGTATATGTGAGAGGTTTTATATTAATGGAGTATGTAGGGAGGTTCATAGTAGCATACCGTTAGTGAGTCTTCTCAGGAGTAACATGTCTGATCTTTCCTGGAGGTCGTCGTCCTCTTTCTGTGAATTTTCTTAATTTCTCCTCTCTCTCTCTCCCTACACACTTCTAACTAAACCACAAACACTCTCTTCCACTTACACGTATGTGGTATACTAGCTGTCTCTCTAACATTTCCATCTTTGCTAGAAAACTAACGAAATGTGGGGGGAATTCTACAAACGTTGAGAGATAGTGTTGAAGGCGCTATGTGGGTCATTGACTGAGTGCGGCAGGGGGTGAGGGAAGGCGGCAAGGCTGGAAGTCTCTATTCTTCCCCACATGTTTCTCGACCTTCCCGCCTCTCCCTGCCACACAGGGGGTGAGGGACGGTGGTAAGGGCGGAAGTCTCTACCTTTCCCCTAAAGATTCTCGACCTTCCCGCTTCCCTCTACCACACTGAATGAATCTCAACCCAAGAAGACTGGGCAGGTTGCACTCCCTCGCTCAACCTTGGTTGACTGTTTCTTCTACTCTCTTTATTAAGGTAATTACACTCCACTCGAGTTATATTTAAATTACTTTAATTACAACTATTTGAGTTTGTGTTTTTTTTTAATTATTTAGGTTTATCAGTATACCGTTAAATTTAAGATAATGAAGAAATGTGTTGTGTGAACCGAAACGTCGTCGAAAGTTATTCTATGTGCGGGTTGTTTGTGTGAAGCTCACACCTCACTGACACCTTACACAGTACTGACACCTCACACCTCACTGACACCTTACACAGTACTGACACCTCACACCTCACTGACACCTTACACAGTACTGACACCTCACACCTCACTGATACCTTACACAGTACTGACACCTCACACCTCACTGACACCTTACACAGTACTGACACCTCACACCTCACTGACACCTTACACAGTACTGACACCTCACACCTCACTGACACCTTACACAGTACTGACACCTCACACCTCACTGACACCTTACACAGTACTGACACCTCACACCTCACTGATACCTTACACAGTACTGACACCTCACACCTCACTGATACCTTACACAGTACTGACACCTCACACCTCACTGACACCTTACACAGTACTGACACCTCACACCTCACTGACACCTTACACAGTACTGACACCTCACACCTCACTGACACCTTACACAGTACTGACACCTCACACCTCACTGACACCTTACACAGTACTGACACCTCACACCTCACTGACACCTTACACAGTACTGACACCTCACACCTCACTGACACCTTACACAGTACTGACACCTCACACCTCACTGACACCTTACACCGTACTGACACCTCACACCTCACTGACACCTTACACCTCACTGAAACCTTACACAGTACTGACACCTCACACCTCACTGACACCTCACACCTCACTGACACCTTACACCGTACTGACACCTCACACCTCACTGACACCTTACACCGTACTGACACCTTACACCGTACTGACACCTCACACCTCACTGACACCTCACACCTCACTGACACCTCACACCTCACTGACACCTCACACCGTACTGACACCTCACACCTCACTGACACCTCACACCGTACTGACACCTCACACCGTACCGACACCTCACTGACACCTCACACCTCACTGACACCTCACACCTCTCTGACACCACACCTCACTGACACCTCACACCGTACTGACACCTCACACCTTACTGATACCTCACACCTTACTGACACCTCACAATGTACTGACACCTCACACCTTACTGACACCTCACATCGTACTGACACCTCACACTTTACTGAGACCTCACACCGTACTGACACCTCACACCTTACTCACACCATACTGACACCTCACACCTTACTCACACCATACTGACACCTCACACCTTACTGATACCTCACACCTTACTGACACCTCACACCGTACTGACACCTCACACCTCACTGACACCTCACACCTCACTGACACCTCACATCTCACTGACACCTCACACCTCACTGACACCTCACATCTTACTGACACCTCACACCTTACTGACACCTCACTGACACCTCACACCTTACTGACACCTCATACCTCACTGACACCTCACACTTTACTGACACCTCACACCTTACTGACACCTCACACCTTTCTGACACCTCACACCTTTCTGACAGCTCACACCTCACTGACACCTCACACCTTACTGACACCTCTCACCTCACTGACACCTCACACCTTACTGACACCTCACACCTTTCTGACACCTCACACCTTTCTGACACCTCACACCTTACTGACACCTGACACCTCACACCTTACTGACACCTGACACCTCACACCTTACTGACACCTGACACCTCACACCTTACTGACACTTCACACTTCATAACTTACTGACACCTCACACCTTACTGACACCTGACACCTCACACCTTACTGACACCTGACACCTCACACCTTACTGACACTTCACACTTCATACCTTACTGACACCTCACACCTTACTGACACCTCACACCTTACTGACACCTCACCTACACCTCATCTACCTCACACCTCACCTACACCTCACACTTCACCTACACCTCACACCTCACCTACACCTCACACCTCACCTACACCTCACACCTCGCCTACACCTCACACCTCACCTACACCTCACACCTCACCTACACCTCACCTACACCTCACCTACACCTCACACCTCACCTACACCTCACCTACACCTCACACCTCACCTACACCTCACCTACACCTCACCTACACCTCACCTACACCTCACCTACACCTCACACCTCACCTACACCTCACACCTCACCTACACCTCACACCTCACCTACACCTCACCTACACCTCACACCTCACCTACACCTCACACCTCACCTACACCTCACACCTCACCTACACCTCACACCTCACCTACACCTCACACCTCACCTACACCTCACACCTCACACCTCACCTACACCTCACCTACACCTCACACCTCACCTACACCTCACACCTCACCTACACCTCACACCTCACCTACACCTCACACCTCACCTACACCTCACATTTCGCAACAAAGGAAATAACTCCATTTTTGTACATTATTGTATAATTGTAGCGACTGTATTGTGTTAACACCACAGTTGTTAACACCACCGTTGTTAACACCACCGTTGTTAACACCACCGTTGTTAACACCACCGTTGTTAGCACCACCGTTGTTAACACCACCGTTGTTAACACCACCGTTGTTAACACCACCGTTGTTAACACCACCGTTGTTAGCACCACCGTTGTTAGCACCACCGTTGTTAACACCACCGTTGTTAGCACCACCGTTAACACCACCGTTGTTAACACCACAGTTGTTAACACCACCGTTAACACCACCTTGTTAACACCACCTTGTTAGCACCACCGTTGTGAACACAACCGTTGTTAACACCACCGTTGTTAACACCACCTTGTTAGCACCACCGTTGTTAACACCACCTTGTTAGCACCACCGTTGTGAACACAACCGTTGTTAACACCACCGTTGTTAACACCACCTTGTTAGCACCACCGTTGTTAACACCACAGTTGTTAACACCACCTTGTTAGCACCACCGTTAACACCACCGTTCTTAATACCACCGTTGTTAACACGACCGTTGTTAACACCACCTTGTTAGCACCACCGTTGTTAATACCACCTTGTTAGCACCACCGTTGTTAACACCACCGTTGTTAACACCACCGTTGTTAACACCACCGTTGTTAACACCACCTTGTTAGCACCACCGTTGTTAACACCACCGTTAACACCACCGTTGTTAACACCACCGTTGTTAATACCACCTTGTTAGCACCACCGTTGCTAACACCACCGTTGTTAACACCACCTTATTAGCACCACCGTTGTTAACACCAGCTTGTTAGCACCACCGTTGCTAACACCACTGTTGTTAACACCACCGTTGTTAACACCACCGTTGTTAACACCACCGTTAACACCACCGTTGTTAACACCACAGTTGTTAACACCACCGTTAACACCACCTTGTTAACACCACCTTGTTAGCACCACCGTTGTTAACACCACCGTTGTTAACACCACCTTGTTAGGACCACCGTTATTAACACCACCGTTGTTAGCACCACCGTTGTTAACACCACCGTTGTTAACACCGCCGTTGTTAACACCACCTTGTTAGCACCACCGTTTTTAACACCACCTTGTTAGCACTACCGTTGTTAACACCACCGTTGTTAACACCACCTTGTTAGCACCACCGTTGTTAACACCACGGTTGTTAACACCACCGTTGTTAATACCACCTTGTTAGCACCACCGTTGTTAACACCACCGTTGTTAACACCACCTTATTAGCACCACCGTTGTTAACACCAGCTTGTTAGCACCACCGTTGCTAACACCACCGTTGTTAACACCACCGTTGTTAACACCACCGTTGTTAACACCACCGTTAACACCACCGTTAACACCACCGTTGTTAACACCACCGTTGTTAACACCACCGTTGTTAACATCACCGTTGTTAACACCACCGTTGTTAACACCACCGTTGTTAACACCACCGTTAACACCACCGTTGTTAACACCACCGTTGTTAACACCACCGTTAACACCACCGTTGTTAACACCACCGTTGTTAACACCACCTTGTTAACACCACATTGTTAGCACCACCGTTGTTAACACCAACGTTGTTAACACCACCGTTGTTAGCACCACCGTTGTTAACACCACCGTTGTTAACACCACCTTGTTAGCACCACCGTTGTTAACACCACCGTTAACACCACCTTGTTAACACCACCGTTAACACCACCTTGTTAGCACCACCTTGTTAGCACCACCGTTGTTAACACCACCGTTGTTAACACCACCATTGTTAACACCACCGTTAACACCACCTTGTTAGCACCACCGTTGTTACCACCGTTGTTAACACCACCGTTGTTAAAACCACCTTGTTAGCACCACCGTTAACACCACCGTTGTTAACACCACCTTGTTAGCACCACCTTGTTAGCACCACCGTTAACACCACCGTTGTTAACACCACCCTTGTTAGCACCACCGTTGTTAACACCACCGTTGTTAGCACCACCGCTGTTAACACCACCGTTGTTAACACCACCGTTATTAACACCACCGTTGTTAACACCACCTTGCTAGCACCACCGTTAACACCACCGTTGTTAACACCACCGTTGTTAACACCACCGTTGTTAACACCACCGTTAACACCACGGTTGTTAGCACCACCGTTGTTAACACCACCGTTGTTAACGCCACCGTTGTTAGCACCACCGCTAACAATCGTTGTTAACACCACCGCTGTTAACACAACCGTTGTTAGCACCACCGTTAACACAACCATTGTTAGCACCACCGTTAGCACAACAGTTGTTAGCACCACCGTTAACACAACCGTTGTTAGCACCACCGTTAACACAACCGTTAACGCAACCGCTGTTAACAACCGTTGTTAACACCACCGTTGTTAACACAATCATTGTTAGCCCCACCGTTGTTAACACAACCGTTGTTAGCACCACCGTTAACACAACTGTTGTTAGCGCCACCGTTGTTAACACAACCGTTGTTAGCACCACCGTTAAACCAACCGTTGTTAGCACCACCGTTAACACAACCGTTGTTAGCACCACCGTTAACACAACCGTTGTTAGCACTACGTTGTTAACACAACCGTTAACACAACCGTTGTTAGCACCACCGTTAACACAACCGTTGTTAACACAACCTTTGTTAGCACCACCGTTGTTAGCACAACCGTTAACACCACCGTTTTTAACAGCAGTTGTTAACACCGTTGTTAACACCACCGTTAACACCACCGTTGTTAACACCACCGTTGTTAGCACCAGCGCTGTTAACACCACCGTTAGCACCACCGTTGTTAACACCACCGTTAACACCACCGTTATCACCACTGTTGTTAACACCACCGTTTTTAGCACCGCTGTTAACACCATCTTTGTTAACACCACCGTTAACACCACCTTTGTTAGCACCACCGTTGTTAACACCACCTTTGTTAGCACTACCGTTAGCACCACCATTGTTAACACCATTTTTGTTAGCACCACCGTTAACACCACCTTTGTTAGCACCACCGTTAACACCACCTTTGTTAGCACCACCGTTGTTAACACCACCTTTGTTAGCACCACCGTTGTTAACACGACCGTTGTTAACACCACTGTTGTTAGCACCACCGTTGTTAACACCGTTATCACCAGTTGTTAACACCACCGTTTTACCACCGCCGTTAACATCACCGTTGTTAACACCATCCTTGTTAGCACCACCGTTGTTACCACCACCGTTAACACCTCCGTTGTTAACACCACCGTTGTTAGCACTACCGTTGTTAACACCATTGCTATTACCACCGTTGTTAACACTATCGTTAACATCACCGTTGTTAACACCATCGTTGTTAACACTACCGTTGTTAACACCACCGTTAACACACCACCATTGTTAACCCCACCTTTGTTAACACCACCGTTGTGTCCTTACTACCGTTGCTAACACGGCCGTTGTTAACACCACTGTTGTTAATGCCACCATTGTTAACACCGTGATTGTTAACACTACCGTTGTTAACACCACCAGTGTTAACACCACCGTTGTTAACACTACCGTTGTTAACACCACCGTGTTAAAGACCACCGTTGTTAACACCACCAGTGTTAACCCCACCGTTGTTAATACTACCATTATCAACACTACCGTTGTTAACACTAACGTTGTTAACGCCACCGTTAACACCACCGTTGTTAGCACTACCGTTAACACTACCATTGTTAATGCCACCGTTAACACCACCATTGTTAACACCACCATTGTTAACACCTCCACTGTTAACACACCTTTGTTAACCCTTCCGTTGTTAACACTACCGTTTTTAACGCCACCGTTGTTAGCACTTCCGTTAACACCACATTAACACTACCGTTGTTAACACTATCGTTGTTAACACTACCATTGTTAACACTACCGTTGTTAAAACGGTAGTGTTAACAATTGTTACCACCACTGTTAACACCACCGTTGTTAACACTACCGCTGTTAACACTTACTACCCTATGGGTGTCATCCTGTTGGTGTCATCCTGTGGGTGGCATCCTGTGGGTGGCATCTTGTGGGTGTCATCCTGTGTGTGACATCTTGTGTGTGTCATCCTGTGGTTGTCATCCTGTGGGTGTCATCCTGTGTGTCATCCTGTGTGTGTCATCCTGTGTGTCTCATCCTGTGTGTGTGGCATCCTGTAGGTGTCATCCTGTGGGTGGCATCTTGTGTGTGTCATCCTGTGGGTGTCATCCTGTGGGTGGCATCCTATGGGTGTCATCCTGTGGGTGTCATCCTGTGGGTGGCATCTTGTGTGTGTCATCCTGTGGGTGTCATCCTGTGGGTGTCGTCCTGTGTGTCATCCTGTGGGTGTCATCCTGTGTGTGTCATCCTGTGGGTGTCATCCTGTGGGTGTCGTCCTGTGTGTCATCCTGTGGGTGTCATCCTGTGGGTGTCATCCTGTGGGTGTCATCCTGTGGGTGTCGTCCTGTGTGTCATCCTGTGGGTGTCGTCCTGTGTGTCATCCTGTGGGTGTCATCCTGTGGGTGTCATCCTGTGGGTGTCGTCCTGTGTGTCATCCTGTGGGTGTCATCCTGTGTGTCATCCTGTGGGTGTCATCCTGTGGGTGTCATCCTGTGGGTGTCATCCTGTGGGTGTCATCCTGTGGGTGTCGTCCTGTGGGTGTCATCCTGTGGGTGTCATCCTGTGGGTGCCGTCCTGTGGGTGTCATCCTGTGGGTGTCATCCTGTGGGTGTCATCCTGTGGGTGTCATCCTGTGGGTGTCATCCTGTGGGTGTCATCCTGTGGGTGTCATCCTGTGGGTGTCATCCTGTGGGTGTCATCCTGTGGGTGTCATCCTGTGGGTGTCGTCCTGTGGGTGTCATCCTGTGGGTGTCATCCTGTGGGTGTCGTCCTGTGGGTGTCATCCTGTGGGTGTCATCCTGTGGGTGTCATCCTGTGGGTGTCGTCCTGTGGGTGTCATCCTGTGGGTGTCATCCTGTGGGTGTCATCCTGTGGGTGTCATCCTGTGGGTGTCATCCTGTGGGTGTCATCCTGTGGGTGTCATCCTGTGGGTGTCGTCCTGTGTGTCATTCTGTCGGTGTCATCCTGTGGGTGTCATCCTGTGGGTGTCATCCTGTGGGTGTCATCCTGTGGGTGTCATCCTGTGGGTGTCATCCTGTCTGTGTCATCCTGTGGGTGTCATCCTGTGGGTGTCATCCTGTGGGTGTCGTCCTGTGGGTGTCGTCCTGTGGGTGTCGTCCTGTGGGTGTCGTCCTGTGGGTGTCATCCTGTGGGTGTCATCCTGTGGGTGTCATCCTGTGGGTGTCATCCTGTGGGTGTCATCCTGTGGGTGTCATCCTGTGGGTGTCATCCTGTGGGTGTCGTCCTGTGGGTGTCATCCTGTGGGTGTCGTCCTGTGGGTGTCATCCTGTGGGTGTCATCCTGTGGGTGTCATCCTGTGGGTGTCATCCTGTGGGTGTCATCCTGTGGGTGTCATCCTGTGGGTGTCATCCTGTGGGTGTCGTCCTGTGGGTGTCGTCCTGTGGGTGTCATCCTGTGGGTGTCATCCTGTGGGTGTCATCCTGTGGGTGTCATCCTGTGGGTGTCGTCCTGTGGGTGTCATCCTGTGGGTGTCATCCTGTAAAAGAACCCTGAAGTATATTAGCCACGCTACTTGACTTATCCTCATCCATTCGTTTAATGTTCCCTATTAAGCCCTTTTTTTCCTTGTTCTTGGCTGTAATCTAGTAGACGCTCAGGAAACAGAGGCATAAGCCTTCATTGCATGAGCCATATCACCCACGAGGGTTTAGCACCTCGCCTACTTCTCCGCCAGGGTGGGTACTGCTTCACCAGGGTGGACAGTGTCCACAGGACACCTTAGGCACATTAACAATTGGTGTGTACTAGCGTCTCCCTGACGTAGGGTATGTTGAATCACTCAGGCACCTCTAAGCTAGTGCCATACCCTTGGCACTCGTCCTTGCCACTTCCTCTGCGTTAGAGGACCTGTGGGCGGGCTGGCGGGAGGGCGGGTGGGCGGACTGGTGGGCGGTGGTGCAGGTGAGGTTCACCGCTCATGTCAGTGTCCGCACCGACACTGGATTCGTCCCCGGGTTCATGAACCCGCGATGCCGACGGCTAAATGTGAACTTCTAAACAAAATCTCCCAATTAGCGGATCGGTGGATCGTGCCTCCAACACTCCATACCCTGAGTCATCCACACTGGTTTATCACTTCCCCCCAAAAATATATATATATATATATATATATAAATGATTTCAAAACCAGTACGTGAGAGGCAGAATGAGAGAGAGTGAGGGAGAGAAAGAGAGAGAGAGCCACAGAATTTGTGTCCATGAACTCTAGACCTGTTGTAGTCGACTCCACCTGTACGTCACCGAGGCGCTATACTCATTGATTCTGTCTTTCTTTACACGGTCATCACAGAAACAAACCTGGTTATCACAGACTAAATTATCTAGAATCTAACCACAACTTATGGGGAATTTAAGCAGATATAACTTGAGCACATTCGCGAGGTTATAAGTTGGAATGAAGAGGTAATATAGCCTGACATCAGAGTACAGCATCTAAGTTCTACCTTGTAATGCAGAGGTAATGTGTCTTGATATCACAGAGTGCGTTCTCTAGGCTCTAACTACGGATATTGTAGGTCTATAACTGATTATCACAAATGAGATTTTTCTAAGATTTAACTAGGAATAACGGGGGAACACGACTGGTTATCATAGATTATCTTTGTAATAAAATCTAATCACAAATGACGAGGGAATGTACATATCTTCTTAGAGTATTTTCTCTACAGTCTAATTATAAATACGGAAGGAATACAATAACTGTCATAGAGGGTACACTAATATTTGACCACTAAAGTTATGATAACCAGTTATTTGGACTAGATATCATAGAGCACAGTTTCGGGGATGTGATATGTAATTAGAATGAGGGTCAAACAGATGTAAACTAGTGATGATTTACGTTTAGGATAACTGAAAGTATCTGATTTGTCCTAAGGACAGTGATATGAGATTTAATTATTATATGAGAAGCGCTAAAGCCTTGTGAGTTATTGAAGGAGTGATGGAGGTTCGGTTCTCCCATAACTGAGTAAGAGGCACACAGTGCCTAACTGTATTTAGGTGCCGTGTATTTAAGAGTACAAGGTTCATTCGGTAACCTGTGGCGAATAACTTTAACTGCAACTCCGTATCTTCCTCTCCCCCTCTCCACCTGTCAGCAGCAATGCAAGGAATTCGGGGCCAATAACAGCGCTCAACTTCATGCCCGATGCCTCGACCCTTGCAACAAATGCACTAGCAATAGCACCCACGTTTCCCCAGTGTTCCTAGTTCCTGCAACAGCTTCCTCTGGTTCCTCTTGTTATATCTAAAAAATAAAAAGAAATCAGCTCTCTCAGCGCGTGTAAAGTTTTGCATTGATTCTGCCTCTCTCTGAGTCTTGCAAACCTTGGGGTCATTGACACTGATTTCTAAGAGGAACTCTACGGTGCGTAAACGCCTCAGATGAACTGTGCTGCATATTTGGTAAGGTCACTCCACCTCCTATTAAATCCTGGAAACAGAACTACAACTACGTTGTAGTTCTGTTTCCAGGGGCTCTGTTTCTGGAGTATTATGGAAGAATAAGTCACAATACCATGACTAAAACAATTTTTACAACTAACTCGTAATTTAGAAAAGAAATTTGATGATGTTAGGGTCCGTTCCGGACCATTAATAAATGTAACTTGATAATGGTTCAGGCGTGAGCGAAATGTCTAGGTTCTTCTCCGGCTGGAGAGTTAGCTGTGAAGTGATGGTGTTGAGATGAGGCTCACCTCAGACCTATAGTGCTAGGCACTGCTTCCTAGACGAGTGTGCAGATTCCTGTGTAGACGAGGGTGTAGTGTGAGAGGATGGCTCCCCCTTACAGGTGACTGTGTGTAGTGTGAGAGGACTGTCTCCCCTTACAGGTGACTGTGTGTAGTGTGAGAGGACTGTCTCCCCTTACAGGTGACTGTGTGTAGTGTGAGAGGACTGTCTCCCCTTACAGGTGACTGTGTGTAGTGTGAGAGGACTGTCTCCCCTTACAGGTGACTGTATGTAGTGTGAGAGGACTGTCTCCCATTACAGGTGACCGTGTGTAGTGTGAGAGGACTGTCTCCCATTACAGGTGACTGTGTGTAGTGTGAGAGGACTGGCTCCCCTTACAGGTGACTCTGTGTAGTGTGAGAGGACTGTCTCCCCTGCACCTCTCAACAGCATGAAAGTGCCTCTCACGCAGGCCATTGCCCGGCACCTCCAGGTCAGTGTCCTCACCTACACCCCCTGTCTCTCACTACAACAACATTCTCTGAGAGGAGCGACTTCTACAACAACATTCTCCGGTAGGAACGACTTCTACAACAACATTCTCTAAGAGGAACGACTTCTGCAACAACATTCTCTAACAGGAACGACTTCTGCAACAACATTCGCTGAGAGGAACGACTTCTGCAACAACATTCTCTGAGAGGAACGACTTCTACAACAACATTCTCTAAGAGGAACGACTTCTACAACAACATTCTCTGAGAGGAACGACTTCTACAACAACATTCTCTGATAGGAACGACTTCTGCAACAACATTCTCTGAGAGGAATGACTTCTACAACAACATTCTCTAAGAGGAACGACTTCTACAACAACATTCTCTGAGAGGAACGACTTCTACAACAACATTCTCTAACAGAAACGGCTTCTGCAACAACATTCTCTGAGAGGAACGACTTCTACAACAACATTCTCTAAGAGTAACGACTTCTACAACATTCTCTGAGAGGAACGACTTCTACAACAACATTCTCTAACAGAAACGGCTTCTGCAACAGCATTCTCTGAGAGGAACGACTTCTGTAACAACATTCTCTAACAGGAACGACTTCTGCAACAACATTCTCTGAGAGGAACGACTTCCGCAACAACATTCTCTGAGAGGAACGACTTCTACAACAACATTCTCTAAGAGGAACGACTTCTACAACAACATTCTCTGAGAGGAACGACTTCTACAACAACATTCTCTAAGAGGAACGACTTCTGTAACAACATTCTCTAACAGGAACGACTTCTGTAACAACATTCTCTAACAGGAACGACTTCTGCAACAACATTCTCTGAGAGGAACGACTTCCGCAACAACATTCTCTGAGAGGAACGACTTCTACAACAACATTCTCTAAGAGGAACGACTTCTACAACAATATTCTCTGAGAGGAACGACTTCTACAACAACATTCTCCGAGAGGAACGACTTCTACAACAACATTCTCTGAGAGAAACGACTTCTACAACAACATTCACTCTGAGGAACGACTTTTCTCACTACTGTCACTAACAACGACAACAATAATAATTCAGCAGCGAACGAGAACATCGGATCTTAATATTTTGTGGACCTACTGATACAATCATGTACAAGTGTGTGTGTGCTCGCACCAGGCTCAGAATACTGTGTTGAACACCTGACATCACCTCGACTGATACCTAACAGCGAACATACATACATACATACATATATATATTATTATTATTATTATCACACTGGCCGATTCCCACCAAGGCAGGGTGGCCCGAAAAAGAAAAACTTTCACCATCATTCACTCCATCACTGTCTTGCCAGAAGGGTGCTTTACACTACAGTTTTTAAACTGCAACATTAACACCCCTCCTTCAGAGTGCATTATTATTATTATTATAATCAAGGGGGAAGCGCTAAACCCGGAGGATTATACAGCGCCTGGGGGGGGGGATGTGGAAGGCATTCAGGCTTAATTCGGGGAACTGGAGCACAGATCCAATTCTCTAAATCAAGAGCCCCTCACCAACATCAAGGAACCTTCCTTGAGGGGCTTCAGAGTGCAGGCACTGTACTTCCCATCTCCAGGACTCAAGTCCGGCCTGCCGGTTTCCCTGAACCCCTTCATAAATGTTACTTTGCTCACACTCCAACAGCACGTCAAGTATTAAAAACCATTTGTCTCCATTCACTCCTATCAAACACGCTCACATAGGTAGTAGGTTGGTAGACAGCAACCACCCAGGGAAGTACTACCGTCCTGCCAGATGACTGTGAAACAAAAACCTGTAACTGTTTTGCATGATGGTAGGATTGCTGGTGTCTTTTTCTGTCTCATAAACACGCTAGATAACAGGGATATCTTGCTACTCCTACTTATACTTTGGTCACACTTCACAGACACGCACATGCATATATATATACATACATCTAGGTTTTTCTCCTTTTTCTAAATAGCTCTTGTTCTTCTATATTTCTTCTATTGTCCATGGGGAAGTGGAAAAGAATCTTTCCTCCGTAAGCCATGCGTGTCGTATGAGGCGACTAAAATGCCCCGAGCAATGGGCTAGTAACCCCTTCTCCTGTAGACATTTACTAAAAAAGAGAAGAAGAAGCACTTTATAAAACATATATGTATATATATATATATATATATATATATATATATATATATATATATATATATATATATATATATATATATATATATATATATATATATATATATATATGTAGCGAGAGCGAGAAGGGGGCAAAACAACCACGGGGGGGGGGATTGAATGAAAGCTCTAGGCCTTTCGTGGTGCGATCAACACATCATCAGGAGCTTGCAATGCTGAAAAAATGAGTAGGAAGTCCAGGCAGATTAGTTCAGGGAAACATTCTAGCTAAAAGCATTCAAGCATTACATATACAACACAGTACTGTCATTAAGCTTCACATCTACAACAGTACCGTCATCAAGCTTCACATCTACAACAGTACCGTCATCAAGCTTCACATCTACAACAGTACCGTCATCAAGCTTCACATCTACAACAGTACCGTCATCAAGCTTCACATCTACAACAGTACCGTCACAAAGCTTCACATCTACAACAGTACCGTCATCAAGCTTCACATCTACAACAGTACCGTCATCAAGCTTCACATCTACAACAGTACCGTCACAAAGCTTCACATCTACTACAGTACTGTTGTCAAGCTTCACATCTACAACAGTGCTATCATCAAGCTTCAGATCTACAACAGTGCTGTCATCAAGCTTCACATCTACAACAGTGCTGTCATCAAGCTTCACATCTACAACAGTGCTGTCATCAAGCTTCACATCTACAACAGTGCTGTCATCAAGCTTCACATCTACAACAGTGCTGTCATCAAGCTTCACATCTACAACAGTGCTGTCATCAAGCTTCACATCTACAACAGTGCTGTCATCAAGCTTCACATCTACAACAGTGCTGTCATCAAGCTTCACATCTAAAACAGTGCTGTCATCAAGCTTCACATCTACAACAATGCTGTCATCAAGCTTCACATCTACAACAATGCTGTCATTAAGCTTCACATCTACAACAGTGCTGTCATCAAGCTTCACATCTACAACAATACTGTCATCAAGCTTCACATCTACAACAATGCTGTCATTAAGCTTCACATCTACAACAGTGCTGTCATCAAGCTTCACATCTACAACAGTGCTGTCATTAAGCTTCACATCTACAACAGTACCGTCATCAAGCTTCACATCTACAACAGTACCGTCATCAAGCTTCACATCTACAACAGTACCGTCATCAAGCTTCAGATCTACAACAGTGCTGTCATCAAGCTTCACATCTACAACAGTGCTGTCAACAAGCTTCACATCTACAACGGTGCTGTCATCAAGCTTCACATCTAGAACAGTGCTGTCATCAAACTTCACATCTACAACAGTGCTGTCATCAAGCTTCACATCTACAACAGTGCTGTCATTAAGCTTCACATCTACAACAGTGCTGTCATCAAGCTTCACTTCTACAACAGTGCTGTCATCAAGCTTCACATCTACAACAGTGCTGTCATCAAGCTTCACATCTACAACAGTGCTGTCATCAAGCTTCACATCTACAACAATGCTGTCATTAAGCTTCACATCTACAAGAATGCTGTCATCAAGCTTCACATCTACAACAGTGCTGTCATCAAGCTTCACTTCTACAACAGTGCTGTCAACAAGCTTCACATCTACAACAGTGCTGTCATCAAGCTTCACATCTACAACAGTGCTGTCATCAAGCTTCACTTCTACAACAGTGCTGTCATCAAGCTTCACTTCTACAACAGTGCTGTCATCAAGCTTCACATCTACAACAGTGCTGTCATCAAGCTTCACATCTACAACAGTGCTGTCATCAAGCTTCACTTCTACAACAGTGCTGTCATCAAGCTTCACATCTACAACAGTGCTGTCATCAAGCTTCACATCTACAACAGTGCTGTCATCAAGCTTCACTTCTACAACAGTGCTGTCAACAAGCTTCACATCTACAACAGTACTGTTGTCAAGCTTCACATCTACAACAGTGCTGTCATCAAGCTTCACATCTACAACAGTGCTGTCATCAAGCTTCACATCTACAACAGTGCTGTCATCAAGCTTCACATCTACAACAGTACCGTCATCAAGCTTCACATCTACAACAGTACTGTTGTCAAGCTTCACATCTACAACAGTGCTGTCATCAAGCTTCACATCTACAACAATGCTGTCATCAAGCTTCACATCTACAACAATGCTGTCATCAAGCTTCACATCTACAACAGTGCTGTCATCAAGCTTCACATCTACAACAGTGCTGTCATCAAGCTTCACATCTACAACAGTACTGTTGTCAAGCTTCACATCTACAACAGTGCTGTCATCAAGCTTCACATCTACAACAGTGCTGTCATCAAGCTTCACATCTACAACAGTACTGTTGTCAAGCTTCACATCTACAACAGTGCTGTCATCAAGCTTCACATCTACAACAGTGCTGTCATCAAGCTTCACATCTACAACAGTACCGTCATCAAACTTCACATCTACAACAGTACTGTTGTCAAGCTTCACATCTACAACAGTGCTGTCATCAAGCTTCACATCTACAACAATGCTGTCATCAAGCTTCACATCTACAACAATGCTGTCATCAAGCTTCACATCTACAAGTGCTGTCATCAAGCTTCACATCTACAACAGTGCTGTCATCAAGCTTCACATCTACAACAGTACTGTTGTCAAGCTTCACATCTACAACAGTGCTGTCATCAAGCTTCACATCTACAACAGTGCTGTCATCAAGCTTCACATCTACAACAGTACTGTTGTCAAGCTTCACATCTACAACAGTGCTGTCATCAAGCTTCACATCTACAACAATGCTGTCATCAAGCTTCACATCTACAACAATGCTGTCATCAAGCTTCACATCTACAACAGTGCTGTCATCAAGCTTCACATCTACAACAGTGCTGTCATCAAGCTTCACTTCTACAACAGTGCTGTCATCAAGCTTCACATCTACAACAGTGCTGTCATCAAGCTTCACTTCTACAACAGTGCTGTCATTAAGCTTCACATCTACAACAGTGCTGTCATCAAGCTTCAGATCTACAACAGTGCTGTCATCAAGCTTCACATCTACAACAGTGCTGTCATCAAGCTTCACATCTACAACAGTGCTGTCATCAAGCTTCACATTCAAGCTTTACATCTACAACAATGCTGTCATCAAGCTTCACATTCAAGCTTCATATCTAGAACAGCGCTGTCATCAAGCTTCACATTCAAGCTTCACATCTACAACAGTGCTGTCATCAAGCTTCACATTCAAGCTTTACATCTACAACAATGCTGTCATCAAGCTTCACATTCAAGCTTCATATCTAGAACAGCGCTGGCATCAAGCTTCAGATCTACAACAGTGCTGTCATCAAGCTTCACATCTAGAACAGCGCTGTCATCAAGCTTCAGATCTACAACAGTGCTGTCATCAAGCTTCACATCTACAACAGTGCTGTCATCAAGCTTCACATCTACAACAGTGCTGTCATCAAGCTTCACATCTACAACAATGCTGTCATCAAGCTTCACATCTACAACAATGCTGTCATCAAGCTTCACATCTACAACAGTGCTGTCATCAAGCTTCACATCTACAACAGTGCTGTCATCAAGCTTCACATCTACAACAGTGCTGTCATCAAGCTTCACATCTACAACAGTGCTGTCATCAAGCTTCACATCTACAACAGTGCTGTCATCAAGCTTCACATCTACAACAGTGCTGTCATCAAGCTTCACATCTACAACAGTGCTGTCATCAAGCTTCACATCTACAACAGTGCTGTCATCAAGCTTCACATCTACAACAGTGCTGTCATCAAGCTTCACATCTACAACAGTGCTGTCATCAAGCTTCACATCTACAACAGCTGTCATCAAGCTTCACTTCTGCTGCTTCACATCTCAATGCTGTTCACATCTACAACAGTGCTGTCATCAAGCTTCACATCTACAACAGTGCTGTCATCAAGCTTCACATCTACAACAGTGCTGTCATCAAGCTTCACATCTACAACAATGCTGTCATCAAGCTTCACATCTACAACAGTGCTGTCATCAAGCTTCACATCTACAACAGTGCTGTCATCAAGCTTCACATCTACAACAGTGCTGTCATCAAGCTTCACATCTACAACAGTGCTGTCATCAAGCTTCACATCTACAATAGTGCTGTCATCAAGCTTCACATCTACAATAGTGCTGTCATCAAGCTTCACATCTACAACAGTGTTGTCATCAAGCTTCACATCTACAACAGTGCTGTCATCAAGCTTCACATCTACAATAGTGTTGTCATCAAGCTTCACATCTACAACAGTGCTGTCATCAAGCTTCACATCTACAACAGTGCTATCATCAAGCTTCACGTCTACAAGCTTCACATCTAGTGTTGTCATCAAGCTTCACATCTACAACAGTCATAGTGTTGTCATCAAGCTTCACATCTACAACAGTGCTGTCATCAAGCTTCACATCTACAACAGTGCTGTCATCAAGCTTCACATCTACAACAGTGCTGTCATCAAGCTTCACATCTACAATAGTGTTGTCATCAAGCTTCACATCTACAACAGTGCTGTCATCAAGCTTCACATCTACAACAGTGCTGTCATCAAGCTTCACATCTACAACAGTGCTGTCATCAAGCTTCACATCTACAACAGTGCTGTCATCAAGCTTCACATCTACAACAGTGCTGTCATCAAGCTTCACATCTACAACAGTGCTGTCATCAAGCTTCACATCTACAACAGTGCTGTCATCAAGCTTCACATCTACAACAGTGCTACTCAGTGTTGAATGTGACCTCCTCTATCTATGTGTACATTTCTTTTTATCCTAATTAGAATAAATCCCTCCCAAATATATTCACTTACAAGGATTTACGACGCTGTTATTTCCATTTTTTCACCCAAGTT
Source organism: Cherax quadricarinatus (assembly GCF_038502225.1). Lineage (NCBI taxonomy): Eukaryota > Metazoa > Arthropoda > Malacostraca > Decapoda > Parastacidae > Cherax > Cherax quadricarinatus. Next base: position 5,255,856 of record NC_091358.1, read on the forward strand.
CCAGAATAAATCTTTACCAACTATATTTAGTTTAATTTTTTTTTCATTTCTGTCGTATATATGTGTTCAATATTATGTAATTAATCTATATATATATATATATGTTCTTTAAATTCTATCATTCGCAGCCACATACCTGGAGGTATCTGGAGAAAGTTTTGAGGGTCAACGCCCCCCGCTGCCCGGTCTGTGGGTATGTACATAAATGGTATACACTACAGATGTTTCGCTCACCAGTGGCTTTATCAGTACAATACAAGGTAATGTACACAAGAAATATACATACAGAAGATGAGGTAATCAATCCCTGAGTGTTGGAGTTGTTGAAACACCGGAGTCCTGAAGGATCTGTGTTCATCCTCGCCAGGATCTTGTCAGTCTTGTAGAAGTTTTGTAGTGTGACTTCGTAAATGGTCCAAGTCGGACCGAAACGTCGCCGTAAGCTTCTCTCTTTTATGTGCGGGTTATTTGTGTATTTGGGTTCGTTATAACTGTTTCAGCTTCGCAGACAACAGATATAAACCACTGCCGGAGCTGGCCGTGGGTCGCCCCTTAGTGCAGTACTAGCTCACTGGTACACAACCTGCGACACAACTCGCTAATTTGCATGAAATGCTCTGTATAATATGGGACTTTCTGTATGGTAGTATGTTATTGATGTCAGCTATGGTTTGTATACTTTGTATATGTACTGAAGTCTGTCAGCTCTGACTGACACTGCTGAAGTCTGTCAGCTCTGACTGACACTGCTGAAGTCTGTCAGCTCTAACTGACACTGCTGAAGTCTGTCAGCTCAGACTGACACTGCTGAAGTCTGTCAGCTCAGACTGACACTGCTGAAGTCTGTCAGCTCAGACCGACACTGCTGAAGTCTGTCAGCTCAGACTGACACTGCTGAAGTCTGTCATCTCTGACTGACACTGCTGAAGTATGTCAGCTCAGACTGACACTGCTGAAGTCTGTCAGCTCAGACTGACACTGCTGAAGTCTGTCAGCTCAGATTGACACTGCTGAAGTCTGTCAGCTCAGACTGACACTGCTGAAGTCTGTCAGCTCAGACTGACACTGCTGAAGTCTGTCTAATATTATTATTATTATTATTATTATTATTATTATTATTATTATTATTGACCGAAGAGGAAGGTAGCTCCAGTTCACAGGATCAAGAACCCTTCAGAGGTAGTGGAGGGAGGATTCATACATAGCTTTAAGAAGAGGTATGATAAAGCTCATGGAGCAGGGAGAGAGTGGACCTAGTAGCAACCAGTGAAGAGGCGGGGCCAGGAGCTGTGACTCGACCCCTGCAACCACAAATAGGTAAGCACACACACAGAACGGTGCGGATGTATGTGAGGGTGTTCAGTGAAGAACAAGTGAACAGTGAAGGCTCCGTGCCAGGCTAGGAGAGACAGTTACTTCCCCCTGTCACTGTACTTAACGGTGAGTCAGTGTCACTGCCACATCCACTACCCGCTACTCTCCTGCTCTCCAGCCACCACCTGCTGACTTAGCTCAGTAGGTAAGTGTCCTGCTGCTGTAGCAACGTTATCTCTCACTGTTATGATAACTCACTGCTATCTTACTTCACTGTTATAACTCACTGTTAAGATACCTCACTGTTATGTTACTTCACTGTTATAACTCACTGTTAAGATACTTCACTGTTGTGTTACTTCACTGTTATAACTCACTGTTAAGATACTTCACTGTTGTGCTACTTCACTGTTATAACTCACTGTTAAGATACCTCACTGTTGTGTTACTTCACTGTTATAACTCACTGTTAAGATACCTCACTGTTGTGTTACTTCACTGTTATAACTCACTGTTGTGTTACTTCACTGTTATAACTCACTATCTTACTTCACTGTTATAACTCACTGTTAAGATACTTCACTGTTGTGTTACTTCACTGTTATAACTCACTGTTATCTTACTTCACTGTTATAACTCACTATCTTACTTCACTGTTATAACTCACTGTTAAGATACTTCACTGTTGTGTTACTTCACTGTTATAACTCACTGTTAAGATACCTCACTGTTGTGTTACTTCACTGTTATAACTCACTGTTATGTTACTTCACTGTTATAACTCACTATCTTACTTCACTGTTATAACTCACTGTTAAGATACTTCACTGTTGTGTTACTTCACTGTTATAACTCACTGTTATCTTACTTCACTGTTATAACTCACTGCTATCTTACTTCACTGTTATAACTCACTGTTAAGATACCTCACTGTTATGTTACTTCACTGTTATAACTCACTGTTAAGATACCTCACTGTTATGTTACTTCACTGTTATAACTCACTGTTATGTTACTTCACTGTTATAACTCACTGTTATGTTACTTCACTGTTATAACTCACTGTTATGTTACTTCACTGTTATAACTCACTGTTAAGATACCTCACTGTTGTGTTACTTCACTGTTATGTTACTTCACTGTTATAACTCACTGTTAAGATACCTCACTGTTATGTTACTTCACTGTTATAACTCACTGTTATAACTCACTGTTAAGATACCTCACTGTTATGTTACTTCACTGTTATAACTCACTGTTATAACTCACTGTTAAGATACCTCACTGTTATGTTACTTCACTGTTATAACTCACTGTTAAGATACCTCACTGTTATGTTACTTCACTGTTATAACTCACTGTTAAGATACCTCACTGTTATGTTACTTCACTGTTATAACTCACTGTTATAACTCACTGTTAAGATACCTCACTGTTATGTTACTTCACTGTTATAACTCACTGTTGTGTTACTTCACTGTTATAATTCACTGTTAAGATACCTCACTGTTATGTTACTTCACTGTTAACTTACTGTTGTTACTTCACTGTTATGTTAACTTACTGTTGTTACTTCACTGTTATGTTAACTTACTGTTGTTACTTCACTGTTATGTTAACTTACTGTTGTTACTTCACTGTTATGTTAACTTACTGTTGTTACTTCACTGTTATGTTAACTTACTGTTGTTACTTCACTGTTATGTTAACTTACTGTTGTTACTTCACTGTTATGTTAACTTACTGTTGTTACTTCACTGTTATGTTAACTTACTGTTGTTACTTCACTGTTATGTTAACTTACTGTTGTTACTTCACTGTTATGTTAACTTACTGTTGTTACTTCACTGTTATGTTAACTTACTGTTAAAGTTCATCTGATGAACATGAAATGAGTATTCTTAAGTAATAATAATAATAATAATAATAATAATAATAATAATAATAATAATAATAATAATAATAATAATAATAATAATAATAATATTCCTCAGTTGTTATATTGTGAGGTTAACCTGGCTTGTTCGTACGTTATTGTACGTACTGTGTTGTGTACGTGTGTTTGTTCCTGACGGGAGTGTTGCACCCGTGCACTCTGTGGTGCTCCTGGCACCCAGAGTGCACTCTCTCTCTCTCAATGTATGGTCCTTACGGATTTAGCGCCCCTGGGTTCTTTCCATCGCTGTTACCAAGTTGGTGAGTAACCTTGTTGCAGGCGCAGTGTTGCCAAGCTGCCTGCAACATGCGCAGACATGCTGAGTCATTCTTGTTAGTGTTTAGGAGGCGGGTGTGGAGGCAGGTGTGGAGGCAGGTGTGGGAGGCAGGTCTGGGAGGCAGGCGTGTGGATGCAGGTGTGTGAGGCAGGTGTGTGTGGAGGCAAGTGTGAGGCAGGTGTGTGTAGAGGCAGGTGTGTGTGGAGGCAAGTGTGTGAGGCAGGTGTGTGAGACAGGTGTGGAGGCAGGTGCGGTGGCAGGTGAGTGGAGGCAGATGTGGGAGGTAGGAGTGGAGGCAGGTGTGGGAGGTAGGAGTGGAGGCAGATGTGGGAGGTTGGTGTGGAGGCAGGTGTGGGAGGTTGGAGTGGAGGCAGATGTGGGAGGTAGGAGTGGAGGCAGGTGTGGGAGGTAGGAGTGGAGGCAGATGTGGGAGGTAGGAGTGGAGGCAGGTGTGGGAGGTAGGAGTGGAGGCAGATGTGGGAGGTAGGAGTGGAGGCAGGTGTGGGAGGTAGGAGTGGAGGCAGATGTGGGAGGTAGGAGTGGAGGCAGGTGTGGGAGGTAGGAGTGGAGGCAGATGTGGGAGGTAGGAGTGGAGGCAGGTGTGGGAGGTAGGAGTGGAGGCAGATGTGGGAGGTAGGAGTGGAGGCAGGTGTGGGAGGTAGGAGTGGAGGCAGGTGTGGGAGGCAGATGTCATAACAATCTCACCCTAAACACAGTTGTCGTATAAAAGAACTGATGGTGCCAACAATGGTGCCAACAATGGTGTTAACAATGGTGTTAACAATGGTGTTAACAATGGTGACATTAATGGTAATCAGATAATTGAGTGAGGTATAAGAACGATTATTCTGCAATTTACACAGTGGTAACACTGAAGTGTCTTATTGTTAAGGTCAACAAATACGTATTTATGTGTGTATCCACTCGGAGGTATACATCTGTGTATATACACTCAGAGGTATACATTTCTGAATATATCCACTCAGAGGTATACATCTCTGTGTATGCAATAAGATCACAGTAAACAGCTGATATAACACTAACAGTTCCTTGATAATATGAGAAATCAAGAAAGGGCTTGGAAGTTCGCTATTTTTTTTACAGTGATTATTCTGCATCTCTTGGTATATACACTAACAAGTGTATATCTGTCAGTGTCTAACACAGAGGTGAGTAATAGTCTGGAGATAGCTGAAGAAGAAAGGTTGAGGCGTTTAGTCTCAACCTCCATAGAAGTTGCCTGGTCACAGACCGGACCGCGGGGGGCGTTGATCCCCGAAGCTGTCTCCTGGTATTCTGAAGAAATAACTCGCAGGTACAGTAAGAGTGGGAAAGTTGTGGCAGGCAACAGGGGAAGTGTCTTAATGACACTCACGTTGAAGATACTCTTCAATTCCAAGGCCACTATTATCAAACCTTATAGGACCCTCATGTTGAAGATAGTCTTCAAACCTAACACTACTACCATTAAGCATTAAGTCGTTTAACAGAACCAGGGCTTAACCCAGGAGTGGAGCACTGGGTAGCAGCAGTCAGGCTGAGGACACCTGGTAGACGCAGCAGTTCACAGGTTCAGTTTACTCTCTTAACTGGAATGACCCATTCTAGAATTAAAAAAAATCGGTAGGTACTCGAGTTGTGCATAGTTGTCGATGTCTTAGATAGACTGTTTCACAAAATCTTGGACTTGTCGTGGTGTGAAGTTTGAGGCGACGGAGGTAGAAATGAGAATGGCGTTCTTTGGTGATTATGGTATTCTTGTTCGTATGTGTAGCGAAGAATCGTTGTTTTCTTTCAGGTGAGGCCAGAGGTGTGGTCGTAGACTTTAATTTCTACTTCAGAGGTGTGAAAGTCTTCATCTTTAGTCAGTGATAGCGTGGTTATAGAGGGGGCGGCAGGTGGGGTAGGTGCGGCAGGTGGGGTAGGTGCGGCAGGTGGGGCAGGTGGAGTGGCTTAGGCATCTTGGGAGGTTGCAGCTGGTAGGTCTGGAATGGCTTGGATGGCAGTGACTGGAAAATTTGTTGGAGCGGTGATGCCTCCTGTATTGCGGAGGATTTTGAGGACGTCTGTGGATGGTGCAGTATCTGGAAACTTGAAGCTAAGAAGGTCGTCGAAGTGAAAGAGTCGACTGATGGTTGGGAGAGTTGAAGGTCCCAGGGAAAGCAACGCTTTCCACGTGGGAATCGATCATGCAGTACGTGATCTTGTTGGAAGCGCCGTCTGGGTGTGTTGCAACAGTACTGACTGCAGAGGCAGGTTGCTGGGTTACTTGAAGAATATTCTGAGGATCAGCCTTGAGAAGAGTGATGGTAGCACAGGCAAGTGTCTCGGTGGAGCCAGCTGTCTCATGTTCATCACCCTTCGTATTTATAATTTCTTTCCTGCGAGCTATCTGGCTGCAAGAGTGTGATGGTCACTCTTGCAGTTGGGACATTTTGGCTGAGTGGTTGATGCCCAGTCATCCATGTGTGTGTCTTTGTTGCCACAGTCTTGTGTGTGTCTGTTGCCACAGTTGCAACAATGCTGAAGAATTAGACACATATGCAACATCTGGGTAATGCAGTGTTCACTGTTGGTGCTCACTGCTGGTGCTCACTGCTGGTGCTCATTCTTGGTGCTCAACGCCCACAGCCCAGTGTATGCAACACCTCGACTGATAAGAAACTTATTTGAGGAATTTGTCGAGTTCCTTCTTGAAGACAGCCAGGGGTTTCGTCCAGGCTTTATCGTCACAAACAGATCTGTTTGTGACTTGATAAAGCTCACTGTGTGGGCGAAACGTTGTCAGTAAAGGATCACATTAAACTGCATATGTGTTTATATTTCCATTGTGTCGGTATTTTATACCATTTATTTCCACAGCCAGGGGTCTTGAAGACAGCTAGGGGTCTTGAAGACAACCAGGGGTCTTGAAGACAGCTAGGGGTCTTGAAGACAGCTAGGGGTCTTGAAGACAGCCAGAGGTCTTGGAGACAGCCAGAGGAATTGAAGACAGCCAGAGGTCTTGAAGACAGCCAGAGGTCTTGAAGACAGCCAGGGGTCTTGAAGACAGCCAGAGGTCTTGAAGACAGCCAGAAGTCTTGAAGACAGCCAGGGGTCTTGAAGACAGCTAGGGGCCTTGAAGACAGCCAGAGGTCTTGGAGACAGTCAGAGGTCTTGAAGACAGCCAGAGGTCTTGAAGACAGCCAGGGGTCTTGAAGACAGCCAGAAGTCTTGAAGACAGCCATAGGTCTTGAAGACAGCCATAGGTCTTGAAGACAGCCATAGGTCTTGAAGACAGCCAGGGGTCTTGAAGACAGCCATAGGTCTTAAAGACAGCCAGGGGTTTTGAAGATAGCCAGGAGTCTTGAAGACAGCCAGAGGTCTTGAAGACAACCAGAGGTCTTGAAGACACCCAGGGGTCTTGAAGACAGCCAGAGGTCTTGAAGACAGCCAGGGGTCTTGAAGACAGCCAGGGGTCTTGAAGACAGCCAGGGGTCTTGAAGACAGCCAGGGGTCTTGAAGACAGAAAGAGGTCTTGAAGACAGCCAGGGGTTTTGGAGACAGCCAGAGGTCTTGAAGACAGCCAGAGGTCTTGAAGACAGCCAGGGGTCTTGTAGACAGCCAGAGGTCTTGAAGACAGCCAGGGGTCTTGAAGATAGCCAGGGGTCTTGAAGACAGCCAGAGGTCTTGAAGACAACCAGAGGTCTTGAAAACACCCAGGGGTCTTGAAGACAGCCAGAGGTCTTGAAGACAGCCAGGGGTCTTGAAGACAGCCAGGGGTCTTGAAGACAGCCAGGGGTCTTGAAGACAGAAAGAGGTCTTGAAGACAGCCAGGGGTTTTGGAGACAGCCAGAGGTCTTGAAGACAGCCAAGGGTCTTGAAGACAGCCAGAGGTCTTGAAGACACCCAGGGGTCTTGAAGACAGCCAGAGGTCTTGAAGACAGCAAGAGGTCTTGAAGACAGCCAGGGGTCTTGAAGACAGCCAGGGGTCTTGAAAACAGCCAGGGGTCTTGAAGACAGCCAGGGGTCTTAAAGACAGCAAGAGGTCCTGAAGACAGCCAGGGGTCTTGAAGACAGCCAGAGGTCTTGAAGACAGCCAGGGGTCTTGAAGACAGCCAGGGGTCTTGAAGACAGCCAGAGGTCTTGAAGACAGCCAGGGGTCTTGAAGACAGCCATAGGTCTTGAAGACAGCCAGGAGTCTTGAAGACAGCCATAGGTCTTGAAGACAGGTAGGGGTCTTGAAGACAGCCATAGGTCTTGAAGACAGCCAGGGGTCTTGAAGACAGCCAGAGGTCTTGAAGACAGCCAGGGGCCTGTTGGTAATGGGCTTGTGGGGGACTGATCCTCTGCAAATTATCTCTCCACTTTTATCAAGGGACTGACTACCTTAGACTCTCATCTCTCGGTCTATATACACAATAAGTTATCATACATATAGGTTATCACAAATAAGTTATCACATAGAAGTGGGTAGGGTGGTGTTAGCTGACTGATGACCTTGCCGCTACAACGGACGGAGGGCGTGGTGTGGGTGGGTCACGGCAGACAGGTGGGTGGGTGAGTGGGCGGAGTTAAATTACGGGTGGGTGGGGTGTGGAAAACACACTAGGGTAGATTGCGTTTTCCTAGACTGCAGGAAGGCCTTTGACACAGTTCCTTACAAGAGATTAGTGCAGAAGCTGGAGGATCAGGCGCATGTAAAAGGGAGGGCACTGCAATGGATAAGGGAATACCTGACAGGGAGGCAGCAACGAGTCATGGTACGTGAAGAGGTATCACAGTGGGCGCCTGTTACGAGCGGGGTCCCACAGGGGTCAGTTCTAGGACCAGTGCTATTTTTGATATATGTGAAGAACATGATGGAAGGAATAGACTCTGAAGTGTCCCTTCTCGCAGATGACGTGAAGTTGATGAGAAGAATTAAATCGGACGAGGATGAGGCAGGACTGCAAAGAGACCTGGACAGGTTGGACATGTGGTCCAGTAACTGGCTTCTCGAATTCAATCCAGCCAAATACAAAGTCATGAAGATTGGGGAGGGGCAAAGAAGACCGCAGACAGAGTATAGGCTAGGTGGACAAAGACTACAGACCTCACTCAGGGAGAAAGACCTTGGGGTGACCATAACACCGAGCACATCACCGGAGGCACACATCAACCAAATAACTGCTGCAGCATACGGGCGCCTGGCAAACCTGAGAATAGCGTTCCGATACCTTAAGGAATCGTTCAAGACACTGTACACTGTGTATGTTAGGCCCATACTGGAGTATGCAGCACCAGTCTGGAACCCACACCTGGTCAAGCACGTCAAGAAGTTAGAGAAAGTACAAAGGTTTGCAACAAGGCTAGTCCCAGAGCTCAAGGGAATGTCGTACGAGGAAAGGTTAAGGGAAATCGGACTGACGACACTGGAGGACAGAAGGGTCAGGGGAGACATGATAACGACATACAAGATACTGCGGGGAATAGACAAGGTGGACAGAGATAGGATGTTCCAGAGAGGGGACACAGGGACAAGGGGTCACAACTGGAAGCTGAAGACTCAGACGAGTCACAGGGACGTTAGGAAGTATTTCTTCAGTCATAGAGTTGTCAGCAAGTGGAATAGCCTAGCAAGTGAAGTAGTGGAGGCAGGAACCATACATAGTTTTCAGAAGAGGTATGACAAAGCTCAGGAAGCAGAGAGAGAGAGAGGACCCAGTAGCGATCAGTGAAGAGGCGGGGCCAGGAGCTGAGTCTCGACCCCTGCAACCACAATTAGGTGAGTACACACACACACACACACACACACACACACACACACACACACACACACACACACAAACACACACACACACACACACACACACACACACACACACACACACACAAACACACACACACACACATTATTCCTGTTAACCTTGGGTACAAACCTCTCCTCAGCCTCCTTGCATTTTGTTGCTACATATTCCATCATCTCATTAACTGGCTTCCCTGCCAGTTCTCTGTCCCACTGAACCCCGTTCAGGTAGTTCCTCATTCCTGTGTAGTCCCCTTTCTTGTAGTTTGGCTTCATTCGTCCTGGCCTTCCTGCTTCTACCTCCACTTGTAGTTCTACTGTGCATTCGAAGCTTAAAACCACATGGTCACTGGCCCCAAGGGGTCTTTCATATGTTATGTCCTCAATATCTGAACTACTCAAGGTGAATACTAAGTCCAGCCTTGCTGGTTCATCCTCTCCTCTCTCTCTTGTAGTGTCCCTTACGTGTTGGTACATGAAGTTTTCCAGTACCACCTCCATCATCTTAGCCCTCCATGTATCTTGGCCCCCATGCGGGTCCAAGTTCTCCCAATCGATCTCCTTGTGGTTAAAGTCACCCATGATCAGGAGCTTTGCCCTGCATGCATGAGCTCTTCTGGCCACTCTAGCCAGTGTGTCAACCATCGCTCTATTGCTCTCGTCGTACTCTTGCCTTGGCCTCCTGCTGTTCTGTGGTGGGTTATACATCACTGCTATTACCACCTTGGGACCTCCAGAGTGAAGCGTTCCCGCTATGTAATCACTTTCTTCTCCGCTGTCTCCTCTCTCCAGCTCATCAAAATTCCAGTGATTTTTGATCAGCAATGCCACTCCTCCACCCCCTTCTGTTCCCTCTGTCTCTCCTCAGGATTTGGTATCCCGTTGGAAAGATGGCATCTGTTATCATACCTGTAAGCTTGGTTTTGTATGTCGTTATCATGTCCCCCCTATCTCTCCTGTCCTCCAGTGTCGTCAGGTTGATTTCCCTTAACCTCTCCTCGTAGGACATACCTCTTAGCTCTGGGACTAGTCTTGTTGCAAACCTTTGCACTTTCTCTAGTTTCTTTACGTGCTTGGCTAGGTGTGGGTTCCAAACTGGTGCCGCATACTCCAATATAGGCCTAACGTACACGGTGTACAGGGTCCTGAACGATTCCTTATTAAGATGTCGGAATGCTGTTCTGAGGTTTGCTAGGCGCCCATATGCTGCAGCAGTTATTTGGTTGATGTGCGCTTCAGGAGATGTGCCTGGTGTTATACTCACCCCAAGATCTTCTTCCTTGAGTGAGGTTTGTAGTCTCTGGCCCCCTAGACTGTACTCCATCTGCGGTCTTCTTTGCCCTTCCCCAATCTTCATGACTTTGCACTTGATGGGATTGAACTCCAGGAGCCAATTGCTGGACCAGGTCTGCAGCCTGTCCAGATCCCTTTGTAGTTCTGCCTGGTCTTCGATCATGTGTGTGTGTGTGTGTGTGTGTGTGTGTGTGTGTGTGTGTGTGTGTGTGTGTGTGTGTGTGTGTGTGTGTGTGTGTGTGTGTGTGTGTGTCTGTGTGTGTGTATGTGTGTATGTGTGTGTGTGTGTGTGTGTGTGTGTGTGTGTGTGTGTGTGTGTGTGTGTGTGTGTGTGTGTGTGTGTGTGTGTGTGTGTGTGTGTGTAGCTAGGTTGTAAAATTTAGCTTGTCTCAGCTTAAGTGTCTGACGTTATCCCTCTGGAGGACAGGAGATAGGGGGGACATGATAACGACATACAAAATACTGAGAGGAATTGACAAGGTGGACAAAGACAGGATGTTTCAGAGATTGGACACAGTAACAAGGGGACACAGTTGGAAGTTGAAGATACAGATGAATCACAGGGATGTTAGGAAGTATTTCTTCAGTCACAGAGTAGTCAGTAAGTGGAATAGTTTAGGAAGCGATGTAGTGGAGGCAGGAGCCATACTTAGCTTTAAGCAGAGGTATGATAAAGCTCACGGCTCAGGGAGAGTGACCTAGTAGCGAACAGTGAAGAGGCGGGGCCAGGAGCTCGGACTCGACCCCCGCAACCTCAGCTAGGTGAGTACAACTAGGTGAGCGCACACACACACACACACACACACACACACACACACACACACACACACACACACACAGTCACAAAGTTGTCAGGAAGTTTAACGTCTGGAAAGTAATGTAGTGGAAGCAGGATCTATACATAGCTTTAAGAAGAGGTATGATAAAGCTCATGGAGCAGGAAGAGAATGGACCTAGTAGCGATTAGTGAAGAGGCGGGGCCAGGAACTGTGAATCGACCCCTGCAACCACAAACACGTGAGTACACACACACATACACGTGAGTACACACACACATACACGTAAACATTAGGTGCACAATACTAGTACTTAGGTACCTCCATAGTCAACAGGTTAGTGTTGGACAGCAACCACCAGAGATGCTACAAACCTCCTCTCAGGCGACTGTGAAATGGAAGGCTGTTAAACATTTTGCACTCTGACACGACTGGCACTCTTTCATCTCGGTTATATAAAGGGGTGAAGCTAATTTAATATACCTTATTCTAACAGTGTGCACTGTGCCTTCCCGTGTGCACGATTTCCCTTGTAATTAGCGGGTAACCATCACCTTCACCCACACCCAACAACCACAAGGTCACAGGTTTGATTCCCCGTCACGATGGAACATTTGGACAAGTTTCCCGACCCTCCTGTGGCTCCTGTTTGTCTAACAGTAAAAACAGGAGTTTGTGGATTAGCTTACTGTTAGTGGCTAGTTTACTGTGTACCTTATATCCATCCTGTGGATGGTAGTGCTTCTCATGGTCATTTCTCCGTACACAGGTACCATGATGTTGGTTACCTTGCACCTACTTCCCATGGAGATCTCTCAGTAAACAGGTACCTTGATGTTAGTTACCTCGCACCTACTTCCAATGGAGATCTCTCAGTAAACAGGTACCCTTATGATAGTTACCTTGCACCTACATCCCGTGTAGATCTCTCATTAAACAGGTACCCTTATGATAGTTACCTTGCACCTACTTCCCATGGACATCTCCCAGTAAACAGGTACCTTACATCTCCTACCACTGTTCACTTAACGGTCAACAGTTTAGTTAGTAGTCTGTTGTGAGGCACACTGGAAATAAATCAGATTGCCTGGTTAATTTTTGAGGTTCATCCTGGGTTATTAAACCTGGGTTAGTAACCTCAATTCTCCTCCTCCTCCTCTTCTTCTTCTTCTTCTTCTTCTTCTTCTTCTTCTTCTTCTTTAAATACTTCCCAAGATTCAAATAAACATTTAACAACTCAGAGCTATTCCTTGTATGTCTTCAGAGACGCCAGATGGAAAGGGTTTCAACCCTGTATACTACACCAGGGTCACCAAGGCTGTGCAGCAGTTGGGTATCTATAATGCTGGAACGTTTCGCCCACACAGGAGGTTTCTTCAGTCAAAAACAGAGGCAGCAGTAGTAATGCCATAAAGCAACTAACACTACCAGACAACTAACACTACCAGACAACTAACACTACCAGTCAACTAACACTACCACTCAACTAACACTACCAGACAACTAACACTACCAGACAACTAACACTACCAGTCAACTAACACTACCAGACAACTAACACTACCAGACAACTAACACTACCACTCAACTAACACTACCACTCAACTAACACTACCACTCAACTAACACTACCACTCAACTAACACTCAACTAACACTACCAGACAACTAACACTACCAGTCAACTAACACTACCAGTCAACTAACACTACCACTCAACTAACACTACCAGACAACTAACACTACCAGACAACTAACACTACCAGACAACTAACACTACCAGTCAACTAACACTCACATAACACTACCAGACAACTAACACGACCAGTCAACTAACACTAACACTACCAGTCAACTAACACTACCAGTCAACTAACACTACCAGTACCACTCAACTAACAACTAACACTACCAGACAACTAACACTACCAGTCAACTAACACTACCAGTCAACTAACACTACCAGTCAACTAACACTACCAGACAACTAACACTACCACTCAACTACCACTCAACTAACACTACCAGTCAACTAACACTACCAGACAACTAACACTACCAGACAACTCAACTAACACTACCACTCAACTAACACTACCACTCAACTAACACTACCAGTACCAGACAACTAACACTACCAGTCAACTAACACTACCAGTCAACTAACACTACCAGTCAACTAACACTACCAGTCAACTAACACTACCAGTCAACTAACACTACCAGTCAACTAACACTACCAGTCAACTAACACTACCAGTCAACTAACACTACCAGTCAACTAACACTACCAGACAACTAACACTACCAGTCAACTAACACTACCAGACAACTAACACTACCAGACAACTAACACTACCAGTCAACTAACACTACCAGTCAACTAACACTACCAGACAACTAACACTACCAGTCAACTAACACTACCAGTCAACTAACACTACCAGTCAACTAACACTACCAGACAACTAACACTACCAGACAACTAACACTACCAGTCAACTAACACTACCAGACAACTAACACTACCAGTCAACTAACTACCAGACAACTAACACTACCAGTCAACTAACACTACCAGACAACTAACACTACCAGACAACTAACACTACCAGTCAACTAACACTACCAGACAACTAACACTACCAGACAACTAACACTACCAGTCAACTAACACTACCAGTCAACTAACACTACCAGACAACTAACACTACCAGTCAACTAACACTACCAGTCAACTAACACTACCAGTCAACTAACACTACCAGTCAACTAACACTACCAGACAACTAACACTACCAGACAACTAACACTACCAGTCAACTAACACTACCAGACAACTAACACTACCAGTCAACTAACACTACCAGTCAACTAACACTACCAGTCAACTAACACTACCAGTCAACTAACACTACCAGTCAACTAACACTACCACTCAACTAACACTACCACTCAACTAACACTACCACTCAACTAACACTACCAGTCAACTAACACTACTAACACTACCACAACTACCACTCAACTAACACTACCAGTCAACTAACACTACCAGTCAACTAACACTACCAGTCAACTAACACTACCAGTCAACTAACACTACCAGACAACTAACACTACCAGTCAACTAACACTACCAGTCAACTAACACTACCAGTCAACTAACACTACCAGTCAACTAACACTACCAGACAACTAACACTACCAGTCAACTAACACTACCAGACAACTAACACTACCAGTCAACTAACACTACCACTCAACTAACACTACCACTCAACTAACACTACCAGACAACTAACACTACCAGACAACTAACACTACCAGACAACTAACACTACCAGACAACTAACACTACCAGACAACTAACACTACCAGTCAACTAACACTACCAGACAACTAACACTACCAGTCAACTAACACTACCAGTCAACTAACACTACCAGTCAACTAACACTACCAGTCAACTAACACTACCAGTCAACTAACACTACCAGTCAACTAACACTACCAGTCAACTAACACTACCAGTCAACTAACACTACCAGTCAACTAACACTACCAGTCAACTAACACTACCAGTCAACTAACACTACCAGACAACTAACACTACCAGTCAACTAACACAACTAACACTACCAGTCAACTAACACTACCAGACAACTAACACTACCAGTCAACTAACACTACCAGTCAACTAACACTACCAGTCAACTAACACTACCACTCAACTAACACTACCAGTCAACTAACACTACCAGTCAACTAACACTACCAGTCAACTAACACTACCAGACAACTAACACTCAACTAACACTACCAGACAACTAACACTACCAGTCAACTAACACTACCAGTCAACTAACACTACCACTCAACTAACACTACCAGACAACTAACACAACTAACACTACCAGTCAACTAACACTACCAGTCAACTAACACTACCAGTTAACTAACACTACCAGTCAACTGACACTACCAGTCAACTAACACTACCAGACAACTAACACTACCAGTCAACTAACACTCAACTAACACTACCAGTCAACTAACACTACCAGTCAACTAACACTACCAGTCAACTAACACTACCAGTCAACTAACACTACCAGTCAACTAACACTACCAGTCAACTAACACTACCAGTCAACTAACACTACCAGTCAACTAACACTACCAGTCAACTAACACTACCAGACAACTAACACTAACACTACCAGACAACTAACACTACCAGTCAACTAACACTACCAGTCAACTAACACTACCAGTCAACTAACACTACCAGTCAACTAACACTACCAGTCAACTAACACTACCAGACAACTAACACTACCAGTCAACTAACACTACCAGTCAACTAACACTACCAGTCAACTAACACTACCAGACAACTAACACTACCAGTCAACTAACACAACTAACACACTACCAGACAACTAACACTACCAGACAACTAACACTACCAGTCAACTAACACTACCAGTCAACTAACACTACCAGTCAACTAACACTACCACTCAACTAACACTACCAGTCAACTAACACTACCAGTCAACTAACACTACCAGTCAACTAACACTACCAGTCAACTAACACTACCACTCAACTAACACTCAACTAACACTACCAGACAACTAACACTACCAGTCAACTAACACTACCAGTCAACTAACACTACCACTCAACTAACACTACCAGACAACTAACACTACCAGTCAACTAACACTACTAACACTACCTCAACTAACACTACCAGTCAACTAACACTACCAGACAACTAACACTACCACTCAACTAACACTACCACTCAACTAACACTACCACTCAACTAACACTACCACTCAACTAACACTACCACTCAACTAACACTACCAGTCAACTAACACTACCACTCAACTAACACTACCAGTCAACTAACACTACCAGTCAACTAACACTACCAGTCAACTAACACTACCAGTCAACTAACACTACCAGTTAACTAACACTACCAGACAACTAACACTCAACTAACACTACCAGTCAACTAACACTACCAGTCAACTAACACTACCAGTCAACTAACACTACCAGACAACTAACACTACCAGTCAACTAACACTACCAGTCAACTAACACTACCAGTCAACTAACACTACCAGACAACTAACACTACCAGTCAACTAACACTACCAGACAACTAACACTACCAGACAACTAACACTACCAGTCAACTAACACTACCACTCAACTAACACTACCACTCAACTAACACTACCAGTCAACTAACACTACCAGTCAACTAACACTACCACTCAACTAACACTACCAGACAACTAACACTACCAGTCAACTAACACTACCAGTCAACTAACACTACCAGACAACTAACACTACCACTCAACTAACACTACCACTCAACTAACACTACCACTCAACTAACACTACCAGACAACTAACACTACCACTCAACTAACACTACCACTCAACTAACACTACCACTCAACTAACACTACCACTCAACTAACACTACCACTCAACTAACACTACCAGACAACTAACACTACCACTCAACTACACTACCTCAACTAACACTACCACTCAACTAACACTACCACTCAACTAACACTACCTAACACTCAACTAACACTACCACTCAACTAACACTACCACTCAACAACTAACACTACCACCTCAACTAACACTACCACTCAACTAACACTACCACTCAACTAACACTACCAGTCAACTAACACTACCACTCAACTAACACTACCAGTCAACAACTAACACTACCACCTCAACTAACACTACAACTAACACTACCAGTCAACTAACACTACCAGACAACTAACACTACCAGTCAACTAACACTACCAGTCAACTAACACTACCAGTCAACTAACACTACCACTCAACTAACACTACCACTCAACTAACACTACCAGTCAACTAACACTACCAGTCAACTAACACTACCAGACAACTAACACTACCACGCTACTAACACTACCACTCAACTAACACTACCAGTCAACTAACACTACCAGTCAACTAACACTACCAGACAACTAACACTACCAGTCAACTAACACTACCAGACAACTAACACTACCAGACAACTAACACTACCAGTCAACTAACACTACCAGTCAACTAACACTACCAGTCAACTAACACTACCAGACAACTAACACTACCAGTCAACTAACACTACCAGTCAACTAACACTACCACTCAACTAACACTACCACTCAACTAACACTACCACTCAACTAACACTACCACTCAACTAACACTACCACTCAACTAACACTACCACTCAACTAACACTACCACTCAACTAACACTACCACTCAACTAACACTACCACTCAACTAACACTACCACTCAACTAACACTACCAGACAACTAACACTACCAGACAACTAACACTACCACTCAACTAACACTACCACTCAACTAACACTACCACTCAACTAACACTACCACTCAACTAACACTACCACTCAACTAACACTACCACTCAACTAACACTACCACTCAACTAACACTACCAGTCAACTAACACTACCAGTCAACTAACACTACCACTCAACTAACACTACCACTCAACTAACACTACCACTCAACTAACACTACCACTCAACTAACACTACCACTCAACTAACACTACCACTCAACTAACACTACCACTCAACTAACACTACCACTCAACTAACACTACCACTCAACTAACACTACCACTCAACTAACACTACCAGTCAACTAACACTACCAGTCAACTAACACTACCAGACAACTAACACTACCAGTCAACTAACACTACCAGACAACTAACACTACCAGACAACTAACACTACCACTCAACTAACACTACCACTCAACTAACACTACCACTCAACTAACACTACCACACTCAACTAACACTACCAACGAACCCTACCAGTCAACTAACACTACCAGTCAACTAACACTACCACTCAACTAACACTACCAGACAACTAACACTACCACACAACTAACACTACCAGACAACTAACACTACCAGTCAACAACTAACACTACCACCACTCAACTAACACTACCAGTCAACTAACACTACCAGACAACTAACACTACCACTCAACTAACACTACCACTCAACTAACACTACCACTCAACTAACACTACCACTCAACTAACACTACCAGACAACTAACACTACCACTCAACTAACACTACCACTCAACTACACTACTCAACTAACACTCAACTAACACTACCACTCAACTAACACTACCAGTCAACTAACACTACCACTCAACTAACACTACCACTCAACTAACACTACCACTCAACTAACACTACCACTCAACTAACACTACCACTCAACTAACACTACCACTCAACTAACACTACCACTCAACTAACACTACCACTCAACTAACACTCAACTAACACTACCACTCAACTAACACTACCACTCAACTAACACTACCACTCAACTAACACTACCACTCAACTAACACTCAACTAACACTACCAGTCAACTAACACTACCAGTCAACTAACACTACCACTCAACTAACACTACCACTCAACTAACACTACCACTCAACTAACACTACCAGTCAACTAACACTACCACTCAACTAACACTACCAGTCAACTAACACTACCACTCAACTAACACTACCACTCAACTAACACTACCAGACAACTAACACTACCACTCAACTAACACTACCACTCAACTAACACTACCACTCAACTAACACTACCACTCAACTAACACTACCAGACAACTAACACTACCACTCAACTAACACTACCACTCAACTAACACTACCACTCAACTAACACTACCAGTCAACTAACACTACCAGACAACTAACACTACCAGACAACTAACACTACCAGTCAACTAACACTACCACTCAACTAACACTACCACTCAACTAACACTACCACTCAACTAACACTACCACTCAACTAACACTACCACTCAACTAACACTACCACTCAACTAACACTCAACTAACACTACCAGTCAACTAACACTACCACTCAACTAACACTACCACTCAACTAACACTACCACTCAACTAACACTACCAGTCAACTAACACTACCACTCAACTAACACTACCAGACAACTAACACTACCA
The DNA here is from genome assembly GCF_038502225.1 of Cherax quadricarinatus. Classification (NCBI taxonomy): domain Eukaryota; kingdom Metazoa; phylum Arthropoda; class Malacostraca; order Decapoda; family Parastacidae; genus Cherax; species Cherax quadricarinatus. The sequence goes on from NC_091358.1 coordinate 5,275,356, forward strand.
CTCAACTAACACTACCACTCAACTAACACTACCACTCAACTAACACTACCAGTCAACTAACACTACCACTCAACTAACACTACCACTCAACTAACACTACCAGTCAACTAACACTACCACTCAACTAACACTACCAGACAACTAACACTACCAGTCAACTAACACTACCAGACAACTAACACTACCACTCAACTAACACTACCACTCAACTAACACTACCACTCAACTAACACTCAACTAACACTACCAGACAACTAACACTACCACTCAACTAACACTACCACTCAACTAACACTACCACTCAACTAACACTACCACTCAACTAACACTACCACTCAACTAACACTACCAGTCAACTAACACTACCAGTCAACTAACACTACCACTCAACTAACACTACCACTCAACTAACACTACCAGACAACTAACACTACCACTCAACTAACACTACCAGTCAACTAACACTACCACTCAACTAACACTACCAGACAACTAACACTACCACTCAACTAACACTACCACTCAACTAACACTACCACTACCAGACAACTAACACTACCAGACAACTAACACTACCAGACAACTAACACTACCACTCAACTAACACTACCACTCAACTAACACTACCAGACAACTAACACTACCACTCAACTAACACTACCACTCAACTAACACTACCAGACAACTAACACTACCAGACAACTAACACTACCAGACAACTAACACTCAACTAACCCTACAAGTCAATTAACACTACCACTCAACTAACACTACCAGACAACTAACACTACCAGTCAACTAACACTACCAGACAACTAACACTACAGTCAACTAACACTACCTCAACTAACACTAACAGACAACTAACACTACCACTCAACTAACACTACCACTCAACTAACACTACCACTCAACTAACACTACCACAACTAACACACTCAACTAACACTACACTACCACTCAACTAACACTACCACTCAACTAACACTACCACTCAACTAACACTACCCCTCAACTAACACTACCACTCAACTAACACTACCACTCAACTAACACTACCACTCAACTAACACTACCACTCAACTAACACTCAACTAACACTCAACTAACACTACCACTCAACTAACACTACCACTCAACTAACACTACCAGACAACTAACACTACCAGACAACTAACACTACCAGACAACTAACACTACCAGACAACTAACACTACCAGACAACTAACACTACCACTCAACTAACACTACCACTCAACTAACACTACCACTCAACTAACCACCACTCAACTAACACTACCACTCAACTAACACTACCACAACTAACACTACCACTCAACTAACACTACCAGTCAACTAACACTACCAGTCAACTAACACTACCAGTCAACTAACACTACCAGACAACTAACACTACCAGTCAACTAACACTACTAACACTCAACTAACACTACCAGTCAACTAACACTACCAGTCTAACACTAGCAGACAACTAACACTACTCAACTAACAACTACCAGACAACTAACACTACTCAACTAACACTACCACAACTAACACTACCAGTCAACTAACACTACCACTCAACTAACACTACACTCAACTAACACTACCAGACAACTAACACTACCAGTCAACTAACACTACCACTCAACTAACACTACCAGACAACTAACACTACCACACTACCAACAACTAACACTACCACTCAACTAACACTCAACTAACACTACCAGTCAACTAACACTACCACTCAACTAACACTAACACTCAACTAACACTACCACCCAACTAACACTACCACTCAACTAACACTGAACTAACACTACCAGTCAACTAACACTACCACTCAACTAACACTAACACTCAACTAACACTACCAGTCAACTAACACTACCACTCAACTAACACTACCACTCAACTAACACTACCACTCAACTAACACTACCACTCAACTAACACTACCAGTCAACTAACACTACCACTCAACTAACACTACCAGACAACTAACACTACCAGTCAACTAACACTACCAGTCAACTAACACTACCAGACAACTAACACTACCAGACAACTAACACTACCACTCAACTAACACTACCACTCAACTAACACTACCAGTCAACTAACACTACCACTCAACTAACACTACCAGACAACTAACACTACCAGTCAACTAACACTACCAGTCAACTAACACTACCACTCAACTAACACTACCACTCAACTAACACTACCAGTCAACTAACACTACCACTCAACTAACACTACCACTCAACTAACACTACCACTCAACTAACACTACCACTCAACTAACACTACCAGTCAACTAACACTACCACTCAACTAACACTACCAGACAACTAACACTACCACTCAACTAACACTACCACTCAACTAACACTCAACTAACACTACCAGTCAACTAACACTACCAGACAACTAACACTACCACACTACCAGTCAACTAACCACTCAACTAAACTAACAACTAACACTACCACTCAACTAACACTACCACTCAACTAACACTACCAGACAACTAACACTACCACTCAACTAACACTACCACTCAACTAACACTACCACTCAACTAACACTACCACTCAACTAACACTACCACTCAACTAACACTACCACTCAACTAACACTACCACTCAACTAACACTACCACTCAACTAACACTACCACTCAACTAACACTACCACTCAACTAACACTCAACTAACACTACCACTCAACTAACACTACCAGACAACTAACACTACCAGTCAACTAACACTACCAGTCAACTAACACTACCAGTCAACTAACACTACCACTCAACTAACACTACCACTCAACTAACACTACCAGACAACTAACACTACCAGTCAACTAACACTCAACTAACACTACCACTCAACTAACACTACCACTCAACTAACACTACCACTCAACTAACACTACCACTCAACTAACACTACCACTCAACTAACACTACCAGTCAACTAACACTACCACTCAACTAACACTACCACTCAACTAACACTACCAGTCAACTAACACTACCACTCAACTAACACTAACACTCAACTAATACTACCACTCAACTAACACTCAACTAACACTACCAGTCAACTAACACTACCACTCAACTAACACTAACACTCAACTAACACTACCACTCAACTAACACTCAACTAACACTACCACTCAACTAACACTACCACTCAACTAACACTAACACTCAACTAACACTAACACTACCTCAACTAACACTACCAGACAACTAACACTACCAGTCAACTAACACTACCAGTCAACTAACACTACCAGTCAACTAACACTACCAGACAACTAACACTACCACTCAACTAACACTACCACTCAACTAACACTACCACTCAACTAACACTACCACTCAACTAACACTACCAGTCAACTAACACTACCACTCAACTAACACTACCACTCAACTAACACTACCACTCAACTAACACTACCACTCAACTAACACTACCAGTCAACTAACACTACCAGTCAACTAACACTACCAGTCAACTAACACTACAGTCTTACTTCCACTAGTGGATCCCGTCCCCTACAACGTCTTCCAGATCCTCCATCTCACCTTCCACACTATTTAAGACTCCATTCTCATGTTTCACCTTCATAACGTTCCAGACCATGAAGCTGAACTCTTCTCCAGGCTGAGGGACTGACCATATTGTTCCAGATTATGAAGCTGGACTCTTCTCAAGGCTGAGGAACTGACCATATTGTTCCAGATTATGAAGCTGGACTCTTCTCCAGGCTGAGGGACTGACCATATTGTTCCAGATTATGAAGCTGGACTCTTCTCCAGGCTGAGGGACTGACCATATTGTTCCAGATTATGAAGCTGGCCTCTTCTCCAGGCTGAGGAACTGACCATATTGTTCCAGATTATGAAGCTGGACTCTTCTCCAGGCTGAGGAACTGACCATATTGTTCCAGATTATGAAGCTGGCCTCTTCTCCAGGCTGAGGGACTGACCATATTGTTCCAGATTATGAAGCTGGCCTCTTCTCCAGGCTGAGGGACTGACCATATTGTTCCAGATTATGAAGCTGGACTCTTCTCAAGGCTGAGGAACTGACCATATTGTTCCAGATTATGAAGCTGGACTCTTCTCAAGGCTGAGGAACTGACCATATTGTTCCAGATTATGAAGCTGGACTCTTCTCCAGGCTGAGGAACTGACCATATTGTTCCAGATCATGAAGCTGAACTCTTCTCCAGGCTGAGGGACTGACCATATTGTTCCAGACCAGGAAGCTGGACTCTTCTCCAGGCTGAGGAACTGACCATATTGTTCCAGATCATGAAGCTGAACTCTTCTCCTGGCTGAGGGACTGACCATATTGTTCCAGACCAGGAAGCTGGACTCTTCTCAAGGCTGAGGGACTGACCATATTGTTCCAGATTATGAAGCTGGACTCTTCTCAAGGCTGAGGAACTGACCATATTGTTCCAGACCAGGAAGCTGGACTCTTCTCCAGGCTGAGGAACTGACCATATTGTTCCAGATCATGAAGCTGAACTCTTCTCCTGGCTGAGGGACTGACCATATTGTTCCAGACCAGGAAGCTGGACTCTTCTCAAGGCTGAGGGACTGACCATATTGTTCCAGATTATGAAGCTGGACTCTTCTCAAGGCTGAGGAACTGACCATATTGTTCCAGATTATGAAGCTGGACTCTTCTCCAGGCTGAGGAACTGACCATATTGTTCCAGATTATGACGCTGGACTCTTCTCAAGGCTGAGGAACTGACCATATTGTTCCAGATTATGAAGCTGGACTCTTCTCAAGGCTGAGGAACTGACCATATTGTTCCAGATTATGAAGCTGGACTCTTCTCCAGGCTGAGGAACTGACCATATTGTTCCAGATTATGAAGCTGGACTCTTCTCAAGGCTGAGGAACTGACTATATTGTTCCAGATTATAAAGCTGGACTCTTCTCAAGGCTGAGGAACTGACCATATTGTTCCAGATTATGAAGCTGGATTCTTCTCCACGCTGAGGAACTGACCATATTGTTCCAGACCATGAAGCTGGACTCTTCTCCAGGCTGAGGGACCGACCATATTGTTCCAGAAGAGGAAGCTGGACTCTTCTCCAGGCTGAGGGACCGACCATATTGTTCCAGACCATGAAGCTGAACTCTTCTCCAAGCTGAGTGACCGACCACCTCAAATACTTTTCCTCCAGCGTTGAAGGACGATTACATCATATATATTTCATTACTACAGCTTCCTCTGTATTTGGCTGAAGAAGCCTACCGTGTAGGCGGTAAGTTTCACCAATAAACACATGTTACACATGTCTCTTAATCTTCAGACAGTTGGTGATAAATTTAAACCGCAATTTCATATATATTTTTACACTATTCTGACCTCAGTTTTTATGTTGTTATTATTATAACGATAATAAACATTTATCCCTGAATCATGATATTAATGATAATTATTAAAATGATTAAGATTAAGGGAAAAATGTTATGTGTTGAAAGTGCACGCACAGGTGATGTCCAAGGGGAGGTGGTGACCTGTAGCCAGGTGGTGATGTCCAAGGTGAGGTGGTGATGTCCAAGGTGAGGTGGTGATGTCCAAGGTGAGGTGGTGACCTGTAGCCAGGTGGTGATGTCCAAGGGGAGGTGGTGACCTGTAGCCAGGTGGTGATGTCCAAGGGGAGGTGGTGATGTACAAGGGGAGGTGGTGACCTGTAGCCAGGTGGTGATGTCCAAGGGGAGGTGGTGATGTACAAGGGGAGGTGGTGACCTGTAGCCAGGTGGTGATGTCCAAGGGGAGGTGGTGATGTACAAGGGGAGGTGGTGACCTGTAGCCAGGTGGTGATGTCCAAGGGGAGGTGGTGACCTGTAGCCAGGTGGTGATGTCCAAGGGGAGGTGGTGACCTGTAGCCAGGTGGTGATGTCCAAGGGGAGGTGGTGATGTACAAGGGGAGGTGGTGACCTGTAGCCAGGTGGTGATGTCCAAGGGGAGGTGGTGATGTACAAGGGGAGGTGGTGACCTGTAGCCAGGTGGTGATGTACAAGGGGAGGTGGTGATGTACAAGGGGAGGTGGTGACCTGTAGCCAGGTGGTGATGTCCAAGGGGAGGTGGTGATGTACAAGGGGAGGTGGTGACCTGTAGCCAGGTGGTGATGTCCAGGTGGTGATGTACAAGGGGAGGTGGTGACCTGTAGCCAGGTGGTGATGTACAAGGGGAGGTGGTGACCTGTAGCCAGGTGGTGATGTCCAAGGGGAGGTGGTGACCTGTAGCCAGGTGGTGATGTCCAAGGGGAGGTGGTGATGTACAAGGGGAGGTGGTGACCTGTAGCCAGGTGGTGATGTCCAAGGGGAGGTGGTGATGTACAAGGGGAGGTGGTGACCTGTAGCCAGGTGGTGATGTCCAAGGGGAGGTGGTGACCTGTAGCCAGGTGGTGATGTCCAAGGGGAGGTGGTGATGTACAAGGGGAGGTGGTGACCTGTAGCCAGGTGGTGATGTACAAGGGGAGGTGGTGATGTACAAGGGGAGGTGGTGACCTGTAGCCAGGTGGTGATGTCCAAGGGGAGGTGGTGATGTACAAGGGGAGGTGGTGACCTGTAGCCAGGTGGTGATGTACAAGGGGAGGTGGTGATGTACAAGGGGAGGTGGTGACCTGTAGCCAGGTGGTGATGTCCAAGGGGAGGTGGTGATGTACAAGGGGAGGTGGTGACCTGTAGCCAGGTGGTGATGTACAAGGGGAGGTGGTGATGTACAAGGGGAGGTGGTGACCTGTAGCCAGGTGGTGATGTCCAAGGGGAGGTGGTGATGTCCAAGGAGAGGTGGTGACCTGTAGCCAGGTGGTGATGTCCAAGGGGAGGTGGTGATGTACAAGGGGAGGTGGTGACCTGTAGCCAGGTGGTGATGTCCAAGGGGAGGTGGTGACCTGTAGCCAGGTGGTGATGTCCAAGGGGAGGTGGTGATGTACAAGGGGAGGTGGTGACCTGTAGCCAGGTGGTGATGTCCAAGGGGAGGTGGTGACCTGTAGCCAGGTGGTGATGTCCAAGGGGAGGTGGTGACCTGTAGCCAGGTGGTGATGTCCAAGGGGAGGTGGTGATGTACAAGGGGAGGTGGTGACCTGTAGCCAGGTGGTGATGTCCAAGGGGAGGTGGTGACCTGTAGCCAGGTGGTGATGTCTAAGGGGAGGTGGTGATGTACAAGGGGAGGTGGTGACCTGTAGCCAGGTGGTGATGTCCAAGGGGAGGTGGTGACCTGTAGCCAGGTGGTGATGTACAAGGGGAGGTGGTGATGTACAAGGGGAGGTGGTGACCTGTAGCCAGGTGGTGATGTCCAGGTGGTGATGTCCAAGGGGAGGTGGTGACCTATAGCCAGGTGGTGATGTCCAAGGGGAGGTGGTGACCTGGTAGCCAGGTGGTGATGTACAAGGGGAGGTGGTGACCTGTAGCCAGGTGGTGATGTACAAGGGGAGGTGGTGACCTGTAGCCAGGTGGTGATGTCCAAGGGGAGGTGGTGATGTCCAAGGAGAGGTGGTGACCTGTAGCCAGGTGGTGATGTCCAAGGGGAGGTGGTGATGTACAAGGGGAGGTGGTGACCTGTAGCCAGGTGGTGATGTACAAGGGGAGGTGGTGATGTACAAGGGGAGGTGGTGACCTGTAGCCAGGTGGTGATGTCCAAGGGGAGGTGGTGACCTGTAGCCAGGTGGTGATGTCCAAGGGGAGGTGGTGATGTACAAGGGGAGGTGGTGACCTGTAGCCAGGTGGTGATGTCCAAGGGGAGGTGGTGACCTGTAGCCAGGTGGTGATGTACAAGGGGAGGTGGTGACCTGTAGCCAGGTGGTGATGTCCAAGGGGAGGTGGTGACCTGTAGCCAGGTGGTGATGTCCAAGGGGAGGTGGTGACCTGTAGCCAGGTGGTGATGTCCAAGGGGAGGTGGTGATGTACAAGGGGAGGTGGTGACCTGTAGCCAGGTGGTGATGTCCAAGGGGAGGTGGTGACCTGTAGCCAGGTGGTGATGTCTAAGGGGAGGTGGTGATGTACAAGGGGAGGTGGTGACCTGTAGCCAGGTGGTGATGTCCAAGGGGAGGTGGTGACCTGTAGCCAGGTGGTGATGTCCAAGGGGAGGTGGTGATGTACAAGGGGAGGTGGTGATGTACAAGGGAGGTGGTGATGTCCAGGTGGTGATGTCCAAGGGGAGGTGGTGACCTGTAGCCAGGTGGTGATGTCCAAGGGGAGGTGGTGACCTGTAGCCAGGTGGTGATGTCCAAGGGGAGGTGGTGATGTACAAGGGGAGGTGGTGACCTGTAGCCAGGTGGTGATGTCCAAGGGGAGGTGGTGACCTGTAGCCAGGTGGTGATGTCCAAGGGGAGGTGGTGACCTGTAGCCAGGTGGTGATGATGTCCAAGGGGAGGTGGTGACCTGTAGCCAGGTGGTGATGTCCAAGGGGAGGTGGTGACCTGTAGCCAGGTGGTGATGTCCAAGGGGAGGTGGTGACCTGTAGCCAGGTGGTGATGTCCAAGGGGAGGTGGTGACCTGTAGCCAGGTGGTGATGTCCAAGGTGGGAGGTGGTGACCTGTAGCCAGGTGGTGATGTCCAAGGGGAGGTGGTGACCTGTAGCCAGGTGCTGATGATATCCCAGGGAAGGTGGTGACCTGTAGCCAGGTGGTGATGTCCAAGGGGAGGTGGTGACCTGTAGCCAGGTGGTGATGTCCAAGGGGAGGTGGTGACCTGTAGCCAGGTGGTGATGTCCAAGGGGAGGTGGTGACCTGTAGCCAGGTGCTGATGATATCCCAGGGAAGGTGGTGACCTGTAGCCAGGTGGTGATGTCCAAGGGGAGGTGGTGATGTACAAGGGGAGGTGGTGATGTCCAAGGGGAGGTGGTGATGTACAAGGGGAGGTGGTGACCTGTAGCCAGGTGGTGATGTCCAAGGGGAGGTGGTGACCTGTAGCCAGGTGGTGATGTCCAAGGGGAGGTGGTGACCTGTAGCCAGGTGGTGATGTCCAAGGGGAGGTGGTGACCTGTAGCCAGGTGGTGATGTCCAAGGGGAGATGGTGACCTGTAGCCAGGTGGTGATGTCCAAGGGGAGGTGGTGACCTGTAGCCAGGTGGTGATGTCCAAGGGGAGGTGGTGACCTGTAGCCAGGTGGTGATGTCGAAGGGGAGGTGGTGACCTGTGGTGTGACCTGTAGCCAGGTGGTGATGTCCAAGGGGAGGTGGTGACCTGTAGCCAGGTGCTGATGATATCCCAGGGAAGGTAGTGACCTGTAGCCAGGTGGTGATGTCCAAGGGGAGGTGGTGATGTACAAGGGGAGGTGGTGACCTGTAGCCAGGTGGTGATGTCCAAGGGGAGGTGGTGACCTGTAGCCAGGTGGTGATGTCCAAGGGGAGGTGGAGACCTGTAGCCAGGTGCTGATGATATCCCAGGGGAGGTGGTGACCTGTAGCCAGGTGGTGATGTCCAAGGGGAGGTGGTGACCTGTAGCCAGGTGGTGATGTCCCAGGGGAGGTGGAGACCTGTAGCCAGGTGCTGATGATATCCCAGGGGAGGTGGTGACCTGTAGCCAGGTGGTGATGTCCAAGGGGAGGTGGTGACCTGTAGCCAGGTGGTGATGTCCAAGGGGAGGTGGAGACCTGTAGCCAGGTGCTGATGATATCCCAGGGAAGGTGGTGACCTGTAGCCAGGTGACGATGATATCCCAGGGGAGGTGGTGACCTGTAGCTAGGTGGTGATGTCCCAGGGGAGGAGGTGACCTGTAGCCAGGTGGTGATGATGTCCCAGGGGAGGTGGTGACCTGTAGCCAGGTGATGTCTCAGGGGAAGTGGTAACCTGTAGCCAGGTGGTGATGTCCCAGGGGAGGTGGTGACCTGTAGCCAGGTGATGTCTCAGGGGAGGTGGTGACCTGTAGCCAGGTGATAATGATGTCCCAGGTGAGATGGTGACCTGTAGCCAGGTGATAATGATGTCCCAGGTGAGATGGTGACCTGTAGCCAGGTGATAATGATGTCCCAGGTGAGATGGTGACCTGTAGCCAGGTGATAATGATGTCCCAGGTGAGATGGTGACCTGTAGCCAGGTGATAATGATGTCTCAGGAGAGGTGGTGACCTGTAGCCAGGTGACGTCTCAGGGGAAGTGGTGACCTGCAGCCAGGTGGTGATGATGTCCCAGGGGAGGTGGTGACCTGTAGCCAGGTGATGTCCCAGGGGATGTGGTGACCTGTAGCCAGGTGGTGATGATATCCCAGGGGAGGTGGTGACCTGTAGCCAGGTGGTGATGTCCCAGGGGAGGTGGTGACCTGTAGTCAGGTGATGATGATGTCCCAGGGGAGGTGGTGACCTGTAACCAGGTGATGATGATGTCCCAGGGGAGGTGGTGACCTGTAGACAGGTGGTGATGATGTCCCAGGGAGGTGGTGACCTGTAGCCAGGTGGTGATGATGTCCCAGGGGAGGTGGTGACCTGTAGCCAGGTGGTGATGATGTCCCAGGGAGGTGGTGACCTGTAGCCAGGTGGTGATGATGTCCCAGGGGAGGTGGTGACCTGTAGCCAGGTGGTGATGATGTCCCAGGGGAGGTGGTGACCTGTAGTCAGGTGCTGTGCCAGGGGAAGTGGTGACCTGTAACCAGGTGATGATGATGTCCCAGGGGAGGTGGTGACCTGTAGTCAGGTGGTGATGATGTCCCAGGGGAGGTGGTGACCTGTAGTCAGGTGGTGATGATGTCCCAGGGGAGGTGGTGACCTGTAGCCAGGTGGTGATGATGTCCCAGGGAGGTGGTGACCTGTAGTCAGGTGATGTCCCAGGGGAGGTGGAGACCTGTAGCCAGGTGGTGATGTCCCAGGGGAGGTGGTGACCTGTAGCCAGGTGGTGATGATGTCCCAGGGGAGGTGGTGACCTGTAGTCAGGTGATGTCCCAGGGGAAGTGGTGACCTGTAGTCAGGTGGTGATGATGTCCCAGGGGAGGTGGTGACCTGTAGTCAGGTGGTGATGATGTCCCAGGGGAGGTGGTGACCTGTAGTCAGGTGATGTCCCAGGGGAAGTGGTGACCTGTAGTCAGGTGGTGATGATGTCCCAGGGGAGGTGGTGACCTGTAGTCAGGTGATGATGATGTCCCAGGGGAGGTGGTGACCTGTAGTCAGGTGGTGATGATGTCCCAGGGGAGGTGGTGACCTGTAGCCAGGTGGTGATGATGTCCCAGGGAGGTGGTGACCTGTAGCCAGGTGGTGATGATGTCCCAGGGGAGGTGGTGACCTGTAGCCAGGTGGTGATGATGTCCCAGGGGAGGTGGTGACCTGTAGCCAGGTGGTGATGATGTCCCAGGGAGGTGGTGACCTGTAGCCAGGTGGTGATGATGTCCCAGGGGAGGTGGTGACCTGTAGCCAGGTGGTGATGATGTCCCAGGGGAGGTGGTGACCTGTAGCCAGGTGGTGATGATGTCCCAGGGGAGGTGGTGACCTGTAGCCAGGTGGTGATGATGTCCCAGGGGAGGTGGTGACCTGTAGCCAGGTGGTGATGATGTCCCAGGGGAGGTGGTGACCTGTAGCCAGGTGGTGATGATGTCCCAGGGAGGTGGTGACCTGTAGCCAGGTGGTGATGATGTCCCAGGGGAGGTGGTGACCTGTAGCCAGGTGGTGATGATGTCCCAGGGGAGGTGGTGACCTGTAGCCAGGTGGTGATGATGTCCCAGGGAGGTGGTGACCTGTAGCCAGGTGGTGATGATGTCCCAGGGGAGGTGGTGACCTGTAGCCAGGTGGTGATGATGTCCCAGGGGAGGTGGTGACCTGTAGCCAGGTGGTGATGATGTCCCAGGGGAGGTGGTGACCTGTAGCCAGGTGGTGATGATGTCCCAGGGGAGGTGGTGACCTGTAGCCAGGTGGTGATGATGTCCCAGGGGAGGTGGTGACCTGTAGCCAGGTGGTGATGATGTCCCAGGGGAGGTGGTGACCTGTAGCCAGGTGGTGATGATGTCCCAGGGAGGTGGTGACCTGTAGCCAGGTGGTGATGATGTCCCAGGGGAGGTGGTGACCTGTAGCCAGGTGGTGATGATGTCCCAGGGGAGGTGGTGACCTGTAGCCAGGTGGTGATGATGTCCCAGGGGAGGTGGTGACCTGTAGCCAGGTGGTGATGATGTCCCAGGGGAGGTGGTGACCTGTAGCCAGGTGGTGATGATGTCCCAGGGGAGGTGGTGACCTGTAGCCAGGTGGTGATGATGTCCCAGGGGAGGTGGTGACCTGTAGCCAGGTGGTGATGATGTCCCAGGGGAGGTGGTGACCTGTAGCCAGGTGGTGATGATGTCCCAGGGGAGGTGGTGACCTGTAGCCAGGTGGTGATGATGTCCCAGGGGAGGTGGTGACCTGTAGCCAGGTGGTGATGATGTCCCAGGGGAGGTGGTGACCTGTAGCCAGGTGGTGATGATGTCCCAGGGGAGGTGGTGACCTGTAGCCAGGTGGTGATGATGTCCCAGGGAGGTGGTGACCTGTAGCCAGGTGGTGATGATGTCCCAGGGGAGGTGGTGACCTGTAGCCAGGTGGTGATGATGTCCCAGGGCGGGGGTGACCTGTAACCCGGTGGTGATGATGTCCCAGGGGAGGTGGTGACCTGTAGCCAGGTGGTGATGATGTCCCAGGGAGGTGGTGACCTGTAGCCAGGTGGTGATGATGTCCCAGGGAGGTGGTGACCTGTAGCCAGGTGGTGATGATGTCCCAGGGGAGGTGGTGACCTCTATGAACAACCCCTGTCACAGTGTTTTGGTTTATGAAGATACAAGTGAAGGTAAGAGTGTTCTTGACTCTTGTTATTACTGAGTGTAATATAAAGTAAGAGTGTTCTTGACTCTTGTTATTACTGAGTGTAATATAAAGTAAGAGTGTTCTTGACTCTTGTTATTACTGAGTGTAATATAAAGTAAGTGTGTTCTTGACTCTTGTTATTACTGAGTGTAATATAAAGTAAGAGTGTTCTTGACTCTTGTTATTACTGAGTGTAATATAAAGTAAGAGTGTTCTTGACTCTTGTTATAGTGTGAAGTGTAATATAAGGTAAGAGTGTTCTTGACTCTTGTTATTACTGAGTGTAATATAAGGTAAGAGTGTTCTTGACTCTTGTTCTTGACTCTTGTTATTACTGAGTGTAATATAAAGTAAGAGTGTTCTTGACTCTTGTTATTGTTATTACTGAGTGTAATATAAGGTAAGAGTGTTCTTGACTCTTGTTATTACTGAGTGTAATATAAGGTAAGAGTGTTCTTGACTCTTGTTATTACTGAGTGTAATATAAGGTAAGAGTGTTTGACTCTTGTTATTACTGAGTGTAATATAAGGTAAGAGTGTTCTTGACTCTTGTTATTACTGAGTGTAATATAAAGTAAGAGTGTTCTTGATTGTTATTACTGAGTGTAATATAAGGTAAGAGTGTTCGTGACTCTTGTTATTACTGAGTGTAATATAAGGTAAGAGTGTTCGTGACTCTTGTTATTACTGAGTGTAATATAAGGTAAGAGTGTTCGTGACTCTTGTTATTACTGAGTGTAATATAAGGTAAGAGTGTTCGTGACTCTTGTTATTACTGAGTGTAATATAAGGTAAGAGTGTTCTTGACTCTTGTTATTACTGAGTGTAATATAAAGTAAGAGTGTTCTTGACTCTTGTTATTACTGAGTGTAATATAAAGTAAGAGTGTTCTTGACTCTTGTTATTACTGAGTGTAATATAAGGTAAGAGTGTTCTTGACTCTTGTTATTACTGAGTGTAATATAAAGTAAGAGTGTTGACTCTTGTTATTACTGAGTGTAATATAAGGTAAGAGTGTTCTTGACTCTTGTTATTACTGAGTGTAATATAAAGTAAGAGTGTTCTTGACTCTTGTTATTACTGAGTGTAATATAAGGTAAGAGTGTTCTTGACTCTTGTTATTACTGGGTGTAATATAAAGTAAGAGTGTTCTGAGTGTAATATAAAGTAAGTGTTCGTGACTCTTGTTATTACTGAGTGTAATATAAAGTGTTCTTGACTCTTGTTGACTCTTGTTATTACTGAGTGTAATATAAAGTAAGAGTGTTCTTGACTCTTGTTATTACTGAGTGTAATATAAAGTAAGAGTGTTCTTGACTCTTGTTATTACTGAGTGTAATATAAAGTAAGAGTGTTCTTGACTCTTGTTATTACTGAGTGTAATATAAAGTAAGAGTGTTCTTGACTCTTGTTATTACTGAGTGTAATATAAAGTAAGAGTGTTCTTGACTCTTGTTATTACTGAGTGTAATATAAAGTAAGAGTGTTCGTGACTCTTGTTATTACTGAGTGTAATATAAAGTAAGAGTGTTCTTGACTCTTGTTATTACTGAGTGTAATATAAGGTAAGAGTGTTCGTGACTCTTGTTATTACTGAGTGTAATATAAAGTAAGAGTGTTCGTGACTCTTGTTATTACTGAGTGTAATATAAAGTAAGAGTGTTCTTGACTCTTGTTATTACTGAGTGTAATATAAAGTAAGAGTGTTCTTGACTCTTGTTATTACTGAGTGTAATATAAAGTAAGAGTGTTCTTGACTCTTGTTATTACTGAGTGTAATATAAAGTAAGAGTGTTCTTGACTCTTGTTATTACTGAGTGTAATATAAAGTAAGAGTGTTCTTGACTCTTGTTATTACTGAGTGTAATATAAAGTAAGAGTGTTCTTGACTCTTGTTATTACTGAGTGTAATATAAAGTAAGAGTGTTCTTGACTCTTGTTATTACTGAGTGTAATATAAAGTAAGAGTGTTCTGAGTGTAATATAAAGTAAGAGTGTGACTCTTGTTATTACTGAGTGTAATATAAAGTAAGAGTGTTCGTGACTCTTGTTATTACTGAGTGTAATATAAAGTAAGAGTGTTCTTGACTCTTGTTATTACTGAGTGTAATATAAAGTAAGAGTGTTCTTGACTCTTGTTATTACTGAGTGTAATATAAAGTAAGAGTGTTCTTGACTCTTGTTATTACTGAGTGTAATATAAAGTAAGTGTTCGTGACTCTTGTTATTACTGAGTGTAATATAAAGTAAGTGTGTTCTTGACTCTTGTTATTACTGAGTGTAATATAAAGTAAGTGTGTTCTTGACTCTTGTTATTACTGAGTGTAATATAAAGTAAGAGTGTTCTTGACTCTTGTTATTACTGAGTGTAATATAAAGTAAGAGTGTTCTTGACTCTGAGTGTAATATAAAGTAAGAGTGTTCTTGACTCTTGTTATTACTGAGTGTAATATAACTGAGTGTAAAGTAAGTGTTCTTGACTCTTGTTATTACTGAGTGTAATATAAAGTTGTTCTTGACTCTTGTTATTACTGAGTGTAATATAAAGTAAGAGTGTTCTTGACTCTGAGTGTAATATAAAGTAAGAGTGTTCTTGACTCTTGTTATTACTGAGTGTAATATAAAGTAAGAGTGTTCTTGACTCTTGTTATTACTGAGTGTAATATAAAGTAAGAGTGTTCTTGACTCTTGTTATTACTGAGTGTAATATAAAGTAAGAGTGTTCTTGACTCTTGTTATTACTGAGTGTAATATAACTGAGTGTAAGTGTGTTCTTGACTCTTGTTATTACTGAGTGTAATATAAAGTAAGAGTGTTCTTGACTCTTGTTATTACTGAGTGTAATATAAAGTAAGAGTGTTCTTGACTCTTGTTATTACTGAGTGTAATATAAAGTAAGTGTGTTCTTGACTCTTGTTATTACTGAGTGTAATATAAAGTAAGTGTTCGTGACTCTTGTTATTACTGAGTGTAATATAAGGTAAGTGTGTTCTTGACTCTTGTTATTACTGAGTGTAATATAAAGTAAGAGTGTTCTTGACTCTTGTTATTACTGAGTGTAATATAAAGTAAGAGTGTTCTTGACTCTTGTTATTACTGAGTGTAATATAAAGTAAGAGTGTTCTTGACTCTTGTTATTACTGAGTGTAATATAAAGTAAGTGTGTTCTTGACTCTTGTTATTACTGAGTGTAATATAACTGAGTGTAATATAAGTAAGAGTGTTCTTGACTCTTGTTATTACTGAGTGTAATATAAAGTAAGAGTGTTCTTGACTCTTGTTATTACTGAGTGTAATATAAAGTAAGAGTGTTCTTGACTCTTGTTATTACTGAGTGTAATATAAAGTAAGAGTGTTCTTGACTCTTGTTATTACTGAGTGTAATATAAAGTAAGAGTGTTCTTGACTCTTGTTATTACTGAGTGTAATATAAAGTAAGAGTGTTCTTGACTCTTGTTATTACTGAGTGTAATATAAAGTAAGAGTGTTCTTGACTCTTGTTATTACTGAGTGTAATATAAAGTAAGAGTGTTCTTGACTCTTGTTATTACTGAGTGTAATATAAAGTAAGAGTGTTCTTGACTCTTGTTATTACTGAGTGTAATATAAAGTAAGAGTGTTCTTGACTCTTGTTATTACTGAGTGTAATATAAAGTAAGAGTGTTCTTGACTCTTGTTATTACTGAGTGTAATATAAAGTAAGAGTGTTCTTGACTCTTGTTATTACTGAGTGTAATATAAAGTAAGAGTGTTCTTGACTCTTGTTATTACTGAGTGTAATATAAAGTAAGAGTGTTCTTGACTCTTGTTATTACTGAGTGTAATATAAAGTAAGAGTGTTCTTGACTCTTGTTATTACTGAGTGTAATATAAAGTAAGAGTGTTCTTGACTCTTGTTATTACTGAGTGTAATATAAAGTAAGAGTGTTCTTGACTCTTGTTATTACTGAGTGTAATATAAAGTAAGAGTGTTCTTGACTCTTGTTATTACTGAGTGTAATATAAAGTAAGTAATATAAGTAAGAGTGTTCTTGACTCTTGTTATTACTGAGTGTAATATAAAGTAAGAGTGTTCTTGACTCTTGTTATTACTGAGTGTAATATAAAGTAAGAGTGTTCGTGACTCTTGTTATTACTGAGTGTAATATAAAGTAAGAGAGTGTTCTTGACTCTTGTTATTACTGAGTGTAATATAAAGTAAGAGTGTTCTTGACTCTTGTTATTACTGAGTGTAATATAAAGTAAGAGTGTTCTTGACTCTTGTTATTACTGAGTGTAATATAAAGTAAGAGTGTTCTTGACTGAGTGTAATATAAAGTAGTGTTCTTGACTCTTGTTATTACTGAGTGTAATATAAAGTAAGAGTGTTCTTGACTCTTGTTATTACTGAGTGTAATATAAAGTAAGAGTGTTCTTGACTCTTGTTATTACTGTGTTCTTGACTCTTGTTATTACTGAGTGTAATATAAAGTAAGAGTGTTCTTGACTCTTGTTATTACTGAGTGTAATATAAAGTAAGAGTGTTCTTGACTCTTGTTATTACTGAGTGTAATATAAAGTAAGAGTGTTCTTGACTCTAGTTATTGTTATTACTGAGTGTAATATAAAGTATGAGTGTTCTTGACTCTTGTTACTGTTATTACTGAGTGTAATATAAAGTAAGAGTGTTCTTGACTCTTGCTATTGTTATTACTGAGTGTAATATAAGGTAAGAGTGTTCTTGACTCTTGTTATTACTGAGTGTAATATAAAGTAAGAGTGTTCTTGACTCTTGTTATTACTGAGTGTAATATAAAGTAAGAGTGTTCTTGACTCTTGTTATTACTGAGTGTAATATAAAGTAAGTGTTCGTGACTCTTGTTATTACTGAGTGTAATATAAAGTAAGAGTGTTCTTGACTCTTGTTATTACTGAGTGTAATATAAGGTTACATTGCAGAGTCACTTGTTTGCACAGAACTGCTAAATGCCTCAAATGATGTAGTGGAAGTTTTAGCAGTAAAGGTCGAGAACCAAAACCTAATCATTGTGGTAGTCTACAAGCCTCCGGATGCAACATCCCAACAATTCCAGGAACAGCTGTTAAAAATTGACCACTGTCTGGAAAATCTTCCAGCTCCTGCACCCAACATCTTGCTCCCAGGAGAGGTGGTGACCTGTAGCCAGGTGGTAATGATGTCCCAGGGGAGGTGGTGACCTATAACCAGGTCGTGATGATGTCCCAGGGGAGGTGGTGACCGGTAGCCAGGTGGTAATGATGTCCCAGGGGAGGTGGTGACCTATAACCAGGTGGTGATGTCCCAGGAAAGGTGTTGACCTGTAGCCAGGTGGTGATGATGTTCCAGGGGAGGTGGTGACCTGTAGCCAGGCGGTGATGATGTCCCAGGGGAGGTGGTGACCTGTAGCCAGGTGGTGATGATGTTCCAGGGGAGGTGGCGACCTGTAGCCAGGTGGTGATGATGTCCCAGGGGAGGTGGTGACCTGTAGCCAGGTGGTAATGATGTCACAGGGGAGGTGGTGACCTATAACCAGGTGGTGATGTCCCAGGAAAGGTGGTGACCTGTAGCCAGGTGGTGATGATGTTCCAGGGGAGGTGGTGACCTGTAGCCAGGCGGTGATGATGTCCCAGGGGAGGTGGTGACCTGTAGCCAGGTGGTGATGATGTCCCAGGGGAGGTGGCGACCTGTAGCCAGGTGGTGATGATGTCCCAGGGGAGGTGGTGACCTGTAGCCAGGTGGTAATGATGTCACAGGGGAGGTGGTGACCTATAACCAGGTGGTGATGTCCCAGGAAAGGTGGTGACCTGTAGCCAGGTGGTGATGATGTTCCAGGGGAGGTGGTGACCTGTAGCCAGGCGGTGATGATGTCCCAGGGGAGGTGGTGACCTGTAGCCAGGTGGTGATGATGTCCCAGGGGAGGTGGCGACCTGTAGCCAGGTGGTGATGATGTCCCAGGGGAGGTGGTGACCTGTAGCCAGGTGGTAATGATGTCACAGGGGAGGTGGTGACCTATAACCAGGTGGTGATGTCCCAGGAAAGGTGGTGACCTGTAGCCAGGTGGTGATGATGTTCCAGAGGAGGTGGTGACCTGTAGCCAGGCGGTGATGATGTCCCGGGGGAGGTGGTGACCTGTAGCCAGGTGGTGATGATGTCCCAGGGGAGGTGGCGGCCTGTAACCAGGTGGTGATGATGTCCCAGGGGAGGTGGTGACCTGTAACCAGGTGGTGATGATGTCCCAGGGGAGGTGGTGACCTGTAACCAGGTGGTGATGATGTCCCAGGGGAGGTGGTGACCTGTAGCCAGGTGGTGATGATGTCCCAGGGGAGGTGGTGACCTGTAGCCAGGTGGTGATGATGTCCCAGGGGAGGTGGTGACCTGTAGCCAGGTGGTGATGATGTCCCAGGGGAGGTGGTGACCTGTAACCAGGTGCTGATGATGTCCCAGGGGAGGTGGTGACCTGAAACCAGGTGGTGATGATGTCCCAGGGGAGGTGGTGACCTGTAACCAGGTGCTGATGATGTCCCAGGGGAGGTGGTGACCTGAAACCAGGTGGTGATGATGTCCCAGGGGAGGTGCTGACCTGTAACCAGGTGCTGATGATGTCCCAGGGGAGGTGGTGACCTGAAACCAGGTGGTGATGATGTCCCAGGGGAGGTGGTGACCTGAAACCAGGTGGTGATGATGTCCCAGGGGAGGTGGTGACCTGAAACCAGGTGGTGATGATGTCCCAGGGGAGGTGGTGACCTGAAACCAGGTGGTGATGATGTCCCAGGGGAGGTAGTGACCTCTATGAACAACCCTGTCACAGTGTTTTGGTTTATGAAGATACAAGTGAAGGTAAGAGTGCTCTTGACTCTTGTTATTACTGAGTGTAATATAAGGTAAGAGTGTTCTTGACTCTTGTTATTGTTATTACTGAGTGTAATATAAGGTAAGAGTGTTCTTGACTCTTGTTATTGTTACTACTGAGTGTAATATAAGGTAAGAGTGTTCTTGACTCTTGTTATTGTTATTACTGAGTGTAATATAAGGTAAGAGTGTTCTTGACTCTTGTTATTGTTATTACTGAGTGTAATATAAGATAAGAGTGTTCTTGACTCTTGTTATTGTTATTACTGAGTGTAATATAAGGTAAGAGTGTTCTTGACTCTTGTTATTGTTATTACTGAGTGTAATATAAGGTAAGAGTGTTCTTGACTCTTGTTATTGTTATTACTGAGTGTAATATAAGGTAAGAGTGTTCTTGACTCTTGTTATTGTTATTACTGAGTGTAATATAAGGTAAGAGTGTTCTTGACTCTTGTTATTGTTATTACTGAGTGTAATATAAGGTAAGAGTGTTCTTGACTCTTGTTATTGTTATTACTGAGTGTAATATAAGGTAAGAGTGTTCTTGACTCTTGTTATTGTTATTACTGAGTGTAATATAAGGTAAGAGTGTTCTTGACTCTTGTTATTGTTATTACTGAGTGTAATATAAGGTAAGAGTGTTCTTGACTCTTGTTATTGTTATTACTGAGTGTAATATAAGGTAAGAGTGTTCTTGACTCTTGTTATTGTTATTATTGAGTGTAATATAAGGTAAGAGTGTTCTTGACTCTTGTTATTGTTATTACTGAGTGTAATATAAGGTAAGAGTGTTCTTGACTCTTGTTATTGTTATTACTGAGTGTAATATAAGGTAAGAGTGTTCTTGACTCTTGTTATTACTGAGTGTAATATAAGGTAAGAGTGTTCTTGACTCTTGTTATTACTGAGTGTAATATAAGGTAAGAGTGTTCTTGAGTCTTGTTATTACTGAGTGTAATATAAGGTAAGAGTGTTCTTGACTCTTGTTATTGTTATTACTGAGTGTAATATAAGGTAAGAGTGTTCTTGACTCTTGTTATTGTTATTACTGAGTGTAATATAAGGTAAGAGTGTTCTTGACTCTTGTTATTGTTATTACTGAGTGTAATATAAGGTAAGAGTGTTCTTGACTCTTGTTATTGTTATTACTGAGTGTAATATAAGGTAAGAGTGTTCTTGACTCTTGTTATTACTGAGTGTAATATAAAGTAAGAGTGTTCTTGACTCTTGTTATTACTGAGTGTAATATAAAGTAAGAGTGCTCTTGACTCTTGTTATTACTGAGTGTAATATACAGTAAGAGTGTTCTTGACTCTTGTTATTACTGAGTGTAATATAAAGTAAGAGTCCTCTTGACTCTTGTTATTACTGAGTGTAATATAAAGTAAGAGTGTTCGTGACTCTTGTTATTACTGAGTGTAATATAAAGTAAGAGTGTTCTTGACTCTTGTTATTACTGAGTGTAATATAAGGTAAGAGTGTTCGTGACTCTTGTTATTACTGAGTGTAATATAAAGTAAGAGTGTTCGTGACTCTTGTTATTACTGAGTGTAATATAAAGTAAGAGTGTTCTTGACTCTTGTTATTACTGAGTGTAATATAAAGTAAGAGTTGTTCTTGACTCTTGTTATTACTGAGTGTAATATAAAGTAAGAGTGCTCTTGACTCTTGTTATTACTGAGTGTAATATAAAGTAAGAGTGTTCGTGACTCTTGTTATTACTGAGTGTAATATAAAGTAAGAGTGTTCTTGACTCTTGTTATTACTGAGTGTAATATAAGGTAAGAGTGTTCGTGACTCTTGTTATTACTGAGTGTAATATAAAGTAAGAGTGTTCGTGACTCTTGTTATTACTGAGTGTAATATAAAGTAAGAGTGTTCTTGACTCTTGTTATTACTGAGTGTAATATAAAGTAAGAGTGTTCTTGACTCTTGTTATTACTGAGTGTAATATAAAGTAAGAGTGTTCTTGACTTTTGTTATTACTGAGTGTAATATAAAGTAAGAGTGTTCGTGACTCTTGTTATTACTGAGTGTAATATAAAGTAAGAGTTGTTCTTGACTCTTGTTATTACTGAGTGTAATATAAGGTAAGAGTGTTCTTGACTCTTGTTATTACTGAGTGTAATATAAGGTAAGAGTGTTCTTGACTCTTGTTATTACTGAGTGTAATATAAGGTAAGAGTGTTCTTGACTCTTGTTATTGTTATTACTGAGTGTAATATAAGGTAAGAGTGTTCTTGACTCTTGTTATTGTTATTACTGAGTGTAATATAAGGTAAGAGTGTTCTTGACTCTTGTTATTGTTATTACTGAGTGTAATATAAGGTAAGAGTGTTCTTGACTCTTGTTATTGTTATTACTGAGTGTAATATAAGGTAAGAGAGTTCTTGACTCTTGTTATTACTGGGTGTAATATAAAGTAAGAGTGTTCTTGACTCTTGTTATTACTGAGTGTAATATAAGGTAAGAGTGTTCTTGACTCTTGTTATTGTTATTACTGAGTGTAATATAAGGTAAGAGTGTTCTTGACTCTTGTTATTGTTATTACTGAGTGTAATATAAGGTAAGAGTGTTCTTGACTCTTGTTATTGTTATTACTGAGTGTAATATAAGGTAAGAGTGTTCTTGACTCTTGTTATTGTTATTACTGAGTGTAATATAAGGTAAGAGTGTTCTTGACTCTTGTTATTACTGAGTGTAATATAAAGTAAGAGTGTTCGTGATTCTTGTTATTACTGAGTGTAATATAAAGTAAGAGTGTTCTTGACTCTTGTTATTACTGAGTGTAATATAAAGTAAGAGTGTTCGTGACTCTTGTTATTACTGAGTGTAATATAAGGTAAGAGTGTTCTTGACTCTTGTTATTACTGAGTGTAATATAAGGTTACATTGCAGAGTCACTTGTTTGCACAGAACTGCTAAATGCCTCAAATGATGTAGTGGAAGTTTTAGCAGTAAAGGTCGAGAACCAAAACCTAATCATTGTGGTAGTCTACAAGCCTCCGGATGCAACATCCCAACAATTCCAGGAACAGCTGTTAAAAATTGACCACTGTCTGGAAAATCTTCCAGCTCCTGCACCCAACATCTTGCTCCTGGGGGATTTCAACTTAAGGCACCTAAAATGGAGGAATATAGCAAATAATATTGTTGCAGTAATAACACCAGGAGGCAGCTCTGATGAAAACTCACACTCACACGAGCTTTTAAATCTCTGCACAAAATTCAATTTAAACCAGCAAATAATAGAGCCTACTAGACTGGAGAATACACTAGACCTCATCTTCACTAACAATGATGATCTGATAAGAAATGTCACCATATCAAAAACAATATACTCAGATCACAACATAATTGAGGTTCAGACATGTATGAGCGGAGCCCCAGACCGACAAAATGAGACTAGTCACGAGGGAGCATTCACCAAATTCAACTTCAATAACAAAAACATAAAGTGGGACCAAGTAAACCAAGTCCTAACCGATATAAGCTGGGAAGATATACTAAGCAACACAGACCCCAACGTATGCCTAGAACAGATTAACATGGTGGCACTCGATGTATGCACAAGGCTTATTCCTCTAAGAAAAAGGAGGAGTAGATGTAAAATAGAAAGAGACAGGCGCTCCCCTTACAGGCGACGGAAAAGAATAACAGAGCAGCTAAAAGAGGTCAATATATCTGAAATGCGTAGGGAGACACTGGTCAGAGAAATAGCAAGCATCGAACTCAAGCTAAATGAATCTTATAGGAGTCAGGAATCGCGGGAAGAACTAAAAGCCATAAATGAAATCGAAAGAAACCCAAAGTATTTCTTCTCCTATGCCAAATCAAAGTCGAGAACAACATCCAGTATTGGGCCCCTACTTAAACAAGATGGGTCCTACACAGATGACAGCAAGGAAATGAGTGAGCTACTCAAGTCCCAATATGACTCAGTTTTTAGCAAGCCGCTTACCAGACTGAGAGTCGAAGATCAAAACGAATTTTTTATGAGAGAGCCACAAAATTTGGTTAACACAAGCCTATCCGATGTTATCCTGACGCCAAATGACTTCGAACAGGCGATAAATGACATGCCCATGCACTCTGCCCCAGGGCCAGACTCATGAAACTCTGTGTTCATCATTAACTGCAAGAAGCCCCTATCACGAGCCTTTTCCATCCTATGGAGAGGGAGCATGGACACGGGGGTCGTCCCTCAGTTACTAAAAACAACAGACAGCCCCACTCCACAAAGGGGGCAGTAAAGCAACAGCAAAGAACTACAGACCGATAGCACTAACATCCCATATCATAAAAATCTTTGAAAGGGTCCTAAGAAGCAAGATCACCACCCATCTAGAAACCCATCAGTTACACAACCCAGGGCAACATGGGTTTAGAACAGGTCGCTCCTGTCTGTCTCAACTATTGGATCACTACGACAAGGTCCTAAATGCACTAGAAGATAAAAAGAATGCAGATGTAATATATAAAGACTTTGCAAAAGCCTTCGACAAGTGTGACCATGGCGTAATAGCGCACAAAATGCGTGCTAAAGGGATAACAGGAAAAGTCGGTCGATGGAACTATAATTTCCTCACTAACAGAACACAGAGAGTAGTCGTCAACAGAGTAAAGTCCGAGACAGCTACGGTGAAAAGCTCTGTTCCACAAGGCACAGTACTCGCTCCCATCTTGTTCCTCATCCTCATATCCGACATAGACAAGGATGTCAGCCACAGCACCGTGTCTTCCTTTGCAGATGACACCCGAATCTGCATGACAGTGTCTTCCATTGCAGACACTGCAAGGCTCCAGGCAGACATCAACCAAATCTTTCAGTGGGCTGCAGAAAACAATATGAAGTTCAACGATGAGAAATTTCAATCACTCAGATATGGTAAACACGAGGAAATTAAATCTTCATCAGAGTACAAAACAAATTCTGGCCACAAAATAGAGCGAAACACCAACGTCAAAGACCTGGGAGTGATCATGTCGGAGGATCTCACCTTCAAGGACCATAACATTGCATCAATCGCATCTGCTAGAAAAATGACAGGATGGATAATGAGAACCTTCAAAACTATGGAGGCCAAGCCCATGATGACACTCTTCAGGTCACTTGTTCTATCTAGGCTGGAATATTGCTGCACTCTAACAGCACCTTTCAAGGCAGGTGAAATTGCTGACCTAGAAAATGTACAGAGAACCTTCACGGCGCGCATAACGGAGATAAAACACCTCAATTACTGGGAGCGCTTGAGGTTCCTAAACCTGTATTCCCTGGAACGCAGGAGGGAGAGATACATGATTATATACACCTGGAAAATCCTAGAGGCACTAGTACCGAACTTGCACACGAAAATCACTCACTACGAAAGCAAAAGACTTGGCAGACGATGCACCATCCCCCCAATGAAAAGCAGGGGTGTCACTAGCACGTTAAGAGACCATACAATAAGTGTCAGGGGCCCGAGACTGTTCAACTGCCTCCCAGCATACATAAGGGGGATTACCAACAGACCCCTGGCAGTCTTCAAGCTGGCACTGGACAAGCACCTAAAGTCGGTTCCTGACCAGCCGGGCTGTGGCTCTTACGTTGGTTTGCGTGCAGCCAGCAGCAACAGCCTCGTTGATCAGGCTCTGATCCACCAGGAGGCCTGGTCACAGACCGGGCCGCGGGGGCATTGACCCCCGGAACTCTCTCCAGGTAAACTCCAGGTAAGGTAAGAGTGTTTTTGACTCTTGTTATTACTGAGTGTAATATAAAGTAAGAGTGTTCTTGACTCTTGTTATTACTGAGTGTAATATAAAGTAAGAGTGTTCTTGACTCTTGTTATTACTGAGTGTAATATAAAGTAAGAGTGTTCGTGACTCTTGTTATTACTGAGTGCAATATAAAGTAAGAGTGTTCTTGACTCTTGTTATTACTGAGTGTAATATAAAGTAAGTGTTCGTGACTCTTGTTATTACTGAGTGTAATATAAAGTAAGAGTGTTCTTGACTCTTGTTATTACTGAGTGTAATATAAAGTAAGTGTTCGTGACTCTTGTTATTACTGAGTGTAATATAAAGTAAGAGTGTTCGTGACTCTTGTTATTACTGAGTGTAATATAAAGTAAGAGTGTTCGTGACTCTTGTTATTACTGAGTGTAATATAAAGTAAGAGTGTTCTTGACTCTTGTTATTACTGAGTGTAATATAAAGTAAGAGTGTTCTTGACTCTTGTTATTACTGAGTGTAATATAAGTAAGAGTGTTCTTGACTCTTGTTATTACTGAGTGTAATATAAAGTAAGAGTGTTCTTGACTCTTGTTATTACTGAGTGTAATATAAAGTAAGAGTTGTTCTTGACTCTTGTTATTACTGAGTGTAATATAAAGTAAGAGTGTTCTTGACTCTTGTTATTACTGAGTGTAATATAAAGTAAGAGTGTTCTTGACTCTTGTTATTACTGAGTGTAATATAAAGTAAGAGTGTTCTTGACTCTTGTTATTACTGAGTGTAATATAAAGTAAGAGTGTTCTTGACTCTTGTTATTACTGAGTGTAATATAAAGTAAGAGTGTTCTTGACTCTTGTTATTACTTAGTGTAATATAAGGTAAGAATGTTCTTGACTCTTGTTATTACTGAGTGTAATATAAAGTAAGAGTGTTCTTGACTCTTGTTATTACTGAGTGTAATATAAAGTAGGAGTGTTCTTGACTCTTGTTATTACTGAGTGTAATATAAAGTAAGAGTTGTTCTTGACTCTTGTTATTACTGAGTGTAATATAAAGTAAGAGTGTTCTTGACTCTTGTTATTACTGAGTGTAATATAAGGTAAGAGTGTTCTTGACTCTTGTTATTACTGAGTGTAATATAAAGTAAGAGTGTTCGTGACTCTTGTTATTACTGAGTGTAATATAAAGTAAGAGTGTTCTTGACTCTTGTTATTACTGAGTGTAATATAAAGTAAGAGTGTTCGTGACTCTTGTTATTACTGAGTGTAATATAAAGTAAGAGTGTTCTTGACTCTTGTTATTACTGAGTGTAATATAAGGTAAGAGTGTTCTTGACTCTTGTTATTACTGAGTGTAATATAAAGTAAGAGTGTTCTTGACTCTTGTTATTACTGAGTGTAATATAAAGTAAGAGTGTTCGTGACTCTTGTTATTACTGAGTGTAATATAAAGTAAGAGTGTTCTTGACTCTTGTTATTACTGAGTGTAATATAAAGTAAGAGTGTTCTTGACTCTTGTTATTACTGAGTGTAATATAAGGTAAGAGTTGTTCTTGACTCTTGTTATTACTGAGTGTAATATAAAGTAAGAGTGTTCTTGACTCTTGTTATTACTGAGTGTAATATAAGGTAAGAGTGTTCTTGACTCTTGTTATTACTGAGTGTAATATAAAGTAAGAGTGTTCTTGACTCTTGTTATTACTGAGTGTAATATAAAGTAAGAGTGTTCGTGACTCTTGTTATTACTGAGTGTAATATAAAGTAAGAGTTGAACATTAAAATGGTATAAAATACCGACAGGTTGTTAGGTAAGACACATATGCAACAGTTAGGTATCTTTATTATGAAACGTTTCGCCTACACAGTAGGCTTCTTCAGTCAAGTACAGAAAAGTTGATAGAAGCAGAAGATACTTGAAGACGATGTAATCAGTCCATCACCCTTAAAGTTTTGAGGTGG
Organism: Cherax quadricarinatus; assembly: GCF_038502225.1. NCBI lineage: Eukaryota > Metazoa > Arthropoda > Malacostraca > Decapoda > Parastacidae > Cherax > Cherax quadricarinatus. Next base: position 5,302,685 of record NC_091358.1, read on the forward strand.
TCAGTCCCTCAGTCTGGAGAAGAGCATTGTTCCATAGTATGAAACAATAATATTGTTTCATACTATGGAACAATGCTCTTCTCCAGACTGAGGGACTGACCACCTCAAAACTTTAAGGGTGATGGACTGATTACATCGTCTTCAAGTATCTTCTGCTTCTATCAACTTTTCTGTACTTGACTGAAGAAGCCTACTGTGTAGGCGAAACGTTTCATAATAAAGATACCTAACTGTTGCATATGTGTCTTACCTAACAAAGTAAGAGTTGTTCTTGACTCTTGTTATTACTGAGTGTAATATAAAGTAAGAGTGTTCGTGACTCTTGTTATTACTGAGTGTAATATAAGGTAAGAGTTGTTCTTGACTCTTGTTATTACTGAGTGTAATATAAAGTAAGAGTGTTCTTGACTCTTGTTATTACTGAGTGTAATATAAAGTAAGAGTGTTCGTGACTCTTGTTATTACTGAGTGTAATATAAAGTAAGAGTTGTTCTTGACTGTTGTTATTACTGAGTGTAATATAAAGTAAGAGTGTTCGTGACTCTTGTTATTACTGAGTGTAATATAAAGTAAGAGTGTTCTTGACTCTTGTTATTACTGAGTGTAATATAAGGTAAGAGTGTTCTTGACTCTTGTTATTACTGAGTGTAATATAAAGTAAGTGTTCTTGACTCTTGTTATTACTGAGTGTAATATAAAGTAAGAGTGTTCGTGTTTTGGGTAGTTTCAAATTTAGGTTGGATAAGTACATGAGTGGGAGGGGTTGGCAATATAAACACAAATGCAGTATAATGTGATCCTTTATTGACTACGTTTCGCCCACACAGTGGGCTTTTTCAAGTCACAAACAGAACTACCTGGGGTGGAAGGAACGCGAGTATTTATAGTCCGGCTGAGGTCAGGTGAAGAATGCTGCATCAGATGATGTATCGAGTGGGGTTATAGAGTCTAAAAACTTGGGTAGCTTATCCAGTCTCCTTCCCAAGCTACCCAAGTTTTTAGACTCTACAACCCAACTCGGTACATCATCAGATGCAGCATTCTTCACCTGACCTCAGCCGGACTATAAATACTCGCGTTCCTTCCACCCCAGGTAGTTCTGTTTGTGACTTGAAAAAGCCCACTGTGTGGGCGAAACGTAGTCAATAAAGGATCACATTATACTGCATTTGTGTTTATATTGCCATTGTGTCGGTATTTCATACCATTTATTTCCAGTGGGAGGGGTTGGATTTGAGAGGGACTTGCACATCGGAGCTTGTTTCTTGGGTGGCATTGAAAATTGGGTTGGTCAAATGTTTTGTTAGTGGGATGAATTGTAAAGGACCTGCCTAGTATGGGCCAACAGGCCTGCTGCAGTGTTCCTCATTTCTTATGTGACTCTTGTTATTACTGAGTGTAATATAAAGTAAGAGTGTTCTTGACTCTTGTTATTACTGAGTGTAATATAAGGTAAGAGTGTTCTTGACTCTTGTTATTACTGAGTGTAATATAAGGTAAGAGTGTTCTTGACTCTTGTTACTACTGAGTGTAATATAAAGTAAGAGTGTTCTTGACTCTTGTTATTACTGAGTGTAATATAAAGTAAGAGTGTTCTTGACTCTTGTTATTACTGAGTGTAATATAAGGTAAGAGTGTTCGTGACTCTTGTTATTACTGAGTGTAATATAAAGTAAGAGTGTTCTTGACTCTTGTTATTAATGAGTGTAATATAAAGTAAGAGTGTTCTTGACTCTTGTTATTACTGAGTGTAATATAAATTAAGAGTGTTCTTGACTCTTGTTATTACTGAGTGTAATATAAAGTAAGAGTGTTCTTGACTCTTGTTATTACTGAGTGTAATATAAAGTAAGAGTGTTCTTGACTCTTGTTATTACTGAATGTAATATAAAGTAAGAGTGTTCTTGACTCTTGTTTTCCAGGTATATAGAACAAAAGTCAGAGATAAGATAGGTCCCCTTAAAAATAACTATGGGCATCTTACTGACAAAGAGAATGAAATGTGCTCGATTTTAAATAATTATTTTCTCTCGGTTTTTACACAGGAAGACACTAGTAGTGTTCCGGTAATTAATTTTTATAGTGGGCCAGAAGAAGATAAATTATGTAACATCATAGTCACTAGTGAAATGGTTGTGAAGCAGATAGACCGACTGAAGCAAAATAAGTCACCGGGTCCTGATGAGGTTTTTTCAAGGGTTCTAAAGGAATGCAAAATGGAAGTCTGTGAACCATTAACTAATATTTTTAATTTATCTCTTCAAACAGGTGTAGTGTCTGATATGTGGAAGATGGCTAATGTAATTCCTATTTTTAAAACAGGGGACAAGTCGTTACCGTCAAATTATCGCCCAATAAGCCTGACCTCAATTGTAGGCAAATTACTAGAGTCAATTATAGCTCAAATTATAAGAAGCCATCTCGATAAGCATAGCTTGATTAATGATACTCAGCATGGATTCACAAGAGGCCGGTCTTGTCTAACTAATTTATTAACTTTTTTCAGTAAAGCTTTTGAGGCTGTTGACCACGATAAAGAATTTGATATTATTTACTTAGATTTTAGTAAGGCATTTGATAGAGTTCCGCACCAAAGACTGTTGAAGAAAGTAGCAGCTCATGGCATTGGGGGAAGAGTGCTCTCGTGGATCGAATCATGGCTCACAGACAGGAAGCAGAGAGTGTCCATAAATGGGGTTAAATCCGAGTGGGGATCAGTAACAAGTGGCGTTCCACAGGGATCAGTCTTGGGCCCGTTGTTGTTTATAATATATATCAATGATCTTGATGAAGGAATTACTAGTGATATGAGCAAATTCGCCGATGACACGAAGATATGTAAAGTAAAAGGACACAAGTGCAACTAATGTGACATTTATTGTGGCAACGTTTCGCTCTCCAGGAGCTTTATCAAGCCATTACAAACAATACATGGACACAGAGGGTATATAAAGGCTCAGAGTGAGGTGAATACTAGTGAGGTACCATTCCGATGTTCACTAGTGGTAGTAGTAGTAGTAGTAGTGGTAGTGACAAAAGCAATTAATTCGTACATGAGTAAAAGGATATAAAAGCTATTACTTGGGTAACATAAAAATAGGTTGGACAAATATAAACTGGAATGAGGCAGGTTGTTTCAGTGTTCACTCTCTGTGCTTTGTGTAGTATAACAGGAGAGTAATAAAGTTGGTAGAATTACCGACAATATGTAAAGTAAAAGGACACAAGTGCAACTAATGTGACATTTATTGTGGCAACGTTTCGCTCTCCAGGAGCTTTATCAAGCCATTACAAACAATACATGGACACAGAGGGTATATAAAGGCTCAGAGTGAGGTGAATACTAGTGAGGTACCATATCGATGTTCACTAGTGGTAGTAGTAGTAGTAGTGGTAGTGACAAAAGTAATACAATATGGTAGAGCAATTAATTCGTACATGAGTAAAAGGATATAAAAGCTATTACTTGGGTAGCATAAAAATAGGTTGGACAAATATAAACTGGAATGAGGCAGGTTGTTTCAGTGTTCACTCTCTGTGCTTTGTGTAGTATAACAGGAGAGACTATGTGATGGCAGGGTTTACTGTTTTCAGGAGGATTCTTGCTAAGACTTCGGAGATGGTGAAGCTGCCGTTGTTTTGTTTAATTGTATTCGAAACAGCGATCAGTGCTGATTCAAGGCACTTGCGTGTGCGGAAATTAGTTTCTTTTATCACTAATTGGGCGTCTCTGAATTTCATAAGATGATTGGTGGAATTTCGGTGTTGTACACAGGCGTTGTTTAAGTTGTCGTTCCTACATGCGTATATGTGTTCATTGAGGCGGGTGTCGAGGTTTCTTGCTGTTTCACCTACGTAGATCTTGTCACAGCCTCCACAGGGTATAGTGTAAACTCCTGCATTGACTGGTTCGTGGTGCTTGGGTTTTGTCCTGGTTAGATCCTTTATTGAAGTGGTAGAAGCGATGGCGACTCTGGTGTTAGCTTGTGAAAGTACTTTTGAGACGTTTAGTGCAACCTGGCTGTTGGGAAGAATTATAACTTTGTTGGGAGCGGTGTTGATGCGTGGAGAATTGATGATCTGAAGAGCTCTTTTCTTGCAGTCTTTGATGAAAAAAGAAGGAAATTGTAACTCAGTGAATGTTTGGTGAATGTAAGTACATTCCTCGTCAAGAAACTCAGGACTACAAATTCGGTATGCTCTTAGGAAAAACCCGATGATGATGCCTCTTTTGGTCTTGGTATCTTGACTGGAACAGAAGTGTGTGAGATCATTTTTATTGGTGGGTTTCCGATAAACTTGAAATCTTAGGTTGTTGTCTACTTTGTGAATGAGGACGTCGAGGAAAGGTAGCTTGTCATTGGACTCTTCTTCTAGTGTAAACTGAATCGCTGGTTCAACTGCGTTGAGCCTTGCCTGAAGATTCCGTACATCAAAACGTTTTGGAGTTATTACGAGGACATCGTCCACGTAACGTAACCAAGTGACGCTTGAAGGGATGATGTTGGCGAAGTGTTCGGACTCTAGGTGTTCCATGTATAAGTTGGCTAGGACGGCACTTATTGGGGACCCCATTCCCATGCCGTAGGTTTGTTTGTAGAGCTTGTTATTGAAGGAAAAACAGTTGAAGTTAACACAGAGTTCAATCAAGTCAACAAAATCTCAGCACAGTCACCACACCTAACCTCTAACAGAAGATCAAACTCAATCGCAAACTTCAGTACCTCTGCACTAACAGTCGATGGAAGGAAATGGGACGCGAATCCCTGATAAACAACTTATCGTCACGCACCTTAACCGACTACGAGAAACAAGCACTGAGTCTGGGACTCAAATTTACCACCAACATACGCAAACCTAACTATCAACTCAATCTTGTTACCAGGAACCATAGACACAGTGACAGCAACTTCCAGAAGTAAAAGGACACAAATGCAACTAATGTGACATTTATTGTGGCAACGTTTTGCTCTCCAGGAGCTTGATAAAGCTCCTGGAGAGCAAAACGTTGCCACAATAAATGTCACATTAGTTGCATTTGTGTCCTTTTACTTTACATATTGTCGGTAATTCTACCAACTTTATTACAACTTCCAGAAGGGTTATATACAGGGCCTTCTCACTGCAGCTTTATGTGAACCTTCTTCTTCTAATCTTCCTAGAAGATACATCACTGCCCTTAAGGACCTCGCCAACGACCCCAACATTATCGTCACCACCGCCGACAAAGGAGGTGGAGTCGTCATACTCAACACCAGTGACTACAACACTAAAATGATGGACCTTTTGAATGATCAATCTACATACGAACCCATCAGCACTCAACAGTGGGAGACGCTCACCAAAGACTTTCTATACAAAACCAGACAAATACTCAAACGCACTAGAGAAGGGAAGAAACTTCTGTACTTGTTACCAAGCAACCCTAAACCAGCACACATGTATGGTTTACCCAAGACCCATAAACACAATATTCCTCTCAGACCAATCACGTCAGGAATAGGCAGTGCTCCACACAAACTAGCCGGAGTTCTTGCCAAACATCTTTCCTGCCTTCTGGGGACCATCAGCCCCGCTCATCTTAAACACTCAGGCGACCTTCTCAACCGCATCCGTAACCTCTCCATCCGTAACAAGAAACTAAGCAGTTTGGATGTGACTTCCCTCTTCACAAAAGTACCTAAAAAAGCCATCGAGGTTCTACGACGTAAAGTCAACCAGGACCTTAATCTTCCTTTACCTCCCGGAGATTTTGTTGACTTGATTGAACTCTGTGTTAACTTCAACTGTTTTTCCTTCAATAACAAGCTCTACAAACAAACCTACGGCATGGGAATGGGGTCCCCAATAAGTGCCGTCCTAGCCAACTTATACATGGAACACCTAGAGTCCGAACACTTCGCCAACATCATCCCTTCAAGCGTCACTTGGTTACGTTACGTGGACGATGTCCTCGTAATAACTCCAAAACGTTTTGATGTACGGAATCTTCAGGCAAGGCTCAACGCAGTTGAACCAGCGATTCAGTTTACACTAGAAGTAGAGTCCAATGACAAGCTACCTTTCCTCGACGTCCTCATTCACAAAGTAGACAACAACCTAAGATTTCAAGTTTATCGGAAACCCACCAATAAAAATGATCTCACACACTTCTATTCCAGTCAAGATACCAAGACCAAAAGAGGCATCATCATCGGGTTTTTCCTAAGAGCATACCGAATTTGTAGTCCTGAGTTTCTTGACAAGGAATGTACTTACATTCACCAAACATTCACTGAGTTACAATTTCCTTCTTTTTTCATCAAAGACTGCAAGAAAAGAGCTCTTCAGATCATCAATTCTCCACGCATCAACACCGCTCCCAACAAAGTTATAATTCTTCCCAACAGCCAGGTTGCACTAAACGTCTCAAAAGTACTTTCACAAGCTAACACCAGAGTCGCCATCGCTTCTACCACTTCAATAAAGGATCTAACCAGGACAAAACCCAAGCACCACGAACCAGTCAATGCAGGAGTTTACACTATACCCTGTGGAGGCTGTGACAAGATCTACGTAGGTGAAACAGCAAGAAACCTCGACACCCGCCTCAATGAACACATATACGCATGTAGGAACGACAACTTAAACAACGCCTGTGTACAACACCGAAATTCCACCAATCATCTTATGAAATTCAGAGACGCCCAATTAGTGATAAAAGAAACTAATTTCCGCACACGCAAGTGCCTTGAATCAGCACTGATCGCTGTTTCGAATACAATTAAACAAAACAACGGCAGCTTCACCATCTCCGAAGTCTTAGCAAGAATCCTCCTGAAAACAGTAAACCCTGCCATCACATAGTCTCTCCTGTTATACTACACAAAGCACAGAGAGTGAACACTGAAACAACCTGCCTCATTCCAGTTTATATTTGTCCAACCTATTTTTATGCTACCCAAGTAATAGCTTTTATATCCTTTTACTCATGTACGAATTAATTGCTCTACCATATTGTATTACTTTTGTCACTACCACTACTACTACTACTACCACTAGTGAACATCGATATGGTACCTCACTAGTATTCACCTCACTCTGAGCCTTTATATACCCTCTGTGTCCATGTATTGTTTGTAATGGCTTGATAAAGCTCCTGGAGAGCGAAACGTTGCCACAATAAATGTCACATTAGTTGCACTTGTGTCCTTTTACTTTACATAACAGGAGAGACTATGTGATGGCAGGGTTTACTGTTTTCAGGAGGATTCTTGCTAAGACTTCGGAGATGGTGAAGCTGCCGTTGTTTTGTTTAATTGTATTCGAAACAGCGATCAGTGCTGATTCAAGGCACTTGCGTGTGCGGAAATTAGTTTCTTTTATCACTAATTGGGCGTCTCTGAATTTCATAAGATGATTGGTGGAATTTCGGTGTTGTACACAGGCGTTGTTTAAGTTGTCGTTCCTACATGCGTATATGTGTTCATTGAGGCGGGTGTCGAGGTTTCTTGCTGTTTCACCTACGTAGATCTTGTCACAGCCTCCACAGGGTATAGTGTAAACTCCTGCATTGACTGGTTCGTGGTGCTTGGGTTTTGTCCTGGTTAGATCCTTTATTGAAGTGGTAGAAGCGATGGCGACTCTGGTGTTAGCTTGTGAAAGTACTTTTGAGACGTTTAGTGCAACCTGGCTGTTGGGAAGAATTATAACTTTGTTGGGAGCGGTGTTGATGCGTGGAGAATTGATGATCTGAAGAGCTCTTTTCTTGCAGTCTTTGATGAAAAAAGAAGGAAATTGTAACTCAGTGAATGTTTGGTGAATGTAAGTACATTCCTCGTCAAGAAACTCAGGACTACAAATTCGGTATGCTCTTAGGAAAAACCCGATGATGATGCCTCTTTTGGTCTTGGTATCTTGACTGGAATAGAAGTGTGTGAGATCATTTTTATTGGTGGGTTTCCGATAAACTTGAAATCTTAGGTTGTTGTCTACTTTGTGAATGAGGACGTCGAGGAAAGGTAGCTTGTCATTGGACTCTTCTTCTAGTGTAAACTGAATCGCTGGTTCAACTGCGTTGAGCCTCGCCTGAAGATCCCGTACATCAAAACGTTTTGGAGTTATTACGAGGACATCGTCCACGTAACGTAACCAAGTGACGCTTGAAGGGATGATGTTGGCGAAGTGTTCGGACTCTAGGTGTTCCATGTATAAGTTGGCTAGGACGGCACTTATTGGGGACCCCATTCCCATGCCGTAGGTTTGTTTGTAGAGCTTGTTATTGAAGGAAAAACAGTTGAAGTTAACACAGAGTTTAATCAAGTCAACAAAATCTCCGGGAGGTAAAGGAAGATTAAGGTCCTGGTTGACTTTACGTCGTAGAACATCGATGGCTTTTTTGGTAGGTACTTTTGTGAAGAGGGAAGTCACATCCAAACTGCTTAGTTTCTTGTTACGGATGGAGAGGTTACGGATGCGGTTGAGAAGGTCGCCTGAGTGTTTAAGATGAGCGGGGCTCATCTGTGTTTACTCTGTGTTAACTTCTACTGTTTTTCCTTCAATAACAAGCTCTACAAACAAACCTACGGCATGGGAATGGGGTCCCCAATAAGTGCCGTCCTAGCCAACTTATACATGGAACACCTAGAGTCCGAACACTTCGCCAACATCATCCCTTCAAGCGTCACTTGGTTACGTTACGTGGACGATGTCCTCGTAATAACTCCAAAACGTTTTGATGTACGGGATCTTCAGGCGAGGCTCAACGCAGTTGAACCAGCGATTCAGTTTACACTAGAAGAAGAGTCCAATGACAAGCTACCTTTCCTCGACGTCCTCATTCACAAAGTAGACAACAACCTAAGATTTCAAGTTTATCGGAAACCCACCAATAAAAATGATCTCACACACTTCTATTCCAGTCAAGATACCAAGACCAAAAGAGGCATCATCATCGGGTTTTTCCTAAGAGCATACCGAATTTGTAGTCCTGAGTTTCTTGACGAGGAATGTACTTACATTCACCAAACATTCACTGAGTTACAATTTCCTTCTTTTTTCATCAAAGACTGCAAGAAAAGAGCTCTTCAGATCATCAATTCTCCACGCATCAACACCGCTCCCAACAAAGTTATAATTCTTCCCAACAGCCAGGTTGCACTAAACGTCTCAAAAGTACTTTCACAAGCTAACACCAGAGTCGCCATCGCTTCTACCACTTCAATAAAGGATCTAACCAGGACAAAACCCAAGCACCACGAACCAGTCAATGCAGGAGTTTACACTATACCCTGTGGAGGCTGTGACAAGATCTACGTAGGTGAAACAGCAAGAAACCTCGACACCCGCCTCAATGAACACATATACGCATGTAGGAACGACAACTTAAACAACGCCTGTGAACAACACCGAAATTCCACCAATCATCTTATGAAATTCAGAGACGCCCAATTAGTGATAAAAGAAACTAATTTCCGCACACGCAAGTGCCTTGAATCAGCACTGATCGCTGTTTCGAATACAATTAAACAAAACAACGGCAGCTTCACCATCTCCGAAGTCTTAGCAAGAATCCTCCTGAAAACAGTAAACCCTGCCATCACATAGTCTCTCCTGTTATACTACACAAAGCACAGAGAGTGAACACTGAAACAACCTGCCTCATTCCAGTTTATATTTGTCCAACCTATTTTTATGTTACCCAAGTAATAGCTTTTATATCCTTTTACTCATGTACGAATTAATTGCTTTTGTCACTACCACTACTACTACTACTACTACCACTAGTGAACATCGGAATGGTACCTCACTAGTATTCACCTCACTCTGAGCCTTTATATACCCTCTGTGTCCATGTATTGTTTGTAATGGCTTGATAAAGCTCCTGGAGAGCGAAACGTTGCCACAATAAATGTCACATTAGTTGCACTTGTGTCCTTTTACTTTACATATTGTCGGTAATTCTACCAACTTTATTACGACACGAAGAACATTAAAATGGTATAAAATACCGACAGATTGTTAGGTAAGACACATATGCAACAGTTAGGTATCTTTATTCCGAAACGTTTCGCCTACACAGTAGGCTTCTTCAGTCGAGTACAGAAAAGTTGATAGAAGCAGAAGATACTTGAAGACGATGTAATCAGTCCATCACCCTTAAAGTTTTGAGGTGGTCAGTCCCTCAGTCTGGAGAAGAGCATTGTTCCGATAATTGTTCCGTCAGACAACGGAACAATGCTCTTCTCCAGACTGAGGGACTGACCACCTCAAAACTTTAAGGGTGATGGACTGATTACATCGTCTTCAAGTATCTTCTGCTTCTATCAACTTTTCTGTACTCGACTGAAGAAGCCTACTGTGTAGGCGAAACGTTTCGGAATAAAGATACCTAACTGTTGCATATGTGTCTTACCTAACAACACACACATTACGACACGAAGATAGGTAGGATAATTGATTCAAACGTAGATGTTAGGGAACTTCAGGAGGATTTAGACAAACTCTACTCTTGGTCAGAAAAGTGGCAGATGCAGTTCAATGTAGATAAATGCAAGGTTCTGAAGCTCGGAAGTGTCCATAACCCTAGCACTTATAAGTTAAATAATGTAGAACTTAGCCATACAGATTGCGAAAAGGACTTGGGGGTTATGGTAAGCAGCAACCTTAAACCAAGACAGCAATGCCTAAGCGTACGTAATAAGGCAAATAGATTACTGGGATTTATATCAAGAAGTGTAAGCAACAGAAGTCCAGAGGTCATACTGCAGCTTTATACATCATTAGTAAGGCCTCACCTAGATTATGCAGCTCAATTCTGGTCTCCATATTACAGAATGGACATAAATTCGTTAGAAAACATTCAGCGTAGGATGACTAAATTAATACATAGCATTAGAAATCTTGATGAGAGTAAGACACATGTGCAACATCTGGGTATCTTTATTGTAGACGTTTCGCCATCCAGTGGCTTTATCAATACAAATTCCAGGACATAACTTGAAGACAGTAGAACTATGTACAGAAGATGAGGTAATCAGTCCCTCAACCTAGGAGTAGGTGCGAACAGCACCATAGTCGTGGAGATTCTGAAGCAGAAGAAAGAATCCTGGCGCTTATATAGTAACGTCAGGTGAAGCAGACGAGGGCAAATTCACTGGTTGGCGGGATTCCCCAGTGGAAGTAGGTCCGTCCCAAAGAGATGGGTTGGTTGTAGTAGTAGATGTCGTAGTCGTGAAGGTTATGTACATGTCCTCAGAATTAAGATTCCATGATGTTGCAGTGTCTGACAAGTTGTGTACGAATGGTATATAATACCGACAAGATGAGAGTAAGACACATGTGCAACATCTGGGTATCTTTATTGTAGACGTTTCGCCATCCAGTGGCTTTATCAATACAAATTCCAGGACATAACTTGAAGACACTGCAACATCATGGAATCTTAATTCTGAGGACATGTACATAACCTTCACGACTACGACATCTACTACTACAACCAACCCATCTCTTTGGGACGGACCTACTTCCACTGGGGAATCCCGCCAACCAGTGAATTTGCCCTCGTCTGCTTCACCTGACGTTACTATATAAGCGCCAGGATTCTTTCTTCTGCTTCAGAATCTCCACGACTATGGTGCTGTTCGCACCTACTCCTAGGTTGAGGGACTGATTACCTCATCTTCTGTACATAGTTCTACTGTCTTCAAGTTATGTCCTGGAATTTGTATTGATAAAGCCACTGGATGGCGAAACGTCTACAATAAAGATACCCAGATGTTGCACATGTGTCTTACTCTCATCTTGTCGGTATTATATACCATTCGTACACAACTTGTCAGACACTGCAACATCATGGAATCTTAATTCTGAGGACATGTACATAACCTTCACGACTACGACATCTACTACTACAACCAACCCATCTCTTTGGGACGGACCTACTTCCACTGGGGAATCCCGCCAACCAGTGAATTTGCCCTCGTCTGCTTCACCTGACGTTACTATATAAGCGCCAGGATTCTTTCTTCTGCTTCAGAATCTCCACGACTATGGTGCTGTTCGCACCTACTCCTAGGTTGAGGGACTGATTACCTCATCTTCTGTACATAGTTCTACTGTCTTCAAGTTATGTCCTGGAATTTGTATTGATAAAGCCACTGGATGGCGAAACGTCTACAATAAAGATACCCAGATGTTGCACATGTGTCTTACTCTCATCTTGTCGGTATTATATACCATTCGTACACAACTTGTCAGACACTGCAACATCATGGAATCTTAATTCTGAGGACATGTACATAACCTTCACGACTACGACATCTACTACTACAACCAACCCATCTCTTTGGGACGGACCTACTTCCACTGGGGAATCCCGCCAACCAGTGAATTTGCCCTCGTCTGCTTCACCTGACGTTACTATATAAGCGCCAGGATTCTTTCTTCTGCTTCAGAATCTCCACGACTATGGTGCTGTTCGCACCTACTCCTAGGTTGAGGGACTGATTACCTCATCTTCTGTACATAGTTCTACTGTCTTCAAGTTATGTCCTGGAATTTGTATTGATAAAGCCACTGGATGGCGAAACGTCTACAATAAAGATACCCAGATGTTGCACATGTGTCTTACTCTCATCTTGTCGGTATTATATACCATTCGTACACAACTTGTCAGACACTGCAACATCATGGAATCTTAATTCTGAGGACATGTACATAACCTTCACGACTACGACATCTACTACTACAACCAACCCATCTCTTTGGGACGGACCTACTTCCACTGGGGAATCCCGCCAACCAGTGAATTTGCCCTCGTCTGCTTCACCTGACGTTACTATATAAGCGCCAGGATTCTTTCTTCTGCTTCAGAATCTCCACGACTATGGTGCTGTTCGCACCTACTCCTAGGTTGAGGGACTGATTACCTCATCTTCTGTACATAGTTCTACTGTCTTCAAGTTATGTCCTGGAATTTGTATTGATAAAGCCACTGGATGGCGAAACGTCTACAATAAAGATACCCAGATGTTGCACATGTGTCTTACTCTCATCTTGTCGGTATTATATACCATTCGTACACAACTTGTCAGACACTGCAACATCATGGAATCTTAATTCTGAGGACATGTACATAACCTTCACGACTACGACATCTACTACTACAACCAACCCATCTCTTTGGGACGGACCTACTTCCACTGGGGAATCCCGCCAACCAGTGAATTTGCCCTCGTCTGCTTCACCTGACGTTACTATATAAGCGCCAGGATTCTTTCTTCTGCTTCAGAATCTCCACGACTATGGTGCTGTTCGCACCTACTCCTAGGTTGAGGGACTGATTACCTCATCTTCTGTACATAGTTCTACTGTCTTCAAGTTATGTCCTGGAATTTGTATTGATAAAGCCACTGGATGGCGAAACGTCTACAATAAAGATACCCAGATGTTGCACATGTGTCTTACTCTCATCTTGTCGGTATTATATACCATTCGTACACAACTTGTCAGACACTGCAACATCATGGAATCTTAATTCTGAGGACATGTACATAACCTTCACGACTACGACATCTACTACTACAACCAACCCATCTCTTTGGGACGGACCTACTTCCACTGGGGAATCCCGCCAACCAGTGAATTTGCCCTCGTCTGCTTCACCTGACGTTACTATATAAGCGCCAGGATTCTTTCTTCTGCTTCAGAATCTCCACGACTATGGTGCTGTTCGCACCTACTCCTAGGTTGAGGGACTGATTACCTCATCTTCTGTACATAGTTCTACTGTCTTCAAGTTATGTCCTGGAATTTGTATTGATAAAGCCACTGGAAGGCGAAACGTCTACAATAAAGATACCCAGATGTTGCACATGTGTCTTACTCTCATCTTGTCGGTATTATATACCATTCGTACACACATTAGAAATCTTCCTTATGAAGAAAGATTGAAGACTCTTAAGTTACATTCACTTGTTAGACGAAGAATGAGGGGAGACCTGATCGAAGTGTATAAGTGGAAGATAGGTATTAATGTGTGATGAATGGTTTGAAAAACCGACAAGTTGAAGATTGAGACACTTATGCAGCATATGGGAATCTTTATTCAGGAAACGTTTCGCCACACAGTGGCTTCATCAGTCCAATACAAAGAGGAAGGTGTAAGGAGAGGAGGAGAATGAGGTAATCAGTCCCTCAACCTGGAGTCGATGTGTTCAGTCCATCAATCTTGTAGAATGTACAGCATAGGGCCGTAGACGTGGCTTATATACTGTAGTGAGGTGACGTGAAGCAGATGGAGGCGGGGTCATAGTGGTACCATCCACTAGTCGAAGTAGGTCTTCGTCCAAAGGTTGAACAAGTGTTGAAGAATTCTTTGTAACAAGATCCCATGATGCTGCAGTGTCTGACAGTTGTGATGAATGGTTTGAAAAACCGACAAGTTGAAGATTGAGACACTTATGCAGCATATGGGAATCTTTATTCAGGAAACGTTTCGCCACACAGTGGCTTCATCAGTCCAATACAAAGAGGAAGGTGTAAGGAGAGGAGGAGAATGAGGTAATCAGTCCCTCAACCTGGAGTCGATGTGTTCAGTCCATCAATCTTGTAGAATGTACAGCATAGGGCCGTAGACGTGGCTTATATACTGTAGTGAGGTGACGTGAAGCAGATGGAGGCGGGGTCATAGTGGTACCATCCACTAGTCGAAGTAGGTCTTCGTCCAAAGGTTGAACAAGTGTTGAAGAATTCTTTGTAACAAGATCCCATGATGCTGCAGTGTCTGACAGTTGTGATGAATGGTTTGAAAAACCGACAAGTTGAAGATTGAGACACTTATGCAGCATATGGGAATCTTTATTCAGGAAACGTTTCGCCACACAGTGGCTTCATCAGTCCAATACAAAGAGGAAGGTGTAAGGAGAGGAGGAGAATGAGGTAATCAGTCCCTCAACCTGGAGTCGATGTGTTCAGTCCATTCAGTACATTCTACAAGATTGATGGACTGAACACATCGACTCCAGGTTGAGGGACTGATTACCTCATTCTCCTCCTCTCCTTACACCTTCCTCTTTGTATTGGACTGATGAAGCCACTGTGTGGCGAAACGTTTCCTGAATAAAGATTCCCATATGCTGCATAAGTGTCTCAATCTTCAACTTGTCGGTTTTTCAAACCATTCATCACAACTGTCAGACACTGCAGCATCATGGGATCTTGTTACAAAGAATTCTTCAACACTTGTTCAACCTTTGGACGAAGACCTACTTCGACTAGTGGATGGTACCACTATGACCCCGCCTCCATCTGCTTCACGTCACCTCACTACAGTATATAAGCCACGTCTACGGCCCTATGCTGTACATTCTACAAGATTGATGGACTGAACACATCGACTCCAGGTTGAGGGACTGATTACCTCATTCTCCTCCTCTCCTTACACCTTCCTCTTTGTATTGGACTGATGAAGCCACTGTGTGGCGAAACGTTTCCTGAATAAAGATTCCCATATGCTGCATAAGTGTCTCAATCTTCAACTTGTCGGTTTTTCAAACCATTCATCACAACTGTCAGACACTGCAGCATCATGGGATCTTGTTACAAAGAATTCTTCAACACTTGTTCAACCTTTGGACGAAGACCTACTTCGACTAGTGGATGGTACCACTATGACCCCGCCTCCATCTGCTTCACGTCACCTCACTACAGTATATAAGCCACGTCTACGGCCCTATGCTGTACATTCTACAAGATTGATGGACTGAACACATCGACTCCAGGTTGAGGGACTGATTACCTCATTCTCCTCCTCTCCTTACACCTTCCTCTTTGTATTGGACTGATGAAGCCACTGTGTGGCGAAACGTTTCCTGAATAAAGATTCCCATATGCTGCATAAGTGTCTCAATCTTCAACTTGTCGGTTTTTCAAACCATTCATCACAACTGTCAGACACTGCAGCATCATGGGATCTTGTTACAAAGAATTCTTCAACACTTGTTCAACCTTTGGACGAAGACCTACTTCGACTAGTGGATGGTACCACTATGACCCCGCCTCCATCTGCTTCACGTCACCTCACTACAGTATATAAGCCACGTCTACGGCCCTATGCTGTACATTCTACAAGATTGATGGACTGAACACATCGACTCCAGGTTGAGGGACTGATTACCTCATTCTCCTCCTCTCCTTACACCTTCCTCTTTGTATTGGACTGATGAAGCCACTGTGTGGCGAAACGTTTCCTGAATAAAGATTCCCATATGCTGCATAAGTGTCTCAATCTTCAACTTGTCGGTTTTTCAAACCATTCATCACAACTGTCAGACACTGCAGCATCATGGGATCTTGTTACAAAGAATTCTTCAACACTTGTTCAACCTTTGGACGAAGACCTACTTCGACTAGTGGATGGTACCACTATGACCCCGCCTCCATCTGCTTCACGTCACCTCACTACAGTATATAAGCCACGTCTACGGCCCTATGCTGTACATTCTACAAGATTGATGGACTGAACACATCGACTCCAGGTTGAGGGACTGATTACCTCATTCTCCTCCTCTCCTTACACCTTCCTCTTTGTATTGGACTGATGAAGCCAATGTGTGGCGAAACGTTTCCTGAATAAAGATTCCCATATGCTGCATAAGTGTCTCAATCAATATCTTGAGGATATCTCTCCAAGAGAGAACCCGCAATAATGGATTTAAATTAGATAAGTTTAGATTTAGAAAGGACATAGGAAAGTATTGGTTTGGAAATAGGGTAGTTGATGAGTGGAACAGTCTACCTAGTTGGGTTATTGAGGCTAGGACTTTGGGTAGTTTCAAATTTAGGTTGGATAAGTACATGAGTGGGAGGGGTTGGATTTGAGTGGGACTTGCATATCAGAGCTTATTTCTTGGGTAGCATTGAAAATTGGGTTGGTCAAATGTTTGTTAGTGGGATGAATTGTAAAGGACCTGCCTCGTATGGGCCAACAGGCCTGCTGCAGTGTTCCTCCTTTCTTATGTTCTTATAAGAACATAAGAACATAAGAATGTAGGAACACTGCAGAAGGCCTACTGGCCCATACGAGGCAGGTCCTTATCAAAACGACATCTACCTAAAGCTACTCAAGAAACAACTCCTGCACCCCCCAACACCAATCAAACCCAGCCCCTCCTGCTCATATATTTGTCCAGTCTCTTCTTAAAGCTACCCAAGGTCCTAGCCTCTATCACCCCACTGGGAAGACTGTTCCACGCATCTACAACTCTGTTAGAAAACCAGTACTTACCTATGTCCTTTCTAAATCTAAATTTATCCAACTTAAATCCATTATTCCTGGTTCTTACCTGGTTCGACACCCTAAGTACTTTATTAATGTCTCCCTTGTTTATGCCCGTCATCCACTTATACACTTCAATGATATCTCCCCTCATTCTACGCCTCTCCAGAGAGTGGAGATTTAAGGCTTTAAGTCTATCTTCATACGGGAGGTTCCTTACACAGTAAATCATTTTAGTCATTCTTCTCTGTATGTTCTCTAATGAGTCTATGTCCATCCTGTAGTAAGGGGACCAAAACTGAGCAGCATAATCTAAATGAGGCCTCACTAGTGATGTATAGAGCTGTAAAATAACTTTTGGACTTCTGTTACTTATACTTCTTGAGATAAATCCAAGTAATCTGTTGGCCTTGTTGCGCACACTGAGGCACTGCTGTCTTGGCTTTAGATTTCTGCTTACCATGACTCCCAAGTCTTTTTCACATTCTGTATGACCAAGCTCTACTTCACCTAGATTATAGCTTCGAGGGTTATTTTCATTACCAAGGGCAAGTACCTTACACTTATCCACATTAAACTTCATCTGCCATTTCTCTGACCAAGACATTAATTTGTTCAAATCGTCCTGGAGTTCATTGATATCCTCCTCAGAGTGAATTATACGGCCTATCTTTGTATCATCAGCAAACTTACTCATGTCACTAGTAATCCCTTCATCAAGGTCATTAATGTAAATTATGAACAAGAGAGGCCCTAAAACTGATCCTTGTGGAACGCCACTAGTGACTAATCCCCATTCAGATTTCACTCCATTAATGGTAACTCTCTGCTTTCTATTGGTAAGCCATGCCTCAATCCATGCTAGAACTTTACCTCCTATACCATGAGCTGCCACTTTTCTTAAGAGTCTCTTGTGAGGTACTCTGTCGAAGGCTTTACTAAAATCCAAATAAACAATATCATATTCCTTATCACTGTCAACTGCCTCAAATGTTCTATTGAAGAACGTCAGTAAGTTTGTCAGGCAGGAACGACCTCTCGTGAATCCATGCTGAGATTCATTTATCAAGTTATGCTCTTCAAGGTGACTTCTGATAATGTCAGCAATAATTGATTCTAATAACTTGCCCACTATAGATGTCAGGCTTATTGGACGGTAATTTGAAGGAGTGGACTTATCCCCTGATTTGAATATAGGAACCACATTAGCCATCTTCCACATCTCTGGCACAACACTGGTAAGGATGGACGCATTGAATACACTCGTTAATGGCTGACTAAGCTCCATCTTGCATTCCTTAAGTGCCCTTGAAAACAACTCATCGGGTCCCGCGGACTTATTTTGTTTCAGTTTGTCTATCTGTTTAATAACCATGTCCCTCGTGACAGTAATATTAGTTAACTTAAATTCATCAGGAACTAAATAATTGTTAATTATTGGAATCTCATTTACATCTTCCTGTGTAAAAACTGACAAAAAATAGTCATTAAATAAGGAACACATTTCCAGTTCATTATCCGTCAGCTGTCCATTCCCAGATTTCAGAGGTCCTACTTTTTCCTTCACCTTCGTCCTATACACTTGAAAGAACCCCTTTGGATTAGTCTTTGATTCATTAGCGACTCTAATTTCATAGTCACGTTTAGCCTTTCTAATCGCCTTTTTTACTTCTCTTTTAAGCTGAACATATTGGTCAGTAAGGTTAACCTCTCCTCTTCTAATGCGCCTATAAATTCCCCTTTTCTCCCCTACATTCCCCTTTTCTCCCCTATTATGGGTGTAATATAAAGTAAGAGTGTTCTTGACTCTTGTTATTACTGAGTGTAATATAAAGTAAGAGTGTTCTTGACTCTTGTTATTACTGAGTGTAATATAAAGTAAGAGTGTTCTTGACTCTTGTTATTACTGAGTGTAATATAAAGTAAGAGTGTTCTTGACTCTTGTTATTACTGAGTGTAATATAAAGTAAGAGTTGATCTTGACTCTTGTTATTACTGAGTGTAATATAAAGTAAGAGTGTTCGTGACTCTTGTTATTACTGAGTGTAATATAAAGTAAGAGTGTTCTTGACTCTTGTTATTACTGAGTGTAATATAAAGTAAGAGTGTTCTTGACTCTTGTTACTACTGAGTGTAATATAAAGTAAGAGTGTTCTTGACTCTTGTTATTACTGAGTGTAATATAAAGTAAGAGTGTTCTTGACTCTTGTTATTACTGAGTGTAATATAAAGTAAGAGTGTTCTTGACTCTTGTTATTACTGAGTGTAATATAAAGTAAGAGTGTTCGTGACTCTTGTTATTACTGAGTGTAATATAAAGTAAGAGTGTTCTTGACTCTTGTTATTACTGAGTGTAATATAAAGTAAAAGTGGAAATAAATGGTATAAAATACCGACACAATGGCAATATAGACACAAATGCAGTATAATGTGATCCTTTATTGACTACGTTTCGCCCACACAGTGGGCTTTTTCAAGTCACAAACAGAACTACCTGGGGTGGAAGGAACGCGAGTATTTATAGTCCGGCTGAGGTCAGGTGAAGAATGCTGCATCTGATGATGTACCGAGTTGGGTTGTAGAGTCTAAAAACTTGGGTAGCTTGGGAAGGAGACTGGACAAGTTTGTGAGCAGACCTTCTACAGTGTTCTTATGTGGGATAGCGATGAAGAAGTTTCTTGGCAAGTGGTTCAGCTATGTTATAGAAGCCACTATTCTGGTTGAAGATGTCGGATATAGAAATAAGTGATGATTCCAGGATTCTTCGGTATTGGGTGTTGTCTTCTGTGGCGATAAGTCTTGAGTTTCTGTAGTTTATCAAGTGGTTGTGTGAATTGCGGTGTTGTACGCAGGCATTCCTTGTGTCGTCAGACCTGCTTGCGTATTGGTGTTCTGAAATACGTGTTTGGAGGTCCCTTGATGTTTCGCCCACGTATAACTTGTTGCAGTCATTACAAGGGATTATGTATACCCCTGCAGAGGATGGAGGCTTGTCCTGCCTACTACTGGTGATGTCCTTGATGGTCGTGGTTGTGGAGGTAGATACTTGGAATGATGTTTTGGCAAAGATGTTGGAAACATGTTTGGCAATGGAGTTGGTGGGAAGGACTATGTATCTCTTCTCGGCAGTGTCTTCTCTGGGTGTGTTGAAGATGTTTAGTGCTCGCCGTCTGCAGTCTCTGATGAAGTGACGAGGATAGTGGAGTTTGGAAAATACTTGTTCAATTATAGTGCATTCTTCCTCAAGGAACTCGTTGCTGCAGATTCTGAGTGCACGCAGGAAGAAGCCTATAATTACACCACGTTTGGTTTTGGTGTCGTGGTGAGAGTAGAAGTGGAGAAGATCGTTTTGGTTGGTGGGTTTTCGATAGACTTTAAAACGAAGTTCGTGGTCAGCTTTGCAGAGTAGAACATCAAGGAAAGGAAGAGTGTTGTCGACCTCTTCTTCAAGTGTGAACTGGATTGAAGGCTCGACCTGGTTGAGCTTGTCTTGGAGAGCTTGAACGTTGAAGCGTTTAGGAGTTATGAGGAGAATGTCGTCAACATAACGGAGCCAGGTGACAGACGAAGGAATAATGGTGGAGAAACGTTCGGCTTCTAGATGTTCCATGTATAGGTTCGCCAGGACTGCACTGAGTGGCGAACCCATGGGTAGTCCAAAAGTCTGCTGAAAGAGGTGATTTTCAAAAGAGAAACACGTAAAGCCAACACATAGTTCAACCAGGTCGATGAAATCGCTGGCTGGAATGGGAAGATCAAGTGAATCGTCAATTTTCTTGCGCAAGAGATCGATGGCTTGTTTAGTAGGTACTTTAGTGAATAGGGAAGTCACGTCAAGGCTGGAAAGTTTCTTGTTCCTGATGTTGATGTTGCGAATGCGATTGAGAAGATCATCTGAGTGTTTGAGATGTGCTGGACTGATAGTGCCCAAGAGTTTCGAGAGGTGTTTGGCGAGAATTCCTGAGAGCTGGTGGGGAGCACTGCCTATTCCCGAGGATATGGGCCTCAGTGGGATACCAGGCTTGTGAGTCTTTGGCAGGCCGTACATTCTGGCAGGTCTGGGGTTGCTGGGCATGGTGTGCAGAAGTTTCTTCCCTTGTTCTGAGCTCCTCAGAATGCGGCGAGTCCTTTGAAGAAAAGTTTTAGTAAGGTTGTCCACTTGGTTAGTTGTGAGAGGTTTGTAGGTATCTGGGTCATTAAGTAGATTGAGCATTTTGTTCCTGTAATCGTCAGTGTTCATGATAACAACACCACCTCCTTTATCAGCGGTGGTGACCCTGATGGTCGTGTCTTCTGCTAAACCTTTGAGTGCATTGATGTAACGTCGGGGTATGACTGGGGAGCTGCGTGTTGAGATGGCTGCTGAGATGATGCCTTGAAGATAGCCTTTTTGGAAGTCGGAGTCGCAACAGGAATTACGAAACCAAAACAAGACCTCAATTTCATCGCCAAAAACTACAGACACAATGACTCCGACTTCCAAAAAGGCTATCTTCAAGGCATCATCTCAGCAGCCATCTCAACACGCAGCTCCCCAGTCATACCCCGACGTTACATCAATGCACTCAAAGGTTTAGCAGAAGACACGACCATCAGGGTCACCACCGCTGATAAAGGAGGTGGTGTTGTTATCATGAACACTGACGATTACAGGAACAAAATGCTCAATCTACTTAATGACCCAGATACCTACAAACCTCTCACAACTAACCAAGTGGACAACCTTACTAAAACTTTTCTTCAAAGGACTCGCCGCATTCTGAGGAGCTCAGAACAAGGGAAGAAACTTCTGCACACCATGCCCAGCAACCCCAGACCTGCCAGAATGTACGGCCTGCCAAAGACTCACAAGCCTGGTATCCCACTGAGGCCCATATCCTCGGGAATAGGCAGTGCTCCCCACCAGCTCTCAGGAATTCTCGCCAAACACCTCTCGAAACTCTTGGGCACTATCAGTCCAGCACATCTCAAACACTCAGATGATCTTCTCAATCGCATTCGCAACATCAACATCAGGAACAAGAAACTTTCCAGCCTTGACGTGACTTCCCTATTCACTAAAGTACCTACTAAACAAGCCATCGATCTCTTGCGCAAGAAAATTGACGATTCACTTGATCTTCCCATTCCAGCCAGCGATTTCATCGACCTGGTTGAACTATGTGTTGGCTTTACGTGTTTCTCTTTTGAAAATCACCTCTTTCAGCAGACTTTTGGACTACCCATGGGTTCGCCACTCAGTGCAGTCCTGGCGAACCTATACATGGAACATCTAGAAGCCGAACGTTTCTCCACCATTATTCCTTCGTCTGTCACCTGGCTCCGTTATGTTGACGACATTCTCCTCATAACTCCTAAACGCTTCAACGTTCAAGCTCTCCAAGACAAGCTCAACCAGGTCGAGCCTTCAATCCAGTTCACACTTGAAGAAGAGGTCGACAACACTCTTCCTTTCCTTGATGTTCTACTCTGCAAAGCTGACCACGAACTTCGTTTTAAAGTCTATCGAAAACCCACCAACCAAAACGATCTTCTCCACTTCTACTCTCACCACGACACCAAAACCAAACGTGGTGTAATTATAGGCTTCTTCCTGCGTGCACTCAGAATCTGCAGCAACGAGTTCCTTGAGGAAGAATGCACTATAATTGAACAAGTATTTTCCAAACTCCACTATCCTCGTCACTTCATCAGAGACTGCAGACGGCGAGCACTAAACATCTTCAACACACCCAGAGAAGACACTGCCGAGAAGAGATACATAGTCCTTCCCACCAACTCCATTGCCAAACATGTTTCCAACATCTTTGCCAAAACATCATTCCAAGTATTTACCTCCACAACCACGACCATCAAGGACATCACCAGTAGTAGGCAGGACAAGCCTCCATCCTCTGCAGGGGTATACATAATCCCTTGTAATGACTGCAACAAGTTATACGTGGGCGAAACATCAAGGGACCTCCAAACACGTATTTCAGAACACCAATACGCAAGCAGGTCTGACGACACAAGGAATGCCTGCGTACAACACCGCAATTCACACAACCACTTGATAAACTACAGAAACTCAAGACTTATCGCCACAGAAGACAACACCCAATACCGAAGAATCCTGGAATCATCACTTATTTCTATATCCGACAACTTCAACCAGAATAGTGGCTTCTATAACATAGCTGAACCACTTGCCAAGAAACTTCTTCATCGCTATCCCACATAAGAACACTGTAGAAGGTCTGCTCACAAACTTGTCCAGTCTCCTTCCCAAGCTACCCAAGTTTTTAGACTCTACAACCCAACTCGGTACATCATCAGATGCAGCATTCTTCACCTGACCTCAGCCGGACTATAAATACTCGCGTTCCTTCCACCCCAGGTAGTTCTGTTTGTGACTTGAAAAAGCCCACTGTGTGGGCGAAACGTAGTCAATAAAGGATCACATTATACTGCATTTGTGTTTATATTGCTAAAGTAAGAGTGTTCTTGACTCTTGTTATTACTGAGTGTAATATAAAGTAAGAGTGTTCTTGACTCTTGTTATTACTGAGTGTAATATAAAGTAAGAGTGTTCTTGACTCTTGTTATTCAATACTTTAGTCATTTTGTTCATTATTTTTCCCTCCTGTACTCGTCTTTAATATTATCACCCTGTGTCATCCCCCCTTGTACTCTGTGTCATCCCCCCTTTGTACACTGTGCCATCTCCCCTTGTACTCTGTCATCCCCCCTTTGTACTCTGTGTCATCTCCCCTTGTACTCTGTCATCCCCCTTTGTACTCTGTGTCATCCCCCCTTTGTACACTGTGCCATCCCCCCTTGTACTCTGTCATCCCCCCTTTGTACTCTGTGTCATCTCCCCTTGTACTCTGTCATCCCCCTTTGTACTCTGTGTCATCCCCCCTTGTACTGTGTGTCATCCCCCTTGTACTGTGTGTCATCCCCCCTTGTACTGTCATCCCCCCTTGTACTCTGTGTCATCCCCCCTTGTACTCTGTGTCATCCCCCCTTGTACTCTGTGTCATCCCCCCTTGTACTCTGTGTCATCCCCCCTTGTACTCTGTGTCATCCCCCCTTGTATTCTGTCATCCCCCCTTGTACTCTGTGTCATCCCCCCTTGTACTCTGTGTCATCCCCCCTTGTACTCTGTGTCATCCCCCCTTGTACTCTGTGTCATCCCCCCTTTGTACACTGTGCCATCCCCCCCTTGTACTCTGTGTCATCCCCCCTTTGTACACTGTGTCCTCCCCCCTTGTACTCTGTGTCATCCCCCCTTTGTACACTGTGCCATCCCCCCTTGTACTCTGTGTCATCCCCCCTTTGTACACTGTGTCATCCCCCTTGTACTCTGTGTCATCCCCCTTGTACTCTGTGTCATCCCCCCTTGTACTCTGTGTCATCCCCCCTTGTACTCTGTGTCATCCCCCCTTGTACTCTGTGTCATCCCCCCTTGTACTCTGTGTCATCCCCCCTTGTACTCTGTGTCATCCCCCCTTGTACTCTGTGTCATCCCCCCTTGTACTCTGTGTCATCCCCCCTTGTACTCTGTGTCATCCCCCCTTTGTACACTGTGTCATCCCCCCTTGTACTCTGTGTCATCCCCCCTTTGTACACTGTGTCATCCCCCCTTTGTACTCTGTGTCATCCCCCCTTTGTACACTCTGCCATCCCCCCTTGTACTCTGTGTCATCCCCCCCTTTGTACTCTGTGTCATCCCCCCTTTGTACACTGTGTCATCCCCCTTGTACTCTGTGTCATCCCCCCTTGTACTCTGTGTCATCCCCCCTTTGTACACTGTGCCATCCCCCCTTGTACTTTGTGTCATCCCCCCTTGTACTCTGTGTCATCCCCCCTTTGTACACTGTGCCAGCCCCCCTTGTACTCTGTCATCCCCCCTTTGTACACTGTGTCATCCCCCCTTGTACTCTGTGTCATCCCCCCTTGTACTCTGTGTCATCCCCCCTTGTACTCTGTGTCATCCCCCCTTTGTACACTGTGCCATCCCCCCTTGTACTCTGTGTCATCCCCCCTTTGTACACTGTGCCATCCCCCCTTGTAGTCTGTGTTATCCCCCCTTTGTACACTGTGCCATCCCCCCTTGTACTCTGTGTCATCCCCCCTTTGTACACTGTGTCATCCCCCCTTGTACTCTGTGTCATCCCCCTTTGTACACTGTGTCATCCCCCCTTGTACTCTGTGTCATCCCCCCTTTGTACACTGTGTCATCCCCCCTTGTACTCTGTGTCATCCCCCCTTTGTACAGTGCCATCCCCCCTTGTACTCTGTGTCATCCCCCTTGTACTCTGTGTCATCCCCCCTTTGTACACTGTTCCATCCCCCCTTGTACTCTGTGTCATCCCCCCTTGTACTCTGTGTCATCCCCCTCTTGTACTCTGTGTCATCCCCCTCTTGTACTCTGTGTCATCCCCCTCTTGTACTCTGTTATCTCTACCTTGTACTGTCATCCCCCTCTTGTACTCTGTTATCCCTACCTTGTACTCTGTGCCATCCCCCTCTTGTACTCTGTGTCATCCCTACCTTGTACTCTGTGTCATCCCCCTCTTGTACTCTGTCATCCCTACCTTGTACTCTGTCATCCCTAGCTTGTACTCTGCATCATCCCTACCTTATACTCTGCATCATCCCTACCTTGTACTCTGTCATCCCTACCTTGTACTCTGCGTCATCCCTAGCTTGTACTGTCATCCCTAGCTTGTACTCTGTGTCATCCCTACCTTGTACTCTGAATCATCCCTACCTTATACTCTGCGTCATCCCTACCTTGTACTCTGTGCTATCCCTCCATTGTACTCTGCGTTCTCCCTGCCTTGTACTCTGCGTTATCCCTCCCTTGTACTCTGCGTTATCCCTCTTGAACTCGGCGCTCTCCCTGCCTTGTACTCTGCGTTCTCCCTGCCTTGTACTCTGCGTTATCCCTCTTGAACTCGGCGCTCTCCCTGCCTTGTACTCTGCGTTCTCCCTGCCTTGTACTCTGCGTTCTCCCTGCCTTGTACTCTGCGTTCTCCCTGCCTTGTACTCTGCGTTCTCCCTGCCTTGTACTCTGCGTTCTCCCTGCCTTGTACTCTGCGTTCTCCCTGCCTTGTACTCTGCGTTCTCCCTGCCTTCTCTTCCTTCTCCCTGCTTTCTCTTCGTTCTCCCTGCCTTGTACTCTGCGTTCTCTCTGCCTTGTACTCTGCGTTCTCCCTGCCTTGTACTCTGCGTTCTCCCTGCCTTGTACTCTGCGTTCTCCCTGCCTTGTACTCTGCGTTCTCCCTGCCTTGTACTCTGCGTTCTCCCTGCCTTGTACTCTGCGTTCTCCCTGCCTTGTACTCTGCGTTCTCCCTGCCTTGTACTCTGCGTTCTCCCTGCCTTGTACTCTGCGTTCTCCCTGCCTTGTACTCTGCGTTCTCCCTGCCTTGTACTCTGCGTTCTCCCTGCCTTGTACTCTGCGTTCTCCCTGCCTTGTACTCTGCGTTCTCCCTGCCTTGTACTCTGCGTTCTCCCTGCCTTGTACTCTGCGTTCTCCCTGCCTTGTACTCTGCGTTCTCCCTGCCTTGTACTCTGCGTTCTCCCTGCCTTGTACTCTGCGTTCTCCCTGCCTTGTACTCTGCGTTCTCCCTGCCTTGTACTCTGCGTTCTCCCTGCCTTGTACTCTGCGTTCTCCCTGCCTTGTACTCTGCGTTCTCCCTGCCTTGTACTCTGCGTTCTCCCTGCCTTGTACTCTGCGTTCTCCCTGCCTTGTACTCTGCGTTCTCCCTGCCTTGTACTCTGCGTTCTCCCTGCCTTGTACTCTGCCTTCTCCCTGCCTTGTACTCTGCGTTCTCCCTGCCTTGTACTCTGCGTTCTCCCTGCCTTGTACTCTGCCTTCTCCCTGCCTTGTACTCTGCGTTCTCCCTGCCTTGTACTCTGCGTTCTCCCTGCCTTGTACTCTGCGTTCTCCCTGCCTTGTACTCTGCGTTCTCCCTGCCTTGTACTCTGCGTTCTCCCTGCCTTGTACTCTGCGTTCTCCCTGCCTTGTACTCTGCGTTCTCCCTGCCTTGTACTCTGCGTTCTCCCTGCCTTGTACTCTGCGTTCTCCCTGCCTTGTACTCTGCGTTCTCCCTGCCTTGTACTCTGCGTTCTCCCTGCCTTGTACTCTGCGGTCTCCCTGCCTTGTACTCTGCGTTCTCCCTGCCTTGTACTCTGCGTTCTCCCTGCCTTGTACTCTGCGTTCTCCCTGCCTTGTACTCTGCGTTCTCCCTGCCTTGTACTCTGCGTTCTCCCTGCCTTGTACTCTGCGTTCTCCCTGCCTTGTACTCTGCGTTCTCCCTGCCTTGTACTCTGCGTTCTCCCTGCCTTGTACTCTGCGTTCTCCCTGCCTTGTACTCTGCGTTCTCCCTGCCTTGTACTCTGCGTTCTCCCTGCCTTGTACTCTGCGTTCTCCCTGCCTTGTACTCTGCGTTCTCCCTGCCTTGTACTCTGCGTTCTCCCTGCCTTGTACTCTGCGTTCTCCCTGCCTTGTACTCTGCGTTCTCCCTGCCTTGTACTCTGCGTTCTCCCTGCCTTGTACTCTGCGTTCTCCCTGCCTTGTACTCTGCGTTCTCCCTGCCTTGTACTCTGCGTTCTCCCTGCCTTGTACTCTGCGTTCTCCCTGCCTTGTACTCTGCGTCATCTAACAATATTCGGAGTGATTTTAGTGCTGTTTTGCCACTGTTACCTCCAGGATTTTCCAGGTCCTGTGGAGAATCATGTACTCTGGTATGCGAGAGAACAGTCATGTACTCTGGTATGTGAGAGAGCAGTCATGTACTCTGGTATGTGAGAGAACAGTCATGTACTCTGATATGTGAGAGAACACTCATGTACTCTATGTTAAACAACAGTCATGTACTCTGGTATGTGAGAGAACAGTCATGTACTCTGGTATGTGAAACAACAGCCATGTACTCTAATGTGAGAGAACACTCATGTACTCTGGTATGTGAAACAACAGTCATGTACTCTGGTATGTGAAACAAGTCATGTACTCTGGTATGTGGTGGGGCAAAAACTCCCCCTACCAGCTGGTAATGGTGGGGGAGAAACTCCCCCACCAGCTGGTGATGGTGGGAGAAGGGAGGGGGAAGGGGAGGGGGTATTCACCTCTCCTTTTGCTTCCTGTTGCGGTAGACGACCCCAGAGTGCCTGTCACCCCCTCCCCTCTCCTCTACCCCTACCAGAACACACTAGGTGAGGAAGTAGTGGAGGGAGATTCGATACACAGCTTCGAGGGTGGGCACGATAGGGCCCACGGGGTCAGGAGCTGAGACTCGGCCCCATCAGCGAACACAATTCAGTAAGTAGATACACAAACACACACTCACTGGTGACCTTGAAATAGTGGCACTCTTGTATAAGACAAGTACTGGTCACCTTGATGTAGTGGCACTCTTGTATAAGACAAGTACTGGTCACCTTGATGTAGTGGCACTCTTGTATAAGACAGGTACTGGTGACCTTGATGTAGTGGCACTCTTGTATAAGACAGGTACTGGTCACCTTGACGTAGTGGCACTCTTGCATAAGACAAGTACTGGTCACCTTGATGTAGTGACACTCTTGTATAAGACAAGTACTGGTCACCTTGATGTAGTGGCACTCTTGTATAAGACAGATACTTGTCACCTTGATGTAGTGGCACTCTTGTATAAGACAAGTACTGGTCACCTTGATGTAGTGGCACTCTTGTATAAGACAGGTACTGGTGACCTTGATGTAGTAACACTCTTGTTTAAGACAAGTACTGGTGACCTTGGTGTAGTGGCACTCTTGTATAAGACAGGTACTGGTCACCTTGATGTAGTGGCACTCTTGTATAAGACAAGTACTGGTCACCTTGATGTAGTGGCACTCTTGTATAAGACAAGTACTGGTCACCTTGATGTAGTGGCACTCTTGTATAAGACAGGTACTGGTGACCTTGATGTAGTAACACTCTTGTTTAAGACAAGTAGGGGTGACCTTGGTGTAGTGGCACTCTTGTATAAGACAGGTACTGGTCACCTTGATGTAGTGGCACTCTTGTATAAGACAAGTACTGGTCACCTTGATGTAGTGGCACTCTTGTTTAAGACAAGTACTGGCCACCTTGATGTAGTGGCACTCTTGTATAAGACAGGTACTGGTGACCTTGATGTAGTGGCACTCTTGTATAAGACAGGTACTGGTGACCTTGATGTAGTAACACTCTTGTTTAAGACAAGTACTGGTGACCTTGGTGTACTGACACTCTTATATAAGATAGGCACTGGTGACCTTGATGTAGTGCCACTCTTGTATATGACAGGAACTGGTGACCTTGATGTAGTGGCGCTCTTGTATATAACAGGCACTGGTGACCTTGATGTAGTGGCACTCTTGTATATGACAGGCACTGGTGACCATGATGTAGTGGGACTCTTGTATATGACAGGCACTGATGACCTTGATGTAGTGGCACTCTTGTATATGACAGGCACTGGTGACCTTGATGTAGGGGCACTCTTGTATAAGACAGGCACTGGTGACCTTGATGTAGTGGCACTCTTGTATAAGGCAGGTACTGGTGACCTTGATGTAGTGGCACTTGTATAAGACAGGCACTGGTGGCCTTGATGTAGTTCCATTCTTGTATAAGACAGGTACTGGTGACCTTGATGTAGTGGCACTCTTGTATATGACAGGCACTGGTGACCTTGATGTAGTTCCATTCTTGTATAAGACAGGTACTGGTGACCTTGATGTAGTGGCACTCTTGTATAAGACAGGCACTGGTGGCCTTGATGTAGTTCCATTCTTGTATAAGACAGGTACTGGTGACCTTGATGTAGTGGCACTCTTGTATAAGACAGGTACTGGTGACCTTGATGTAGTGGCACTCTTGTATATGACAGACACTGGTGACCTTGATGTAATTCCGTTCTTGTATAAGACAGGCACTGGTGACACTGATGTAGTGGCACTCTTGTATATGGACACTGACCTTGATGTAATTCCGTTCTTGTATAAGACAGGCACTGGTGACACTGATGTAGTGGCACTCTTGTATATGACAGGCACTGGTGACCTTGATGTAGTGGCACTCTTGTATATGACAGGCACTGGTGACCTTGATGTAGTGGCACTCTTGCATGACAGGTACTGGTGACCTTGATGTAGTGGCACTCTTGTATATGACAGGCACTAGTGACCTTGACGTAGTGGCACTCTTGTATATGACAGGCACTGGTGACCTTGATGTAGTGGCACTCTTGTATATGACAGGCACTGGTGACCTTGATGTAATTCCGTTCTTGTATAAGACAGGCACCGGTGACCTTGATGTAGTTACATTCTTGCATAAGACAGGCACTGGTAACCTTGATGTAGTGGCACTCTTGTATATGACAGGCACTGGTGACCTTAATGTAGTTTCATTCTAGTATAAGACAGGTACTGGTGACCTTGATGTAGTGGCACTCTTGTATAAGACAGGTACTGGTGACCTTGATGTAGTGGCACTCTTGTATATGACGACACTGGTGACCTTGATGTAGTGGCACCCTTTTATAAGACAGGTACTGGTGACCTTGATGTAGTGGCACTCTTGTATATGACAGGCACTGGTGACCTTGATGTAATTCCGTTCTTGTATAAGACAGGCACTGGTGACCTTGATGTAGTGGCACTCTTGTATATGGCAGGCACTGGTGACCTTGATGTAGTGGCACTCTTGCATATGACAGGCACTGGTGACCTTGATGAAGTGGCACTCTTGTATATGACAAGTACTGGTGACCTTGATGTAGTGGCACTCTTGTATATGGCAGGCACTGGCGACCTTGATGTAGTGGCAATCTTGTATATGACAGGCACTGGTGACCTTGATGTGTTCCGTTCTTGCATAAGACAGGCACTGGTGACCTTGATGTAGTGGCGCTCTTGTATATGACAGGTACTGGTGACCTTGATGTAGTGGCACTCTTGTATAAGACAGGCACTGGTGACCTTGATGTAATTCCGTTCTTATAAAAGACAGGCACTGGTGACCTTGATGTAGTGGCACTCTTGTATATGACAGGTACTGGTGACGTTGATGTAGTGGCACTCTTGTATATGACAGGTACTGGTGACGTTGATGTAGTGGCACTCTTGTATAAGACATGCACTGGTGTGTGTATGTGTGTACTCACCTATTTGCGGATGCAGGGGTTGAGTCATAGTTGCTGGCCCCGCCTCTTCAGCTTCCAACTGTGACCCATCTCTGAAACATTCTCTGTGTGTGTGGTCACCTATTTGTGGTTGCAGGGGTCGATTCACAGCTCTTGGCTGGCTCTGCGTATATGTCTGTATACATGTATATATATATCTTTATATATATATATATATATATATATATGTATATATATATATATATGTATATATATATATATATATATATATATATATATATGTCATGTCTGAGGGCAATGTGTGGTGTGAATATAATGCAGAGAATTCGTAGTTTGGAAGTTAGGAGGCGGTGCGGGATTACCAAAACTGTTGTCCAGAGGGCTGAGGAAGGGTTGTTGAGGTGGTTCGGACATGTAGAGAGAATGGAGCGAAACAGAATGACTTCAAGAGTGTATCAGTCTGTAGTGGAAGGAAGGCGGGGTAGGGGTCGGCCTAGGAAAGGTTGGAGGGAGGGGGTAAAGGAGGTTTTGTGTGCGAGGGGCTTGGACTTCCAGCAGGCGTGCGTGAGCGTGTTTGATAGGAGTGAATGGAGACAAATGGTTTTTAATACTTGACGTGCTGTTGGAGTGTGAGCAAAGTAACATTTATGAAGGGATTCAGGGAAACCGGCAGGCCGGACTTGAGTCCTGGAGATGGGAAGTACAGTGCCTGCACTCTGAAGGAGGGGTGTTAATGTTGCAGTTTAAAAACTGTAGTGTAAAGCACCCTTCTGGTAAGACAGTGATGGAGTGAATGATGGTGAAAGTTTTTCTTTTTCGGGCCACCCTGCCTTGGTGGGAATCGGCCAGTGTGATAAATATATATATATATATATATATATATATATATATATATGTATGTGTGTGTGTGTGTGTGTATTAGTGAGAGATGATAAGCAGCCTTACTAACCATGATGTAGTCGATAGGCTTTAAACCCCCGATTAACCAATAATAATTTGGCCCCAAATTATTAATCACAGTTCAAAATTTCCCAGTAGTTTCCAAAATTTATTTATCATAAAATGTTCACTGATAAGAAAGAACATGAGCGATGGGTGGGAAGTAGGCTGGTAGGCTTATGCTCAGTGATAATAAGAAATGAGGCCTATAAACACAGTAGAATAGGAAATGAGGCTTATAAACACTGACAATTTTAAATGAAGCCTATAAACAGTGAGACTAGGAAACGAGGCCTATAAACACTGAAAATAGGCCTCAATCCTATTCTCACACAGTGGGAATATTAAATAAAGCCTACACACATAAAGGAATCATGCAGAAGAGACTATGGCAGCCCGCCGTCTCATGCACTAGAGTAACATTACCAAGCAAAAATCTCCCAAGACTTTGCGACATTGGGAGAGGCAGGCCAGCAGCACCCAGGAGAGGCGTAGGCCTTGCGGGGAAAATGGTAGGCCTAGAGGCTGTATCTAGAGTTCTAGTAGGAAGGGGAGTGAGGGCTAGGAGCTACATAGCAACTGGTGGTAGCAGGGAGCCAGACTAGACACTAACGGTAACACCTGCGTCAGGATCACTGACTCTCAGGCGTAGAAAATGGGAATCGGGCACAACACAAGCGGAAATATGTTGAAATATGTGCTTATGTGAGTACGTGAGATCCTCATGTGCACCTAGGTGTACACTTCAAGTACATGTGTATCTGTAGGAGTGTGTGTGTTGTGGCATGTGCGTGTGTATGTGTGTGTGAGTTTTTTATACCCGAGAGAGCGTTCATAAGCGCATTCACCCCCGTTTGTGTGTATGTATGTATGTGTGTGTGTGTGTGTGTGTGTGTGTACTCACCTATTTGTGGTTGCCGTTTGTGTGTGTGTGTATGTATGTATGTGTGTGTGTGTGTGTGTGTGTGTGTGTGTGTACTCACCTATTTGTGGTTGTAGGGGTCGAGTCTTAGCTCCTGGCCCCGCCTCTTCACCGGTTGCTACTAGGCCCTCTCTCTCCCCGCTCCATGAGCTTTATCATACCTCGTCTTAAAACTATGTATGGTTCCTGACTCCACTACGTCATTTTCTAGGCTATTCCACTGCCTTACAACTCTATGACTGAAGAAATACTTCCTAATATCTCTCTGACTCATTTGTGTCTTCAACTTCAAATTGTGGCCTCTTGTTTCTGTCCCCCCCCCTGGAACATCCTGTCTTTGTCCACCTTGTCTATTCCATGCAGTATTTTATATGTCGTTATCATGTCTCTCCTGACCCTCCTGTCCTCCAGTGTCGTCAGGCCGATTTCCCTTAATTTTTCTTCATAGGACATTCCCCATAGCTCTGGAACTAACCTTGTCGCAAACCTTTGTACTTTCTCTAGTTTCTTGACGTGCTTTATCAAGTGCGGGTTCCAAACAGGTGCTGCATACTCCAGTATGGGCCTGACATTCACGGTGTACAGTGTCTTGAATGATTCCTTACTAAGGTATCGGAATGCTGTTCTCAGGTTTGCCAGGCGCCCATATGCTGCAGCAGTTATCTGGTTGATGTGTGCTTCCGGAGACATGCTCGGTGTTATACTCACCCCAAGATCTTTCTCCTTGAGTGAGGTTTGCAGTCTTTGGCCACCTAGCCTATACTCTGTCTGTGGTCTTCTGTGCCCTTCCCCTATCTTCATTAAATTCGAGAAGCCATTTGCTGGACCAGGTGTCCAGTCTGTCCAGGTCTCTTTGAAGTCCTGCCTGATCCTCATCTGATTTAATTCTCCTCATTAACTTCACATCATCTGCAAACAGGGACACTTCTGAGTCTAACCCTTCCATCATGTCGTTCACATATACCAAAAATAGCACTGGTCCTAGGACCGACCCCTGTGGGACCCCGCTCGTCACAGGTGCCCACTGTGATACATCATTACGTACCATGACTCGTTGTTGCCTCCCTGTCAGGTATTCTCTGATCCATTGCAGTGCCCTTCCTGTTATATGCGCCTGATGCTCTAGCTTCTGCACTAATCTCTTGTGAGGAACTGTGTCAAAGGCCTTCTTGCAGTCCAAGAAGATGCAATCAACCCACCCCTCTCTCTCGTGTCTTACTTTTGTTATTTTATCATAAAACTCCAGAAGGTTTGTGACACAGGATTTGTCTTCCATGAATCCATGCTGGTTGGCATTTATACTCTTGTTCCGTTCCAGGTGCTCCACCACTCTCCTCCTGATAATCTTCTCCATAACTTTGCATACTATACACGTCAATGACACAGGTCTATAGCTTAGTGCCTCTTTTCTGTCTCCTTTTTTTAAAAATGGGAACTACATTTGCCGTCTTCCATACCTCAGGTAGTTGCCCAGTTTCCAGGGACGTGTTGAAGATTGTGGTAAGTGGCACACACAACATATCTGCTCCCTCTCTGAGGACCCACGGGGAGATGTTGTCCGGTCCCATTGCCTTTGAGGTATCGATGTCCCTTAGCAGTTTCTTCACCTCCTCCTCATCTGTATGTATGTCGTCCAACACTTGTTGGTGTATTCCTTGCTGGTGTCCCCATCTGGTCTGTCCCCCCAGAGTCCTTCCTGTCTCTACTGTAAATACTTCCTTAAATCTCGTGTTGAGCTCCTCGCATACCTCTTGATCGTTTCTTGTGAGTTCTCCACCTTCTTTCCTCAGCCTTATCACCTGGTCCTTGACTGTTGTCTTCCTCCTAATGTGGCTATACGGCAGTTTCGGGTCAGATTTGACTTTCGATGCTATGTCGTTTTCATACTGTCGCTGGGCCTCCCTCCTTATCTGTGCATACTCGTTTCTGGCTCTTCTACTAATCTCCTTGTTTTCCTGGG
>NC_091358.1:5340409-5357909 GCF_038502225.1 Cherax quadricarinatus
GACCAGGGAGAGCAAGACTCACGCCGGTTTTATCTCCGTGAACCCGCCTTTATTTTTTTGCTGCTATAGGATGAAAATATTTTTCCATTTTTGACTTGCCTGGTCACGCCGAGGCTGTGTTTTGAGTCTTGAGTTGCGTCAACATCCGTGGTGGAACACTGGTCAACTTGTAGACACTTTTCGCCCATGTACAGCTTTAAGAGGCACGTAAGTTCCTCTGTCTACTAATAACATGTTCATTTTTCCACTATAATCTACCTTGTATATAATTACTATCACATTTCCTGTGTTTCGTAAGGTGAAGTCCAGGATCTTCCCTTAAGAAGACGGGGGAACTTACGTGCCTCTTAAGAAGACGGGGGAACTTACGTGCCTCTTAAGAAGACGGGGGAACTTACGTGCCTCTTAAGAAGACGGGGGAACTTACGTGCCTCTTAAGAAGACGGGGGAACTTACGTGCCTCTTAAGAAGACCTGGGAACTTACGTGCCTCTTAAGACGGGGGAACTTACGTGCCTCTTAAGAAGACGGGGGAACTTACGTGCCTCTTAAGAAGACGAGGGAACTTACGTGCCTCTTAAGACGGGGGAACTTACTTGCCTCTTAAGAAGACGGGGGAATTTACGTGCCTCTTAAGAAGACGGGGAAACTTACGTGCCTCTTAAGAAGACGGGGGAACTTACGTGCCTCTTAAGAAGACGGGGAACTTACGTGCCTCTTAAGAAGACGAGGGAACTTACTTGCCTCTTAAGAAGACGGGGGAACTTACGTGCCTCTTAAGAAGACGAGGTAACTTACGTGCCTCTTATTAAGAAGACGGGGGAGCTTACGTACCTCTTAAGAAGACGAGGGAACTTACGTGCCTCTTAAGAAGACGGGGGAACTGACGTACCTCTTAAGAAGACGAGGGAACTTACGTGCCTCTTAAGAAGACGGGGAACTTACGTGCCTCTTAAGAAGACGGGGGAACTTACGTGCCTCTTAAGAAGACCTGGGAACTTACGTGCCTCTTAAGACGGGGGAACTTACGTGCCTCTTAAGAAGACGGGGGAACTTACGTGCCTCTTAAGAAGACGAGGGAACTTACGTGCCTCTTAAGACGGGGGAACTTACTTGCCTCTTAAGAAGACGGGGGAATTTACGTGCCTCTTAAGAAGACGGGGAAATTTACGTGCCTCTTAAGAAGACGGGGGAACTTACGTGCCTCTTAAGAAGACGGGGAACTTACGTGCCTCTTAAGAAGACGAGGGAACTTACTTGCCTCTTAAGAAGACGGGGGAACTTACGTGCCTCTTAAGAAGACGAGGTAACTTACGTGCCTCTTATTAAGAAGACGGGGGAGCTTACGTACCTCTTAAGAAGACGAGGGAACTTACGTGCCTCTTAAGAAGACGGGGGAACTGACGTACCTCTTAAGAAGACTAGGGAACTTACGTGCCTCTTAAGAAGACGGGGAACTTACGTGCCTCTTAAGACGGGGGAACTTACGTGCCTCTTAAGAAGACGAGGGAACTTACGTGCCTCTTAAGAAGACGGGGAACTTACGTGCCTCTAAAGAAGACGGGGGAACTTACGTGACTCTTAAGAAGACGGGAGAACTTACGTGCCTCTTAAGAAGACGGGGGAACTTACGTGCCTCTTAAGAAGACGAGGGAACTTACGTGCCTCTTAAGAAGACGGGGGAACTTACGTGCCTCTTAAGACGGGGGAACTTACGTGCCTCTTTAGAAGACGGGGGAACTTACGTGCCTCTTAAGAAGACGAGGGAACTTACGTGCCTCTTAAGAAGACGGGGGAACTTACGTGCCTCTTAAGACGGGGGAACTTACGTGCCTCTTTAGAAGACGGGGGAACTTACGTGCCTCTTAAGAAGACGAGGGAACTTACGTGCCTCTTAAGAAGACGGGGGAACTTACGTACCTCTTAAGAAGACGGGGGAACTTACGTGCCTCTTAAGAAGACGGGGGAACTTACGTACCTCTTAAGAAGACGGGGGAACTTACGTACCTCTTAAGAAGACGGGGGAACTTACGTGCCTCTTAAGAAGACGGGGGAACTTACGTACCTCTTAAGAAGACGGGGGAACTTACGTACCTCTTAAGACGGGGGAACTTACGTGCCTCTTTAGAAGACGGAGGAACTTACGTGCCTCTTAAGAAGACGGAGGAACTTACGTGCCTCTTAAGAAGACGAGGGAACTTACGTGCCTCTTAAGAAGACGGGGGAACTTACGTGCCTCTTAAGAAGACGAGGGAACTTACGTGCCTCTTAAGACGGGGGAACTTACGTGCCTCTTTAGAAGACGGAGGAACTTACGTGCCTCTTAAGAAGACGGAGGAACTTACGTGCCTCTTAAGAAGACGAGGGAACTTACGTGCCTCTTAAGAAGACGAGGGAACTTACGTGCCTCTTAAGAAGACGGGGGAACTTGCGTGCCTCTTAAGAAGACGAGGGAACTTACGTGCCTCTTAAGAAGACGAGGGAACTTACGTGCCTCTTAAGAAGACGGGGGAACTTACGTGCCTCTTAAGACGGGGGAACTTACGCGCCTCTTTAGAAGACGGAGGAACTTACGTGCCTCTTAAGAAGAGGGAACTTACGTGCCTCTTAAGACGAGGGAACTTACGTGCCTCTTAAGAAGACGGGGGAACTTACGTGCCTCTTAAGAAGACGGGGGAACTCACGTGCCTCTTAAGAAGACGGGGGAACTCACGTGCCTCTTAAGAAGACGGGGGAACTTACGTGCCTCTTAAGAAGACGGGGGAACTTACGTGCCTCTTAAGAAGACGGGGGAACTTACGTGCCTCTTAAGAAGACGGGGGAACTCACGTGCCTCTTAAGAAGACGGGGGAACTCACGTGCCTCTTAAGAAGACGGGGGAACTCACGTGCCTCTTAAGAAGACGGGGGAACTCACGTGCCTCTTAAGAAGACGGGGGAACTCACGTGCCTCTTAAGAAGACGGGGGAACTCACGTGCCTCTTAACCGAGCTCCGTGTAGAGTGAAACGTCGGTTTATACACCTAGGTAATACATGATGGCTCTTAATCTAGACAGAAGCAGATGTTGTCAGCAAAAATCCTCAGTGATAAGTAAGACATATATCTAGCAGTTAGGTATCTTGATTCCGAAACGTTTCGCCTACACAGTAGGTTTCTTCAGTCGAGGACAGAGGAGTTAGCAGAATCAATAGAGATGTAAAGACGATGTCATCAGTCCATCAGCCTTGAAGACGTAGTTTTGAGGTGGTCAGTCCCTCAGCCTGGAGAAGAGTTTCGCTTCACAGTCTGGAACAGTATATAAGTATATAAGTCTGGAACAGTATATAAGTATATAAGTCTGGAACAGTATATAAGTATATAAGTCTGGAACAGTATATAAGTATATAAGTCTGGAACAGTATATAAGTATATAAGTCTGGAACAGTATAAAAGTCTGGAACAGTATATAAGTATATAAGTCTGGAACAGTATATAAGTCTCCACACTGTTCACAGTGTGGAGACTTCTATACTGGTCGCCAAAGTCATCAGATATTTTTTTTCCTTAGCGGACGGAGGATCAAGCCTCCACTACTCTTTGAGCTCTATGACTCACATGGGTTTAGCTCTTCAACATGTAAAAAAAGTGAACTGCATTTCTTGTTTTAATTTTCCTAGAGAGATATAATTGAAGTCCTTTGATCGAGGGACTTACCCAGATACACATAACTTGAGATTGGCTGCCCATTTTGACCGGATCTTAGGATAAGAGCATTCTGATTCCTTCAGCATTGTAAATGATGTAATATTTTGACTGGTTTAGCATCCTGATTGGCTCAGCATCTTGACTGGTTTAGCATCCTGATTGGTTCAGCATCTTGACTGGTTTAGCATCCTGATTGGTTCAGCATCTTGACTGGTTTAGCATCCTGATTGGTTCAGCATCTTGACTGGTTTAGCATCCTGATTGGCTCAGCATCTTGACTGGTTTAGCATCCTGATTGGTTCAGCATCTTGACTGGTTTAGCATCCTGATTGGCTCAGCATCTTGACTGGTTTAGCATCCTGATTGGTTCAGCATCTTGACTGGTTTAGCATCCTGATTGGTTCAGCATCTTGACTGGTTTAGCATCCTGATTGGTTCAGCATCTTGACTGGTTTAGCATCCTGATTGGTTCAGCATCTTGACTGGTTTAGCATCCTGATTGGCTCAGCATCTTGACTGTTCTAGCATCCTGATTGGTTCAGCATCTTGACTGGTCTAGCATCCTGATTGGTTCAGCATCTTGACTGGTTTAGCATCCTGATTGGCTCAGCATCTTGACTGGTTTAGCATCCTGATTGGCTCAGCATCTTGACTGGTTTAGCATCCTGATTGGCTCAGCATCTTGACTGGTTTAGCATCCTGATTGGCTCAGCATCTTGACTGGTCTAGCATCCTGATTGGTTCAGCATCTTGACTGGTCTAGCATCCTGATTGGCTCAGCATTTTGACTGGTCTAGCACTCTCATTGGCTCAACATTTTAACTTGTTAAGTTAGGGTAAGCTTACTTAAATTAATTTATGTTAAGTTAGGTTAAACTAAGTTATATTATGTTCGAATTAAACTAAGTTAGGTTAACATATTTTACATAACTTATTACAAGGTGTATCTAACCACCAACTGCACTGAGCAACTGTGTCACTACAGGGGCCAAAATGCGTATCATTACCACTGGTTACCTGTAAGTAACCTGTTGTCGGTTTCTGGGGTCAGCGCTCCCGTGGTCAGGTCCTAGACCAGGCCTCCTGGGTCCTGGCTTGATCGATCAGACCAGCACCCGCCTCCGGTAGTCTAACGTATGCACCACAGCCAGGCTGATCGGGAAATGTTTGGAGGACTTTGTCAGTTTTCCTCTTGAAGACAGCTAGGGGTTTGTTGGTAATTCCCTTATGCATGAAGGAAGGGTGTTGAAGAGTCGTAGTCTTTTCACACTTATTGAATTCTCTCTCAGTGTGCTCATAGCTCACCTTTTTTTTTCACCAGAGGTATCCTACACCGTCTGCCAAGCCTATTTTTTCCATATATAGTGATTTCGGTGTGCAGATTTCGATCCAGTACCTCCAGAATCTTCCGGGTGTGGAGCATCATATATATTTCTGGGCTACGTTCTGAGTGGTTCTAGGGACTTTAAACTTTCCCAGTAATTTAGGTTCTTGACTGAGTTTATACGAGACGTGAGGGTTCTCTGTATATTTTCCAGTTCAGAAATTTCGCCTGCCTTGACGAGGACCGTTAGTACACAACAGTATTCCAGCCTGGAGAGAACGAGTGACCTGAAGGGTTTAATCACTGGCTTGACATCTCTTGTTTTAAAGATTCTACTTATTCAATCTGTCATTTTCCTTGCAGTTGCGATAACATTGTTATGCACCTCAAGCGTGAGATCCTCTGACATTATCACTCCCAGGTCTCTCACATTAGACTTACATTCTGTTGACTGGCTCGAGCCTCTCTTGTACTCTGATCTTGTTGTTATTTCTCCAATTTTCCCAAACGTAGTAACTGAAATTTGTCCTCAGTGAACATCATATTGTTATCAGTGGCCCACTGGAAGATTTGTCCTCACTGAACATCATATTGTTATCAGTGGCCCACTGGAAGACTTGCTTTATATTATCCTACAAACTCACTGTGTCTTCTCTAGATGCAACACTGATCTAAATTCTAATATCGTCTGTACAGGACGATACAGAGCTATGGTTTATGCCCCTGTCTATGTCAGATATGAGAATGAGAACGAGAAGTGTCGAGAGTTCTGTGCCTTGAGGAACAGAACTGTTCATTGTAGCAGCCTCTGATTTCTCTGCTTGCTATTAGTCTTTGTGTTCTGTTAATTGTAAAGTTCAATAACCATCTGCTACCTTTCTAGTCATTCATTTTGCATCCATATTGTGCCCATTTACGCCATGGTCGCACTTGTCTAAGGCTTTTGTAAAGTATAAACTACATCTCCATTTTTCTTGTGTTGCAGTGTATCTAAGATCATGTTGTGGTGGTCCAGCGAGTGTGAGAGACAGGAGCAACATGTTCTGAGCCCATGAAGATTTATGTTGTGAAGTTGCTGTAATTCTGTGATTGGCAGTCATGCTTCATAAAAACCCTTTCAAAAATATTGGTAATATTAGACGTCATTATTATTGGTCTGGAATTCTGTGTCATTAGTGCCCTGTCGGCTTTATGGAGTGGTGAGGTATCAGTGGTTTTTAATGACTGTAGGATGACACCTGTGTCCAGGTTCCTTCTCCATACAATGTTTAAGACACTTGATAATGGTTCCTTGAAATTCTTCCGGGGGGGGGGGGGTGAAGGCATGCAATTAATGGCTTCTTCTAAGTCAAGTGGTGCTAGAGTTACATCAGAGTTCATGTTCATTTCTGTAGTGTTTTACAACTCATTCATAAACTCATTTGCATCATAATGTTTTAGGCTGATTAATGACTCCAAGGACACTGAGTCACATTGGGTTTTAAGTATTAAACTCGTTTCTTTGTTGTCGTCAGTGTATGTTCCATCTTTATTTAAATTCTCGATAAAATTTTGGTGCTGGATTTTGTATGTGAGACATGAATTTTGGATTCAACTTAGTTTCAGTTATCAGTTTTAGCATCTTCTGTCTCTCCTGGACTGTGTGATGTGTTCAGCTTAAG
Source organism: Cherax quadricarinatus (assembly GCF_038502225.1). Classification (NCBI taxonomy): domain Eukaryota; kingdom Metazoa; phylum Arthropoda; class Malacostraca; order Decapoda; family Parastacidae; genus Cherax; species Cherax quadricarinatus. The sequence goes on from NC_091358.1 coordinate 5,347,079, forward strand.
ACATCGTTCTCCATTTCTCTAGCCAGTGTTACTTTATGTTCTTCAGAACGTCCACTGCCTGCGAGTTCTGTTATTCTTCGTCTTCTCCCATAGAAGGCGTGCCTCTCCCTTTCCAAACTGCATCTTCTCTTTGCCCTTTGTAATGGCAAGCACCTGGAGCATACTTTCATTGCCACTGATCTCATTCCTAAAATACTACCTCAGTTCCTCATTTATCATACCGTCTTCCTAGTAAAATATCAATAAAATCCGACAATTGAGTATGATACATGTAGAACAATTGGGTAATTTATTATTGAAAATTTTCAACAATACAGATACCCAACAGTACACGTGTCATATTCTTTAAGGCTTCACAAAGTATGTTCAACAATCAGTATGTTCAACAATCAATGGGTATGTTCAACAATCAATGGGTATGTTCAACAAGCAGTGGAGATGCATGACTGAACTTCCATCAGGTTGTGGTCTAAAGTTCACTGTCCTCAGCACTGTTGTATTATACACCTGGTTCCCCAGTACTTGTGAAGACAAAGTCATGAGTATTCTCAGTCATGTCAGTTCTTCTTGTCTGCTGACATGAGGCAATTTTCTCGCAGAATTTTAGCAGCTCAGTTTATCAAAATTGACTTCTGGGACTGTCTTTGCTGGTAGTGCCAGAATGTACACAAGTGCCACTGGTAGTTCTAGAATGTACACAAGTAATACTGGTGGTGCCAGAATGTACACAAGTGCCACTGGTAGTGCCAGAATGTACATAAGTGCCAGTGGTAGTGCTATAATGTACACAAGTGATACTGGTAGTGGAAGAATGTACACAAGTGCCACTGGTGGTGCCAGAATGTACACAAGTGTCACTGGTAGTGCCAGAATGTACACAAGTGCCACTGGTGGTGCCAGAATATACACAAGTGATACTGGTAGTGCTAGAATGTACACAAGTGCCAGTGGTAGTGCTAGAATGTACACAAGTGCCACTGGTAGTGAAATAAAGTACACAAGTGATACTGGTGGTGCCAGAATGTACACAAGTGTCATTGGTAGTGCCAGAATGTACACAAGTGCCAATGGTGGTGCCAGAATATACACAAGTGATACTGGTAGTGCTAGAATGTACACAAGTGCCACTGGTGGTGCCAGAATATACACAAGTGATACTGGTAGTGCTAGAATGCACACAAGTGATACTAGTGGTGCCAGAATGTATACAAGTGCCACTGGTAGTGAAATAAAGTACACAAGTGATACTGGTGGTGCCAGAATGTACACAAGTGATACTGGTAGTGCAAGAATGTACACAAGTGATACTGGTGGTGCCAGAATGTACACAAGTGTCACTGGTAGTGCCATAATGTACACAAGTAATAGTAGTGTGGCAGAATGAACACAAGTGATACAGGTGCCAAAATGTACACAAGTGATACTTTTGGTGCCATAATGTACACAAGTGCCACTGGTAGTGCCAGAATGTACACAAGTGCCACTGGTAGTGCCAGAATGTACACAAGTGATACTGATGGTACCAGAATGTACACAAGTGATACTGGTAGTGCCAGAATGTACACAAGTGCCACTGGAGGTGCCAAAATGTACACAAGTGATACTGGTAGTGCCAGAGTGTACACAGGTGCCACTGGTGGGGGCAGAATCTACACAAGTGATACTGGTAGTGCCAGAATGTGCACAGGTGCCACTGGTAGTGCCAGAATGTACACAAGTGATACTGGTAGTGCCAGAGTGTACACAAGTGCCACTAGTAGTGCCATAATGTACACAAGTGCCACTGGTAGTGCCAGAATGTACGCAAGTGCCACTGGTAGTGCCAGAATATACACAGGTGCCACTGGTAGTGCCAGAATGTACACAAGTGTCACTGGTAGTGCCAGAATATACACAGGTGCCACTGGTAGTGCCAGAATGTACATAAGTGCCACTGGTAGTGCCAGAATGTACACAGGTGCCACTGGTAGTGCCAGAATGTACACAAGTGATACTGGTAGTGCCAGAATGTACACAAGTGCCACTGGAGGTGCCAAAATGTACACAAGTGATACTGGTAGTGCCAGAGTGTACACAGGTGCCACTGGTGGGGCAGAATCTACACAAGTGATACTGGTAGTGCCAGAATGTGCACAGGTGCCACTGGTAGTGCCAGAATGTACACAAGTGTTACTGGTAGTGCCAGACTACTTAAGGCAACTTAAGGCACCTAAAATGGAGGAATATAGCAAATAATATTGTTGCAGTAATAACACCAGGAGGCAGCTCTGATGAAAACTCACACTCACGCGAGCTTTTAAATCTCTGCACAAAATTCAATTTAAACCAGCAAATAATAGAGCCTACTAGACTGGAGAATACACTAGACCTCATCTTCACTAACAATGATGATCTGATAAGAAATATCACCATATCAAAAACAATATACTCAGATCACAACATAATTGAGGTTCAGTCATGTATGCGAGGAGCCCCAGACCGACATAATGAGATTAGTCACGAGGGAGCATTCACCAAATTCAACTTCAATAACAAAAACATAAAGTGGGACCAAGTAAACCAAGTCCTAACCGATATAAGCTGGGAAGATATACTAAGCAACACAGACCCCAACTTATGCCTAGAACAGATTAACTCGGTGGCACTCGATGTATGCACAAGGCTTATTCCTCTAAGAAAAAGGAGGAGTAGATGTAAAACAGAAAGAGACAGGCGCTCCCCTTACAGGCGACGGAAAAGAATAACAGAGCGGCTAAAAGAGGTCAATATATCTGAAATGCGTAGAGAGACACTGGTCAGAGAAATAGCAAGCATCGAACTTAAGCTAAAAGAATCCTTTAGGAGTCAGGAATCGCGGGAAGAACTAAAAGCCATAAATGAAATCGAAAGAAACCCAAAGTATTTCTTCTCCTATGCCAAATCAAAATCGAGAACAACGTCCAGTATTGGGCCCCTACTTAAACAAGATGGGTCCTACACAGATGACAGCAAGGAAATGAGTGAGCTACTCAAGTCCCAATATGACTCAGTTTTTAGCAAGCCGCTAACCAGACTGAGAGTCGAAGATCAAAATGAATTTTTTATGAGAGAGCCACAAAATTTGATTAACACAAGCCTATCCGATGTTATCCTGACGCCAAATGACTTCGAACAGGCGATAAATGACATGCCCATGCACTCTGCCCCAGGGCCAGACTCATGGAACTCTGTGTTCATCAAGAACTGCAAGAAGCCCCTATCACGAGCCTTTTCCATCCTATGGAGAGGGAGCATGGACACGGGGGTCGTCCCTCAGTTACTAAAAACAACAGACATAGCCCCACTCCACAAAGGGGGCAGTAAAGCAACAGCAAAGAACTACAGACCAATAGCACTAACATCCCATATCATAAAAATCTTTGAAAGGGTCCTAAGAAGCAAGATCACCACGCATCTAGAAACCCATCAGTTACACAACCCAGGGCAACATGGGTTTAGAACAGGTCGCTCCTGTCTGTCTCAACTATTGGACCACTACGACAAGGTCCTAAATGCACTAGAAGACAAAAAGAATGCAGATGTAATATATACAGACTTTGCAAAAGCCTTCGACAAGTGTGACCATGGCGTAATAGCGCACAAAATGCGTGCTAAAGGAATAACAGGAAAAGTCGGTCGATGGATCTATAATTTCCTCACTAACAGAACACAGAGAGTAGTCGTCAACAGAGTAAAGTCCGAGGCAGCTACGGTGAAAAGCTCTGTTCCACAAGGCACAGTACTCGCTCCCATCTTGTTCCTCATCCTTATATCCGACATAGACAAGGATGTCAGCCACAGCACCGTGTCTTCCTTTGCAGATGACACCCGAATCTGCATGACAGTGTCTTCCATTGCAGACACTGCAAAGCTCCAGGCAGACATCAACCAAATCTTTCAGTGGGCTGCAGAAAACAATATGAAGTTCAACGATGAGAAATTTCAATTACTCAGATATGCTAAACATGAGGAAATTAAATCTTCATCAGAGTACAAAACAAATTCTGGCCACAAAATAGAGCGAAACACCAACGTCAAAGACCTGGGAGTGATCATGTCGGAGGATCTCACCTTCAAGGACCATAACATTGTATCAATCGCATCTGCTAGAAAAATGACAGGATGGATAATGAGAACCTTCAAAACTAGGGAGGCCAAGCCCATGATGACACTCTTCAGGTCACTTGTTCTATCTAGGCTGGAATATTGCTGCACACTAACAGCACCTTTCAAGGCAGGTGAAATTGCCGACCTAGAAAATGTACAGAGAACTTTCACGGCGCGCATAACGGAGATAAAACACCTCAATTACTGGGAGCGCTTGAGGTTCCTAAACCTGTATTCCCTGGAACGCAGGAGGGAGAGATACATGATTATATACACCTGGAAAATCCTAGAGGGACTAGTACCGAACTTGCACACGAAAATCACTCATTACGAAAGCAAAAGACTTGGCAGACGATGCACCATCCCCCCAATGAAAAGCAGGGGTGTCACTAGCACGTTAAGAGACCATACAATAAGTGTCAGGGGCCCGAGACTGTTCAACTGCCTCCCAGCACACATAAGGGGGATTACCAACAGACCCCTGGCAGTCTTCAAGCTGGCACTGGACAAGCACCTAAAGTCAGTTCCGGATCAGCCGGGCTGTGGCTCGTATGTTGGTTTGCGTGCAGCCAGCAGCAACAGCCTGGTTGATCAGGCTCTGATCCACCAGGAGGCCTGGTCTCAGACCGGGCCGCGGGGGCGTTGACCCCCGGAACTCTCTCCAGGTAAACTCCAGGTAAACTGTACACAAGTGCCACTAGTAGTGCCATAATGTACACAAGTGCCACTGGTAGTGCCAGAATGTACGCAAGTGCCACTGGTAGTGCCAGAATATACACAGGTGCCACTGGTAGTGCCAGAATGTACACAAGTGCCACTGGTAGTGCCAGAATATACACAGGTGCCACTGGTAGTGCCAGAATGTACATAAGTGCCACTGGTAGTGCCAGAATGTACACAGGTGCCACTGGTAGTGCCAGAATGTACACGTGCCACTGGTAGTGCCAGAATATACAAAGGAGCCACTGGTAGTGCCAGAATGTACACAGGTGCCACTGTTAGTGCCAGAATGTACACAGGTGCCACTGGTAGTGCCAGAATGTACACAGGTGCCACTGGTAGTGCCAGAATGTACACAGGTGCCACTGGTAGTATCAGAATATACACAAGTGCCACTTGTAGTGCCAGAATGTACACAGGTGCCACTGGTAGTGTCATAATGAGCATAGGTGCCACTGGTAGTGCAAGAATGTACGCAAGTGCCACTGGTAGTGCCAGAATGTACGCAAGTGCCACTGGTAGAGCCAGAGTATACATAGGTGCCACTGGTAGTGCTAGAATGTACACAAGTGCCACTGGCAGTGCCAGAATGTACACAGGTGCCACTTGCAGTGCCAGAATGAACACAAGTACTACTGATAGTGCCAGAATGTACACAAGTGCCACTGGTAGTGCCAGAATGTACACAGGTGCCACTGGTAGTGCCAGAATGGAGATATCAACACACCTGACAGTCTTGTAAGAGGAGAATGCGTAATAGTACCAGGCAATTTTTCGTGCACACGTTGCGGTGCATGTTCCAGGGAGGGGACACAGAAACAAGAGGCCACAATTGGAAGTTGTAGACACAAATGAGTCAGAGAGATAGTAGGAAGTATTTCTTCAGTCATAGAGTTGTAAGGCAGTGGAATAGCCTAGAAAATGACGTAGTGGAGGCAGGAACCATACACAGTTTTAAGACGAGGTTTGATAAAGCTCATGGAGCGGGGAGAGAGAGGGCCTAGTAGCAACCGGTGAAGAGGCGGGGCCAGGAGCTAGGACTCGACCCCTGCAACCACAAATAGGTGAGTACATGCTGTGGTGCACATATTGTGGTGCACATATTGTGGTGCACATATTCGTGCGTGTGTCAGTGACCCGAGGCACTCAGAGAGCTAGCTGCCTCTACACTGGTGCTGCTGCCTCGAGGGAGACACTTATCTTGACACACCTGGCAACATGATAACCAAGCACCAAGCAACAAGAAGAAGAAGACGAAGAAGCAGGAGAAGAAAAGGAGGAGGAAGAAACAAAAGAAGATGAGGAGGAGCAACAACAGCAGCAATAATAACAAGAAAAGAGCTACAAGAACAAACAACACGAACAACAACAACAACAAAAGTAAGTCCTGCGACACAAGGCTACACCTGACAATAACCTACATCTCCTGGTAATTCATTTTCCGTGTGTGTACTCATCTAGTTGTGTTGCAGAGGTCGATTCATAGCTCCTGGCCCCGCTTCTTCACTTGTCGCTACTAGACCCACTCTCCCTGCTCCATGAGCTTCATCATACCTCTTCTTAAAGCTATGTATGGTTCCTGCCTCCATTCCATCACTCGCAAGATTCTTCCACTTCCTGACAACTCTATGACTGAACAAATACTTCCTAACATCCCTGTGATTCATATGAGTCTTCAACTTCCAATTGTGACCCCTTGTTACTGTGTCCCATCTCTGGAACATTCTGTCTCTGTCCACCTCGTCATTTTCTTCTCAGTATTTTATATGTCGTTATCATATCCCCTCTATCTCTCCTGTCCTCCAGTGTCGTCAGGTCAATTTCCCTTAACCTCTCCTCGTAGGACATCCCCCTTAGCTCCAGGACTAGTCTTGTTGCAAACCTTTGCACTTTCTCTAATATCCTGACGTGCTTGACCAGGTGTGGGTTCCAAATTGGTGCTGCGTACTCCAGTATGGTCCTAACGTACACGGTGTACAGAGTCTTGAACGATTCCTGTGTGTGTGTGTGTGTGTGTGTGTGTGTGTGTGTGTGTGTGTGTGTGTGTGTGTGTGTGTGTGTGTGTGTGTGTGTGTGTGTGTGTGTGTGTGTGTGTCAACATGCATGTTCCCCACTTCACTGACGCCCACACATTCTTGGCACTTGCACCTGCTCCTGTAAGTGCCAAGTGTCAGGCACTGTCCAGGGTCAGGCGGTCCTTCCCAACCTCCAGTGATCTAATACTCTTACACCATTATAAAAACAATATCACTGCTGCAGGCCAACTGATCCATGCTAGGTAGGTCTTACCCACTGCAGTATAACTATATATATATATATATATATATATATATATATATATATATATATATATATATATATATATATATATATATATATATATATATATATATATATATATATATATATATATATATATATATATATATATATAAATATATATATATATATATATATATATATATATATATATAAATATATATATATATAATATATATATATATATATATATATATATATATATATATATATATATATATATATATACATATATATATTAGACACACATACAACACTAATTTATCAACTTGTCGGTTCTCTGAACCATTCATCTACACACACACACGCGCGCGCGCGCAAATGTAGTCCCAATTTTTAAAAAGGGAGACAGACATGAAGCACTAAACTACAGACCTGTATCACTAACGTGTATAGTATGCAAGGTCATGGAGAAGATCATCAGGAGGAGAGTGGTGGGGCACCTGGAAAGAAACAAGTGTATAATTGACAACCAGCACGGTTTCAGGGAAGGAAAATCCTGTGTCACAAACCTACTAGAGTTTTATGACAAGGTGACAGAAGTAAGACAAGAGAGAGAGGGGTGGATCGACTGCATATTTTTGGACTGCAAGAAGACCTTCGACACAGTTCCTCACAAGAGGTTACTGCAAAAGCCAGAGGATCAGGCACACATAACAGGAAAGGCACTGCAATGGATCAGAGAATATCTGACAGGGAGGCAACAACGAGTCATGGTACGTGACGAGGTGTCAGAGTGGGCGCCTGTGACAAGCGGGGTTCCACAGGGGTCAGTCCTAGGACCTGTGCTGTTCTTGGTATATGTGAATGACATAACGGAAGGGATAGACTCAGAAGTGTCCTTGTTTGCGGACGATGTGAAGTTAATGAGAAGAATCAAATCGGATGAGGATCAGGCAGGACTACAAAGAGACCTGCACAGGCTACAAGTCTGGTCCAGCAACTGGCTCCTTGAGTTTAACCCTGCCAAATGCAAAGTCATGAAGATTGGGGAAGGGCAAAGAAGACCGCAGACACAATATAGTTTAGATGGCCAAAGACTGCAAACCTCACTCAAGGAAAAAGATCTGGGGGTGAGTATAACACCGAGCATATCTCCTGAGGCGCACATCAATCAGATAACTGCTGCAGCATACGGGCGCCTGGCAAACCTACGGATAGCGTTCCGATACCTCAGTAAGGATTCGTTCAAGACTCTGTATACCATTTACGTCAGGCCCATACTGGAGTATGCAGCACCAGTTTGGAATCCACACCTGGTCAAGCACGTCAAGAAATTACAGAAAGTGCAAAGGTTTGCAACAAGACTAGTCCCAGAGCTAAGGGGATTGTCCTACAAAGAAAGGTTGAGGGAAATCGGCCTGACGACACTGGAGAACAGGAGGGACAGGGGAGACATGATAACGACATATAAAATACTGCGTGGAATAGACAAGGTGGACAAAGATGGGATGTTCCAGAGATGGAACACAGACACAAGAGGTCACAATTGGAAGTTGAAGACTCAGATGAATCAAAGGGATATTAGGAAGTATTTCTTCAGTCACAGAGTAGTCAAGCCGTGGAATAGCCTAGAAAATGACGTAGTGGAGGCGGGAACCATACATAGTTTTAAGGCGAAGTATGATAAAGCTTATGGAGCAGGAAGAGAGAGGACCTAGCAGCAATCAGCGAAGAAGCGGGGCCAGGAGCTATGACTCGACCCCTGCAACCATAAATAGGTGAGTACACACACACACGCACACACACACACACACACACACACACACACACACACACACACACACACACACACACACACACACACACACACACACACACACACACACAACACAAAGGCTTTCATTGCAGTGATGTATAATCCACCACAGAACTGCAGGAGGCCAAGAGAGGAATATGAAGAGAGCAACAGAGCAATGGTGGACACACTTGCTGAGGTGGCAAGAAGAGCTCACTCCAGCAGAGCAAAGTTGCTGGTTATGGGGGATTTCAACCACAGGGAGATTGACTGGGAAAACCTGGAGCCACATGCGGGTCCCGAAACATGGAGAGCCAGGATGTTGGACGTGGTGCTGGAAAACCTCATGCACCAACATGTTAAGGACACTACCAGAGTGAGAGGGGAGGATGAACCAGCAAGATTGGACCTTGTGTTCACCCTGGGCAGCTCAGACATTGAGGACATCAAGTATGAGAGTCCCCTAGGAGCTAGCGACCACGTGGTTCTGTGCTTTGAGTACATAGTAGAGCTGCAAGTGGAGAGAATAACAGGAGTTGAATGGGAAAAGCCTGACTATAAAAGAGGGGACTACATACGGTTGAAGAACTTCCTGCTGGAAGTCCAGTGCTACAGAGAGCTGGCAGGAAAGCCAGTAAATGAAATGATGGAATATGTAACAACAAAATGCAAGGAGGCAGTGGAAAGGTTTATTCCCAAGGGCAACAGTAACAACGGGAAGACCAGAACGAGCCCCTGGTTTACCCGACGGTGTAAGGAGGCAAAAACAAAGTGCAATAGAGAATGGAAAAAGTACAGAAGGCAGAGAACACACGAAAATAGGGATACCAGTCGCAGAGCCAGGAATGAGTATGCACAGGTAAGGAGGGAGGCCCAGCGACAGTATGAAAATGACACAGCATCGAGAATCAAGACTGACCCAAAACTGTTGTATAGCCACATCAGGAGAAAGACAACAGTCAAAGACCAGGTGATCAGATTAAGGACAGAAGGTGGAGAACTCACAAGAAATGATCAGGAGATATGTGAGGAGCTGAACAGGAGATTTAAGGAAGTTTTTACAGTAGAGACAGGAAGGGCTGTGGGAAGACAGCACAGAAGGGAACATCAAGAGGGAATATACCAACAAGTGTTGGATGACATACGAACAACTGAGGAGGAGGTGAAGCTCTTAAGTGACCTTAAGTGACCCCATGGGTCCTTAGAGAAGGAGCAGAGATGCTGTGCATGCCTCTAACCACAATCTTCAACACATCCCTTGAAACTGGGCAACTACCTGAGAAATGGAAGACAGCTAATGTAGTCCCCATATTTAAGAAGGGAAACAGAAACGAGGTACTAAACTACAGACCTGTGTCTCTGACATGTATTGTGTGCAAAGTCATGGAGAAGATTATCAGGAGGAGAGTGGTCGAACACCTGGAAAGGAACAAGATTATAAATGAAAACCAGCATGGGTTCATGGAAGGCAAATCTTGTATCACAAACCTCCTGGAGTTTTATGACAAGGTAACAGAAGTAAGACACGAGAGAGAGGGGTGGGTAGATTGCGTTTTCCTAGACTGTAGGAAGGCCTTTGACACAGTTCCCCACAAGAGATTAGTGCAGAAGCTGGAGGATCAGGCGCATGTAAAAGGGAGGGCACTGCAATGGATAAGGGAATACCTGACAGGGAGGCAGCAACGAGTCATGGTACGTGAAGAGGTATCAAAGTGGGCGCCTGTTACGAGCGGGGTCCCACAGGGGTCAATTCTAGGACCAGTGCTATTTTTGATATATGTGAACGACATGATGGAAGGAATAGACTCTGAAGTGTCCCTTTTCGCAGATGACGTGAAGTTGATGAGAAGAATTAAATCGGACGAGGATGAGGCAGGACTGCAAAGAGACCTGGACAGGCTGGACATATGGTCCAGTAACTGGCTTCTC